>NC_092150.1:32201280-32527113 GCF_045791955.1 Oncorhynchus clarkii lewisi | reverse complement strand
TCATAGGCATAGTAAATAGTACACAGATGGATGGGGAGAGTGTGCAGCTGGTCAGTCCCGGTCACGCACACACACACTCACACATGCATCAAGACTTGCGTCCCTAGTGTATCCTTGCATTGACACTTGGCATTGCACTTCCACAAGAGGGGATGTGGGGAGGGAAGATTGGTCTCTTCTGAACGACCACATTTTCTATTATAAACAAGTGGAGTTACTCTAGTCTGCATCATCGGTGTCTTACGCAATTGAGAAATGGAACGTTGTTTAGTCTGAAGAACCAGCCAGCCTACTTCAATCAGTGAAGTCGTGAAGTGACAGCAGACAAATGTGTCATTTTAGGTTATGAAACTTCTCCGTTTTCTAGTGCAGAAACGTAGTTCGTTTTCTGGAGGGGTCGTTATCCAGATGGACTAATGTCCAGATGGACTAATGAACTGAGATTAGGTGGTTGGGGATGCTCATTCAGACACATTAGCCGGATTTAATAGGTGACTTCTGCTTGATCCGGCACAAGAGTGGCCGAGCATGCAAGTAACTGGTCTCTGGGTGGTTTGGGACCGGCAATGGACATCCTTCATTACACAGCCTTTTCCCTCCTTTGTTAGATAGGAGGGACTTACATTAACAGCCCTATTACACCGTTGATTCATAGTCCGCCTACTAGGGACGCCTAAAACTCATAGAACTGTTTTAGTATCATTTTTGCATTAGGCCTAGATGTGACCAAGGGCCATATGTTTCAAGCGTCTCAGAGTAGGAGTGCTGATCTAGGATCAGTTTGGCCTTTTAGGTCACAGTTAATACGATTACATGGACAGGCTTGACTGATCCTAGGTCAGCACTCCTACTCCTAGACGGTTGCTACATACGGCCATAGTAGTACGTTAGTTCGTTCGTTAGTTCATCTCAGTAACAACTCTGCCTGTTTCAGAAACCTCGTGGCATTTATGCTCCCTCTGACGCTGCAAGAGTGTATGGTACTTCATAGCTACTTATTATGTTCAGTCTGGGTTCTGCAGTGTTTCTAATATGTTTTCCAGAGCAGCTTGGAGTGAAATGGTTGCTCTGCTTGGACGGACGGCTGGAGTTGAAAGAGAAGTCACATGAGGTGATCCTACCGTTACGGCAACAAAAAGTCTGTCAATTTCTCGTGTCGGATTGAATCCAGAGTCCAGACCCATGCAATCAACCAATAGAATGGTTGACTTGACTCTTTCACGATAGGCTGGGCCAGTGTTTTTCTTCCCTCTGGCAACAATTAGGCATAATGAAAGTGCTGCTGAACCAACTGTCACAACCCTCAATCTGATCTCTGGGAGCAAGCAAAACCCTTCAGTCTGTTTATCTTTCTCAGCACTTTCTCTTGTTTCGCTCTTCTTGCCCTAGGCCACTCTGTGCTCTGGTGTCGCAAAACAGTTCAGCCCTGGCCTCAACGCTGTGTGAATAATATCTTGTCATCTACTTTCCCTTTGATATGGTCTTTGTCCTAGAGAGGAGAATGGAGGGACACAGTTTACCTCCACATGAAGGGGGAAGAGGGGCGTTGGGAAAGGGGCCCACAAGTCAAAAGAAGGCACTAGCCCCGCCCAGCGAGCTGGAAGTGTAATATTTGCCGTGATCCTCCAAAATGACTTCCCAGCCCACGCAGCCGCCAGGGTCTGAAAGGCCCTTTTTTCCAGCCGCTGTTTGCACTGTGGAGCACAGCGGTGCACCGTAGCCCTCTTTAGGCTTCCGTCCAGCTCTCCTCCCATGCACTCTGCTGCGGGAAGGTGAAGAGGTGTGTGAAGTCGGAAAGAGACAGAGATGCTCCATCTGTGACATGACCACATCTCTCTCACTCGGATCTCATCACTGGCCAGGCGGTCACATCAGATGACCAGCATGTCTTCTTTCACCAGACTTGAAAACAACCGACGGCCGCCATGGTCCATGAGCGCTGCTGGCTACTGGCCCAACTATTACATTTCCTATAGGGTAGATTCTGAACTCATGTTGCTTTAAGGTGGGTTGGCAGGTAAATCTAAGGGGAACAAACATTAACATTTAAATACGATTCTGACGTTGACACGTCAGATCATCACGTGATAAGGCAGACAGTACATACAGAGTAGAGAAATACAGCGCACAATGCATTCATTAAGTCTGTGTTGGCTTGATAGAGCGAGGAAACCAATGGGGCTGGCCCGTCAGGACTCTGCACTGGGGTCCTAATCTGAAGGGCTTTACTGCAGTGTTGCATTCCTGTGTGTGCTGCATTATTGCTCTATTGTTCAGAGAATCCACTGCTTTTGTAAGGTAATCCTAACAAGTCAATGAGCTATGAAAAAGGTTTTTCCCTTTTTTGACTGATGTTGTGATAGTGATACTGAGGCAGGCTTATTGTTCACTTATTATTTTACAAAATATTTCAACATCTTACTTTTTAAGGAGAAAAAGTTCAATCTGCTCATAGTCTGTTTGAAGAAGAAAAAAACGAACAAACAGTTTCACCCGAATATAACTGAATAATAACAAGGCCTGTCACCATGTGGAAAAATATCCAGGATAAATTACATTCAAAGCATATTTTTGATCTAGCTGGTCCCCTACCTTATATGCTGTAGCCAACTTTTCTATAGTTGTCGAGCCATACATACTGTATCTTTGGCATGCCAACAAATGGACACCGAGAGCATTTGGCTAAGACACAGACAGACTGGACCACCAGTCTAATTCCAATGCCTTTGTGTTTGTGAAAATGACTGACAAGGTTGTTGTTTTTTAAAGACTGATTTCACGTGGATGACACACAGTTGTTGCATTGTTGTTACCGGTTTTGACATATCAAAGCTTTGAGTTGCAAAATGTCGAGAACCTGTGGTTTAGAACTACAATACAGACACATTTAATTAAATATAATGGTAAAAAGACACGTTTTTTTATTAATATTATTCTGTTTTATCGGGACATATGATCCGTTTGATTATCCATTCATTAATTTGAGAGCATTTATTGTTATTGTGTTAATATGAGGAACAATAGCAATTGAATGAATTGAGACCATAAGGATGTTATGGTCCTTAGCCCTATTAGAGAGGGTGGGCTAGCAGTATGTGAGCTTAGTTAGCCCTGTCAAGTTCAACAGTTCAGCCATGGTCATGCTGATTAGCAGCACGGTCAACCCCACCACCGCTAAGCAGTTTAGCCAAGACCCCGGTGGAGGATCCAGTCTTTCCCAACGATCTCAATTAAACTGTGTGAAATCACCCCCAGACCATGTTCAGAAAACAGGGTTTTCAAACACCCACCAGCCACCCAGCAATTCCTCGACCCTCAGACACCCCTCTTTGACTGACCGGACATGGGCTATGGTGGGGTAGGTGGGTGGCCGGTATGGGTACCAAAAACAGGGACCTTAAGAACTCACATGACATCTAATTATCCCTATGAGATTAATCCTCCTGGTCTCCGGGCCGCTGTCTTCCCTCTTTCTCCCCTCTCTCACGTCTCTTCTAATCAGTCCAACAGGGAACTAGATCCTAATGCCCCTTCTGTTACTTACCACTTCTGCGTCCCAAATGGCACCCTATATAGTGCTTTACTTTTGATCTGGGCAAATAGGGGTATGGTCAAAAGTAGTGCACTATGCAGGGAATAGCATGCCATTTGAGACACACACTCTCTGACTCTGCTCTGGCCATGCTGGACGGTTATGCACTACATTTCTCTGTCTAACTCTCTCTACTTTATCTCATTCACTTTGCAGCAGGCGCTTTTGTGAGGTTTCTCTCTACTGACGGACTGTGAGGTGAAAGAAGAGTTGTCCTTGTGAGGAACCAGAAGGAAGGGAAGGCCGGCCAGTGACCACATCCTGTCCTCTTCTGGAGAAGCTGTAGGCCAGTACTACAACAGTACGACTACAATACTCTGATGGCAGACAGACCCATTCTACCCCTGTTGCTTCTGGCATTCTGCTGCTCAGCATTTGCAGGTAAGTTATGTTTGGCTGCATATCTGTAGACACAGGGATTTGAATGATATATTACAGGCTATACTTTTTATTACAAGTTTTCTCAGAAAGATAAGAATAAAGGCTTTTGGTAATGCTGTAGCAATCATTGAAATGGAAACGGTATGTTTAGAGAGAGATATTTTTCTGTTTGAGGGAGTACACGTGCATGCTTTATTCGATTGAGGCTTCACTGTGGAAGGCAGCCAAACAGTGGAATCACTCGTAGGAACTGGAAGCACACTTTGCACTCCAGGCCTCGTCAGGACGAGCCTAGTGTTGCCTGTTTTTGTCAGACAATCACAAATCGGTACACACTTGGGGAATTTCCACTGTCTCCCCCAGCAGGCAGGCAAGCCTCCCCAGAGCAGAGAGTGGTTGTCAGAGCTTTGAGACCGAGGCAGGCTTGAGGCAGGGTTGAGGCAGGGCTCAGCCAGGATTGAAACAGGACTGAGGAGGCAGGGCTCAGCCAGGGTTGAAACAGGACTGAGGAGGCAGGGCTCAGCCAGGGTTGAAACAGCACTGAGGAGGCAGGGCTCAGCCAGGGTTGAAACAGGACTGAGGAGGCAGGGCTCAGCCAGGGTTGAAACAGCACTGAGGAGGCAGGGCTCAGCCAGGGTTGAAACAGGACTGAGGAGGCAGGGCTCAGCCAGGGTTGAAACAGCACTGAGGAGGCAGGGCTCAGCCAGGGTTGAAACAGGACTGAGGAAGCAGGGCTGAGGCATGGTTGAGGAGGCAGGCCTGAGGCTGGGATGAGACTGGGCTGAGGCAGGGGTGAGGAGGCAGGACTGGGACAGGGAGATTTGCATTAAGAATGTTCTGACAGCTTCAATCTTATAGCAGGTCTAGAATGCCTCCACATTTATCTGCCTTCAGACGAAGCCAAAAGCACAGTGATTTATAGCCATTTGGCAAGGCAGACCACCGCGAGAGAAGAGAAAAACAACAACAAGCAAACAAATAGGATGAAGCTTTGTAGGAAGGGTGTCGGATGTTGAGTCCAACATTGGGCCCCACTTTAACCAAACTTCATAAACTCCTCCTAAGACCTATGTAGATTCTTCAGAAATCATTCATAAGTGAATGGAAGTAATTACCTTGTATGTAATGACTATGCTTGTCAATGATTTGTGAAGCATTTATCTTGTTTTTATTAAGAATTGATGAATGCCCTATACGGCCTGTAATGTGTGATCTAACATAAAAAAACATAGTTTTGTATTGTGAGTGCCTGAAGTGGAACATTTTGATGACAACCGTAGGAAAGAACTTACTAACACATCAGCTTCGACTACAGCCTATTCTCTGTAGGCAGTAGCCACTCTCTCCAGAGACTTGATGTTGACCATATAGCGAACAATAGCGGTCCAGGCAGTATCTGCTCTGAGTGGAGCAAACACTATCTCTCCCACATTGACACAATGAGCTCACGCACGCATGTTTTCCACTAAATTCCTCCACATGCACTCGGCTGCCAGCATTGTTGCATTTCATAGTGGTGGAAAAAGTTCCAAATGTTCATACTTGAGTAAAAGTAAATATACCTTTAAAGCTGCAATATGTAACTTTTCGGGCGACCTGACAAAATTGACATAGGAATGTGAGTTATAGATCTGTCATTCTCATTGAAAGCAAGTCTAAGAAGTGGCAGATCTGTTCTATGTGTGTTACTTCTGTGCTTCCCGTTCTGAAGTTACATTTTTACGTCTTTCGGTTTTGTACACCAGCTTCAAACAGCTGAAAATACAATGTTTTTGGTAATGGAAAATATATTTTATAGCGGTTTAGATGATACAATGATTATCAAATCAAACTTTATTGGTCACATGCGCCGAAATCAACAAGTGTAGTAGACCTTTACCGTGAAATGCTTACAAGCCCTTATCCAACAGTGCAGTTCAGAGTTAAGAAAATATTTACCGAATAAACTAAAGTGAAAAATAATAAAAAAAATAACACAATAACGAGGCTATTTACAGGGAGTACCGAGTCAGTGTGTGGGGGTACAGGTTAGATGAGGTAATTTGTACATGTAGGTAGGGGTAAAGTGACTGCATAGATAATAAACAGTGAGTAGCAGCAGTGTACAAAACAAATGGGTGGGGGGGTCGTCAATGTAAGTCGTCCGGTGGCCATTTGTGGCTTGGGGTAGAAGGTGTTAGGGAGCCTTTTGGTCCTAGACATGGTGCTCCGCAACCGCTTGCCGTGCGGTAGCAGAGGAAACAGTCTATGACTTGGGTGACTGGAGTCTCTGACAATTTTATGGGCTTTCCTCTGACACATGCTATTGTGTAGGTCCTGGATGGGAGGAAGCTTGGCTTCAGTGATGTACTGGGTCGTACGCACTACCCTCTGTAGCACCTTACTGTCAGATGCCGAGGATCCAGTTGCAGAAGGAGGTGTTTAGTCCCAGGGTCCTTAGCTTAGGTGTTCCTTTTGTCCAGGTGGGAAAGTTCAGTGTGGAGTGCGATTGAGATTGCGTCATCTGTGGATCTGTTGGGGCAGTATGCGAATTGGAGTGGGTCTAGGGACCTGGGAGGATGCTGTTGATGTGAGCCATGACCAGCCTTTCAAAGCACTTCATGGCTACTGACGTGAGTGCTACGGGACGGTAATCATTGGGCACAGGGACTATGGTGGTCTGCTTGAAACATGTAAATATTACCTATGATGAAAATTACAGGATTCTCTCATCTTTTTAAGAGGGAGAACTTGCACAATTGGTGGCTGACTAAATACTTTTTGCCCCACTACATACATACATACATACATACATACATACATACATTTTAAGGCCACTCAGCAAGGATGAAGCCACTGCTCCAAAACCGCCATTGAAAAAGCCAGACGACTGTTTGCAACTGCACATGGGGACAAAGATCGTGCTTTTTGGAGAAATGTCCTCTGGTCTGATGAAACAAAAATTGAACTGTTTGGCCATAATGACGTTATGTTTGGAGGAAAACGGGGGAGGTTTGCAAGCCGAAGAACACCATCTCAACCGTGAAGCACGGGGGTGGCAGCATCATGTTGTGTTGGTGCTTTGCTGCAGGAGGGACTGATGCACATCACAAAATAGATGGCATCATGAGGATGGAAAATTATGTGGATACATTGAAGCAACATCTCAAAACATCAGTCAGGAAGTTAAAGCTTGGTCGCAAATGGGTCTTCCAAATGGTCAATGACCCAAGCATACTTCTTAAGGTTTTGCAAAAAGGCTTAAGGACAACAAACTCAATGTATTGGAGTGGCCATCACAAAGCCCTGACCTCAATCCTATAGAAAATGTGTGGGCAAAACTGAAAAGGCATGTGCGAGCGAGCAAGGAGGCCTACAAACCTGACTCAGTTACACCAGCTCTGTCAGGAGGAATGGGCCAAAATTTACCCAATTTATTGTGGGAAGCTTGTGGAAGGCTACCTGAAATGTTTGACCCAAGTTACACAATTTAAAGGCAATGCTACCAAATACTAATTGAGTGTATGTAAACTTCTGACCCACTGGGAATGTGATGAAAGAAATACAAGCTGAAATAAATAATTCTCTCTTCTATTATTCTGACATTTCACATTCTTAAAATAAAGTGGTGATCCTAACTGACCTAAGACAGGGAATTTTTACTAGGTTAAAATGTCAAAAACTGAGTTTAAATGTAGTTGGCTAAGGTGTATGTAAACTTCCGACTTCAAATGTATATAATATATAATATCGTTAAAATATATGGTATAAACGCCCAAGCTTAAACTACTTAAATGTAGACTCAGCTAAATGACGTTGCCACGAGCAGCACCACAGATGTTGCGATGAGCGAGATGCAAGACTTCGCTCTTACGCAGTCACACACAGTATCTACGCATGTGCATGGCTTAACTTCACGCTGTTAGAGCATGGTAGGTACGGGACCGAAACTGCTGAGAAGATTATCCTTGCGCTTCAACGCTCTTAGTTGTTGTGAAAATCTACTACACTTGTTGTTTGCGAAGCATGTGGCATACAGTTCTAGTCTACCTTTAAGTAGTACTTCAAAGTGTTTGTACTTAGTTATTTTACACCACTGGTATTTCTTGCATAGTTCTTATGTAAAGTAAATGTGTGCGTTCTTGAGGCACTTATGTTGAAGCCTTCCCAATGTCCCAATTCACCTCACACCTCACAGCATAAACACGGATGTACGCATGCACACAGACGGACAGACACACACAAACACAACCATGCGCACACACACACACACACACACACACAGTAACAGTGCGAGAGCTTGGGACTATAAGGTTCTATCGGCATTTTTGTTAAAATTGAGTTTTTGACAAAGCCTTGTTCTGTTCAATGTCCAATGTACTCTAAAAAGTCAATAGTTCAGAAGAATACAAGATAAAAAAATTAAAATTGCTGATGCCATTCAAACCAGTGAGGGTTAGGGACTTTTAACCCAATTATCTCAGAAGCGTTCTCTTGCAGCTAAAACCTTATAATCCGTAGCTCTAGAATTGTACCACGCTAGTTCATAAAGGACCGGCACAGTTAGTCTTCAATCACGTCTTTATCATCACAAGGTTTAGGGTTTCACACAGGACTAATATTTGTGAAGTCTTGTAAGTGTGAATATCCTACCGATGATGAAAGATCATGATCTTATATTGTCTCAGTCATTGAACTAAGTGCTGTTGAAGTCGTGACAATCTCTTCTGTTTGTCTCTCTGTCTCTGTCTTGAAGAGTCACATCTGCCCTTTAAACTTGTCAGGAGTGCTTTTAAGTTACGTAACGTTTAAATTGGTCTGTGATGAATCTCTCTCGCCGTAATGCAATCCAGGATACAAGCCATAACTCTCTGAAGTTTTACTCCAAGCACCTTGATCTCTCTCTCTCTACCCGTTTGTCTGTCTGCTCCACTCTGCTTTGCTGTCTCTCTCTCGCTCTCTTTTCACTGAGACTGTTTGTTCTTTTTGGTGCAGTTACCCTGCTACCTTTTTGTTCCTTTTGTGTGCCTCTCTTCACCTTGCCAAAACTCTTTATTCTCCAAAGGGTATATTATGGATGGATCGTGTCGACCTCAGGTTTCGCTGCGAAATAAAAAGTGGAAGTCATGCCAGATATTAATTTGATGCACTTGCCAAAAACAGCTCTGGCAGGATGGTGGTTATTATGAAGGCACAACGCAGGGCTGAAGGCTCTCTCAGAAACACGTGTTGAGTGCCAGGGCACTTTTTCTCCTCGATCTGTTCCGTCATGTGTTATGATCTCACAGGCAGCTCGTTCTGATGAGTGATACATAGCCGAGAGAAGAGGGGTCTGTAATGCCAGATTGGGTTGAATATTGTCATGTTGTTGTTCATCTTCTGGATCACACCCAGACCTGAGTAACCAATTACTTAAAAACCCACTCCACCCTCCCTAGAAACTCAATGATCACCAGATTTACCTAACAAAAGGCACATCTCAATAGGTGCTACATGGCACAAGTGGGGGGGGGGGGGGGGGGGGGGGGGGGTAGGCCTTTACTCATTTGTTCTCAATTGCTCCTTTATTGTTCCCGCAAGCAAGGGGGAGGCAGATGATTTCAGAGTGCACCATCAGACCAACTCCTCCAATTGCCAAACCCTTGAATGTCTAAAAAACACTATTTTGCTCAAAACATTTATTTATTTATTTTTACCTTGAGTGTGTGTACTTTACTGTATGTATACTTGGAATATAGTTTTTCCACTGGAAAAGTTCAAATATAGAGTGGGACTTTATTTTTGAGTGGGACTTTAACTCCATGGCTCCAAGTGAAATAAATATGGTTTCAAATACTCTTATAAATTTAACTTTGTGTTCTCAGTTACCTACATTTCTTAACTCTTTTATTTTATTTACAGCTCGGCTGTCAGACACACACCTCTGGGTGCTAGAAAAGCTGTTTTTCCCCATAGTTGAAGAAAAGGTTAGCCTGTAAATCACCATCTATATCCACAACGCTGCTGCTAAGGCCTGCAGCATGAGGAGGGGACTGTCAAAATGGATTGTGCAACTGCTGTAATCTGAGAGGGGAGGATGGAGGACGAGAGTGGGAGGAGAGAGAGTCAGTCCAAATGGGCACACTCCGCATGCTCTCTCTCACACACACCACACACACACACACACACACACACACACACACACACACACACACACACACACACACACACACACACACACACACACACACGCACACACTGAGCCAAACCAAAGAGAGAGAGAGAGAGAGTTCCTTCCCAGGACGTTAAACCAGACGTTGGAGTGTGATTCATGCTAACAGTCAGAGCAGCTAGCCAGAGCGGTACGGAGACTATGGCTGCGTCTCAATTAGTAACCTATTCCCTATATGCAGTAGTGCACTGCTTTTGACCATAGTGCATTACTTTCGACCAGAGCCCTATGTAAGGAATAGGATGCCATTTGGGACGGACTTATGACTGTGTGGTGCTATAGGGATGGGGATGTTTACATAGCAACGGGAGCTGTAGTTGCCTGAGCGTCTCTACCTACAGGCCTGTGCCGTCCCCCGTGATGAGGCCTTTATCTCAACAACAACGCCTATGAGGGAGGGAGGAGGGAGAGGCGCAGGCATTCTCTCGGCTTGAGAAAGTCATTTTGTAACTAAGTGTAGATGTATTATTGTGATTAATGATGAACAGCAGTGAACAGCAGAAGAAAATATTTACCAAGTAGGCTCAAATAAAAAGTAGTAATAAAAAGTAACACAATAAGAATAACAATAACGAGGCTATATACAAGGGGCACCGGAACCGAGTCAGTGTGCAGGGGTACAGGCTAACTGAGGTAATCTGTACATGTAGGTGGGGGCGAAGTGACTATGCATAGGTAACAAACAAACCGCAAGTAGCAGCAGTGTACGGGTAAGTTGTACGGTGAATTGTTCAGCAGTCTAATGGCTTGGGGGTAGATGATGTTGAGGAGCCTTTTGGTCCTAGACTTGGCGCTCCGGTACTGTTTGCCGTGCGGTAGTAGAGAAAACAGTCTATAACTTGGGTGACTGGAGTCTCTTATGGGCTATCCTCTGACACCACCTACTATATAGGTCATACTGAATAGGGCCTCTCAGGGGTGTTCATTGTCAGAAAGGCATCACTCAGACACAGGAAAATGCACACACGCACGCCTCTTACCTAGAAAGTTGGCCTGCATTCATGGAGGTTCTTCTCTCTTGATCCGTGAGTCCGAGCTGGCAACACAGAGAGCTGGGTTCCATGTGCCAGTAAGATCTTACCAGATAGAAAAGCTGTGCTATAACTCCTCAACACTTCCTCACGTCAGCTAGCTTCCCTGAAAGCACACGCACGGAGGGCTCTTCTCACTTGTTCCAGTCTCTAGTTCTCTTTCTCTCTCTCTTATCTCTCTCTTTCTATATTCTATCTCTCCCTCTCTTTGTCTAGCTCTCTTTCTCTTTTCTCTTTGTCTCTGTTTTTCTCTATTATATAAATGAAGACGTCCTGATACGTCTCGTAGCATGTCTTAAGACCGGGGTATGTTCACATTATTTTGTGCACATTCTTTTTTTTGGGGGGGGGGGGAACTCAATATACTTTAAAATGACAAATGGAAACTGTGTAGAAATGATAACGCACCTATATTGATACAATTTCTTGACAAGTTTTTTATGTAGCCCCCTGGACCTTGTTGGAGACTGAATGCGTCGCCGGGGACAAAATGAGTTCAACACCCGTCTTACAAAATTAAGATGCCTTTAAGACATTCTATAGGCACTTCTGTATTCTATTCTATAGACACATCTGTAGACACATCTTGGAAATCTCGACACATTTTACAATTCAATAAGCTTCAGCCCCTCGTATTTGAATGACAGCTAGCAAAAGGCCTGCCCAGCATTAGGAAGAGTCTTGGTGGCTCTAGGAAGAGTCTTGGTGGTTCCAAACTTCGTCCATGGAAGAATGATGGAGGCCACTGTGTTCTTGGGGACCGTCAATGCTGTAGAAAAGTTTTGGTAGCATTCCCCAGATCTGTGCCTCGACACAGTCATGTCTCGGAGCTTTACGGACAATTGCTGCGACCTCATGGCTTGGTTTTTGCTCTGACATGCACTGTCAACTGTGGGACCTTATATAGACAGGTGTGTGCCATTCCAAATCATGTCCAACCAATTGAATTTACCAAAGGTGGACTCCAATCAAGCTGTAGAAACATCTCAAGGATGAACAATGGAAACAGGATGCACCTGAGCTCAATTTGGGGCGGCAGGGTAGCCTAGTGGTTAGAGTGTTGGACTAGTAACCGGAAGGTTGCAAGTTCAAACCCCCGACCTGACAAGGTACAAATCTGTTGTACTACCCCTGAACAGGCAGTTAACCCACTGTTCCTAGGCCGTCATTGAAAATAAGAATTTGTTCTTAACTGACTTGCCTAGTTAAATAAAGGTAAAATAAAATAAATACAGATAGTCTCAGAGGTCCGTTAAAAGCGCAGAGAGCATCATGAAGAACAAGGAACACACCAGGCAGGTCCGAGATACTGTTGTGAAGAAGTTTAAAGCCGGATTTGGATACAAAAATATTTCCCAAGCTTTAAACATCCCAAGGAGCACTGTGCAAGCGATAATATTGAAATGGAAGGAGTATCAGACCACTGCAAATCTACCAAGACCTGGCCGTCCCTCTAAACTTTCAGCTCATACAAGGAGAAGACTGATCAGAGATGCAGCCAAGAGGCCCATGATCACTCTGGATGAACTGCAGAGATGAGCTGAGGTGGGAGACTCTGTCCATAGGACAACAATCAGTCGTATATTGCACAAATCTGGCCTTTATGGAAGAGTGGCAAGAAGAAAGCCATTTCTTAAAGATATCCATAAAAAGTGTTGTTTAAAGTTTGCCACAAGCCACCTGGGAGACACACCAAACATGTGGAAGAAGGTGCTCTGGTCAGATGAAACCAAAATTGAACTTTTTGGCAACAATGCAAGACGTTATGTTTGGCGTAAAAGCAACACAGCTCATCACCCTGAACACACCATGCCCACTGTCAAACATGGTGGTGGCAGCATCATGATTTGGGCCTGCTTTTCTTCAGCAGGGACAGGGAAGATGGTTAAAATTGATGGGAAGATGGATGGAGCCAAATACAGGACCATTCTAGAAGAAAACCTGATGGAGTCTGCAAAAGACCTGAGACTGGGACGGAGATTTGTCTTCCAACAAGACAATGATCCAAAACATAAAGCAAAATCTGCAATGGAATGGTTCAAAAATAAACATATCCAGGTGTTAGAATGGCCAAGTCAAAGTCCAGACCTGAATCCAATCGAGAATCTGTGGAAAGAACTGAAAACTGCTGTTCACAAATGCTCTCCATCCAACCTCACTGAGCTCGAGCTGTTTTGCAAGGAGGAATGGGAAAAAATGTCAGTCTCTCGATGTGCAAAACTGATAGAGACATACCCCAAGCGACTTACAGCTGTAATCGCAGCAAAAGGTGGCGCTACAAAGTATTAACTTAAGGGGGCTGAATAATTTTGCACGCCCAATTTTTTTCAGTTTTTGATTTGTTAAAAAAGTTTTAAATATCCAATAAATGTCGTTCCACTTCATGATTGTGTACCACTTGTTGTTGATTCTTCACAAAAAAATACAGTTTTATATCTTTATGTTTGAAGCCTGAAATGTGGCAAAAGGTCGCAAAGTTCAAGGGGGCCGAATACTTTCGCAAGGCACTGTATATATATATATATATATATACTGCAACACCTCACCCATAAGCATTTATGTCTCTTCTATAGATGTTACAGCAGTAGCAAATGAATCATCAAATTAATTATCTAAGTGAGTCTCAGAAATGGCTAATATATGAATGTTATCTGATGTTAGCAAGTTATTGATTTTATTAACCTTATTTCTAAGGCTACATATATTAATATGGGCTATTTTCAGCCATTTCCTGGGTAGCTTATCAGAGACAGACATAATACCGAAAAGAGCTAACGAAGCAAGAGAAAAAAATATACATTTAGCAGTCCATTAATCAATTGGTGTGTGCTGTGGGGTTGAAGCTACGAACCCATAGGCGTGGCTCTCTCATCCCTTCCAGGCTTCTGGGAGGGAGGGTGGACAATGAACCTGTCATAGCGGATGTAAGCAATGTCCCCACGTGCTCTGGCAGCTTTCATGGCTGGGATCAGTTCTTTCCTCTTCTGGCGCACAGCTTCAGGATAGTCCTCATTGAGGAAGATATACGTTCCTCACAAGTTCTTGGCTCTTTCCAGAACTGCAAGGGTGTCCCTGAACCTCAGGAACTTGACCACTATCGGCCTGGGTCACATGGGCCGGTGGTGGGTTTTCCAGTCCTGATTGCTCCACTGCAATCTTCATGTGGTCCATCTTCAATTTCTCAAATCATTTCCCTCACTTTGTCCTCAGACTCCATCCAGGTCTTCATCCAGGTCTCATGTAGAGATTCTGGAATTCTGTCCACAAGCATGTTGTTCCGCCTTGATTGTCCGTCGTCTGATTTATCTGTCATTGTTATCACTGATTCACACACAGAATTGATGTCCTCTCTCAAGGACTTACAGATTGCTGTCATCTTGCCGTTCTTCTGTTTCAACTCATCGAGCTGACCCTGGGAGAACTGCAAACTGTTCTTCAGGTCCTGGACCTCTCTGGTCAGGTCGTGCATTCTTTTATTAGTAGAATCCACAAGTATTTGGACAAAACACTTGGAAGCTATTTTCTTGTTGTTGTAACAACTGCTTGTAGGCCTCTTTTTGTTCGTTTAAAAGATCCTTCATATGTAATAAAGCGACTCCACTGTCCTCAACGGTACTCCCGCCGGCTTTGGTCTTTGTCATGGTAGCTAGCATCGTAGGTTACGCTGTTACTCCTCACAGTTCCAGACAGGGCAGGTCACAGGGAAGATTGAAAACAACAAACAGCAGGGATCTAGACAGCCACAAACCCTGGACAATCCGCAGTCTCAGCCACAATGGCTAACCGCATTGCGGGCTGCGTTCAAGAAACCCCACTAGCTAGCCAAATAGCTCATCAGACTCATTCTTGGTCGGCAGGGTCACTGGAAAGAGACAAGTTGTCCCAGCTGCTGATGCCAACTGCATCGCGGGATCCAAACTAAGAGCTAGCTAGCTACCAAGAACTTTCCAATACATTTTCAACAAAAACTAACTCTTCCTTGTTCCGCGTTCAACAGGAAGGGATGTCAAAAGGACTCACTTCCTGAATATTTTCTGAAGGCACTGTGGGACCCCTGTTTTATTGTAGGTCCAGTCTGAAAATCCAATTAATCAGTTAAGCACCCTGTCTGTTCTCACAGGCAGTGCCTCAAGACGTCTTCAAAATGTGAATTAAGACTTCATGAGAACAAAAGTATCTCAAGATGTCTTGATGTCTCAATTGCATATCTCAAGACGTCTCAAGACAAAGGTGATGGTCCTATATATATATATATATAATATATATAATATATATGAGATTCTTATGTCTTCCCCCTAGTAATGGGAGTTGTTGTCCCAAGGTAGGCGACAAATTTAGCTCCAAAATAAGCCCATAGAAATGCATTGTGCTTATTCTTGACATTTTTTTGGCGAGAGTTAAATCTCTTGCTTTGCCTCTTCCTCTCTGATAATATTCAGCCAGAACCGTAATGGGAAACGGCTGGAGTGATCCTGCATTTTCCATTGTGTTTCACAGCTCTATGAAAAACACAGGCAGGCCACTGAATGGAGGCTGGAGAGGGTAAGAGTAAGGCGGTTATGTGGAGCGTTTCATTGAAGAAAGAGAAAGGAAAAAATATAACTAGAGTTTAACTCTCTCTTGTCCTGGTGTTAGAGGAAGATGGACAGAGTAGTAGGGCATGTCTCAGTTTTTTCCTCTCTCATTGTAGGCAGGTTGGCAGAACTTGGGGCTCTTCTGACTAAGCGAGTGGGTTTGAGTCCTGTATTCACTGCAGGTTTAGCCAAAAGCCCTGATCTCTGTCCCCACATGTTTTCTGGGTGGATATGAGTTGACACTTGATATGCTCTCATTTTGAGTTCTTTATTGATGACAGGTTCATTATCACCACCACACATGACATGTCGCTTTCTGTCTCTGCTGTTAGCAATCTATTACCCTCCCTCCCTCCCTCCCTCCCTTGCATTTATTGTAATGAATCCTGACATGAAGTCAGCTCTGCGGAGTGGTCACTAGCTAGAACAGGCACAAAGTCATATCAAATCAGATTTTAAACCTAACCTTAACCGCACTGCTAACCCTAATGCTTAACCCTAACCTTAAATTGCTTTTTGGTTTTAATCCCCCCCCCATGATTTTTTATGATATCGACAATTTTTACTTTGCACCTGGCCCATCTAGCAGAAATCGCTCAGTTCTGTTTCCAGGGCAAGATTCATGAAAATAAATGTCAACTTGCCCCTCCTTCCCTCCCACATCTTAAGTAGGAACAGGGATGTGAGTGAGTTAGCTGAAGGCTTCCAGGTGGTGTCTCTCCTCTCGCCGCCCGTCTCAGGCGGACCCACCTCCCCCCCTCCATTTCCCTCAGATAAGTCGTGCTGAAAGGCCACGTCGACCAGGCCCCACCGTCGGAAAGTTTCTTTGGAAAATGGAGGAAAAGTGTTCTTCCAAAGACACAGACCCTCCCCAGTATGAACACTAAATAACAGATTTCCTTTGGCACACACACACAGTGACACACAAATTGAATATTCTCTGTTTTTTCACCTTGGGCATCAGCTCTGGAAGATGGGACTTGCCTCACAGAGAGAGAGCGTGGTTAGTTGTGGCTAGCCTCATTACTGCTGTGTAGAGTATCGAGGGACTCGTCATATTTACGACAAAGGTTTCCCCTCCACAGTGGGATGCACTGTTATGTGCAAGGTGGGATATGCATTTCTTCTCATTTGGAGTGTTTATTGCAGTGTGAAAGTGTGAATGTCTCACCCACGCGCCACTCTCACTTTCATACCATACTTTTTATTAATTTGATATCATGGTACAGTATCTTCCATTTTGTTGTCGAAAAATGACTTGTTGTCCACCCTGCTTGATGAACTATATCAACAATTTAAATATACCATATTTAAATTGTTAAATTGTATTAATACAAATGTATTTGTCTAGCTGGTGAGCCAGCTCTGCTGTTTGGCAGTAAATCAGTTGTGTAATGCTTCTCCCATTGGGGTTTTAGTGGAGGCTGATCTGAGGTCTTCCTTAGACAGAAGACTTCATTCACCAGCAGCACATATTCCCTTTCTACTCAGTCTCTTTATTAACTAACCAGCATCTTGTTCAGGGGACTTCCCTCTCTCCCAGGTTCCTTTGTGTGTGTTAATATGTGAAGCGGCATGACATTTGACATCATGTCATTCTCCTCAGCCCACCCTCCCAATGAGACGAGGAGGTCCACTGGAATGTGGTCTCCTCATTGGGCTCTCTGTGAAAGTAGCTGTATGTGTGTGTGTGTGTGTGTGTGTGTGTGTGTGTGTGTGTGTGTGTGTGTGTGTGTGTGTGTGTGTGTGTGTGTGTAAAAGTAGTTGTGTGTTATGTCCTTTGCCCCCTCTAGTCGCCTCTCAGGCTCCTTGACACTGGCACAAAGACCTGCCTTTGTTTTCTATTCATTGTTGCCTCGCCGGCAACTTGCTGCTTCTCCCAACACATCACTAATAACCAATGATGAAATACCATGTAATATAAGACTGTCTATGATCATAACGCTAGGTGGTAGCGCCACAGCGTGATTGACATGTTTGGGAGATAATCCCTCAAAAACAGTCCGGCCATCACCGTGGCATCCAAAGGATATGCTGTATAATGGTCCTATATTTTCAGTTGACTGTACTTGTTTACAGTACAGTAAGCTATATCTCCATTGGAAGATTATAGTTTGGTTACATTTTTTCCTGTAGGACCATTACATACAGTAGATATTTATGTGCTGAGGCTAAAGTGTGTATGAGTCAGTATAGATAAACCACAACTGGGGCTATACTGTGTTTACTCTAATACTCAATCCCGTCCTGCTGTTTATGGTGGAGTACAAACAAGCAGGGGTACATTTATTCAGTTGATATCATACTCCACATTTTTGAGTGTATGTGTGTGTGAGAGAGAGAGAGAGCCCTGTGATATACAGTATGTTAGCAATTTCATCTGATATACACTACTGTTCAAAAGTTTGGGGTCACCTAGACATTTTCTTGTTTTTGAAAGAAAAGCACTTTTTTTGTCCATAAAAATAACATCAATTTGATCAGAAATGAAGTGTGGACATTGTTAATGTTGTAAATGACTATTGTAGGGGGAAACGGCTGTATTGTTGTGGCCAAAAGTTTTGAGTATGACACAAATATTAATTTTCACAGTCTGCTGCCTCAGTTTGTATGATGGCAATTTTCATATACTTCAGAATGTTATGAAGAGTGATCAGATGAATTGCAATTAATTGCAGTCCATCTTTGCCAAATGAACTGTATCCCCAAAAAAACATTTCCACTGCATTTTAGCCCTGACACAAAAGGACCAGCTGACATCATGTCAGTGATTCTCTCGTTAACACAGGTGTGAGTGTTGATGAGGACATTGCTGAGATCACGCTGTCATGCTGATTGAGTTCGAATAACAGACTGAAAGCTTTAAAAGGAGGGTGGTGCTTGGAATAATGGTTATTCCTCTGTCAAGCATGGATGGTTACCTGCAAGGAAACACGTGCTGTCATCGTTGCTTTGCACAAAAAGGCAAGGATATTGCTGCCAGTAAGATTACACCTAAATCAACCATTTATCGGATCATAAAGAACTTCAAGAAGAGCGGTTCAATTGTTGTGAAGAAGGCTCCAGGGCGCCCAAGAAAGTCCAGCAAGAGCCAGGACCGTCTACTAAAGTTGATTCAGCTGCGGGATCGGGGCACCACCAGTACAGAGCTTGCTCAGGAAAGGCAGCAGGCAGGTGTGAGTGCATCTGCATGCACAAATTTGCCTAGGAACAAAGCCATGAATAAAGAGCGGTACCAACACATCCTCCGAGAGCAACTTCTCCCAACCATCCAGGAACAGTTTGGTGACGAACAAAGCCCTTTCCAGCATGATGCCCTTTCCACCTTGCCATAAGACAAAAGTGATCCAGTGGCTCCGGGAACAAAACATTGATATTTTGGGTCCATGGTCAGGAAACTCCCCAGACCTTAATCTCATTGAGAACTTGTGGTCAATCCTCAAGAGACAAATAAACAAAAGCCCACAAATTCTGACAAACTCCAAGCATTGATTATGCAAAAATGGGCTGCCATCAGTCAAGATGTGGCCAAGAAGTTAATTGACAGCATGCCAGGGTTTGCAGAGGTAAAAAAAGAAGGGTCAACACTGCAAATATTGACTCTTTGCATCAACTTCATGTAATTGTCAATTAAAGCCTTTGACACTAGAGGTCGACCGATTATGATTTTTCAACGCCGATACCGATTATTGGGCGACCAAAAAAAGCCAATACCGAATAATTGGCCAATTATTATTATTATTTTTTTGTAATAATGACAATTACAACAATACTGAATGAACACTTATTTTAACTTAATATAATACATCAATAAATTCATTTTAGCCTCTAATAAATAATGAAACATGTTCAATTTGGTTTAAGTAATGCAAAAACAAAGTGTTGGAGAAGAAAGTAAAAGTGCAATATGTGCCATGTAAGAAAGCTAACGTTTAAGTTCCTTGCTCAGAACATGAGAACATATGAAAGCTGGTGGTTCCTTTTAACATGAATCTGCAATATTCCCAGGTAAGAAGTTTTAGGTTGTAGTTATAATAGGAATTATAGGACTATTTCTCTCTATACCATTTGTATTTCATTAACCTTTGACTATTTGATGTTCTTATAGGCACTTTAGTATTGCCAGTGTAACAGTATAGCTTCCGTCCCTCTCCTCGCTCCTACCTGGGCTCGAACCAGGAACACAACGACAACAGCCACCCTTGAAGCAGCGTTACCCATGCAGAGCAAGGGGAATAACTACTCCAAGTGAGTGACGTTTGAAACGCTATTAGCGCACACCCCGCTAACTAGCTAGCTATTTCACATCGGTTACACGAGCCTAATCTCGGTAGTTGATAGGCTTGAAGTCATAAACAGCTGCTGGCAAACGCACGAAAGTGCTGCTTGAATGAATGCTACGAGCCTGCTGCTGCCTACCATCGCTCAGTCAGACTGCTCTATCAAATCGTAGACTTAGTTATAACATAATAACACACAGAAATACGAGCCTTAGTTCATTAATATGGCCGAATCCGGAAACTATCATCTCGAAAACGAGACGTTTATTATTTCAGTGAAATACGGAACCATTCCGTATTTAATCTAATGGGTGGCATCCATAAGTCTAAATATTCCTGTTACATTGCACAACCTTCAATGTTATGTCATAATTACGTACAATTCTGGCAAATTAGGTGGCCCAAACTGTTGCATATACACTGACTATGCGTGCACTGAACGCAAGAGAAGTGACACAATTTCACCTGGTTAATATTGCCTGCTAACCTGGATTTATTTTAGCTAAATATGCAGGTTTAAAAATATATACTTCTGTGTATTGATTTTAAGAAAGGCATTGATGTTTATGGTTAGGTACACATTGGAGCAACGATACGCACCGCATCAATTACAGTGCCTTGCGAAAGTATTCGGCCCCCTTGAACATTGCGACCTTTTGCCACATTTCAGGCTTCAAACATAAAGATATAAAACTGTATTTTTTTGTGAAGAATCAACAACAAGTGGGACACAATCATGAAGTGGAACGACATTTATTGAATATTTCAAACTTTTTTAACAAATCAAAAACTGAAAAATTGGGCGTGCAAAATGATTCAGCCCCTTTACTTTCAGTGCAGCAAACTCTCTCCAGAAGTTCAGTGAGGATCTCTGAATGATCCAATGTTGACCTAAATGACTAATGATGATAAATACAATCCACCTGTGTGTAATCAAGTCTCCGTATAAATGCACCTGCACTGTGATAGTCTCAGAGGTCTGTCAAAAGCGCAGAGAGCATCATGAAGAACAAGGAACACACCAGGCAGGTCCGAGATACTGTTGTGAAGAAGTTTAAAGCCGGATTTGGATACAAAAAGATTTCCCAAGCTTTAAACATCCCAAGGAGCACTGTGCAAGCGATAATATTGAAATGGAAGGAGTATCAGACCACTGCAAATCTACCAAGACCTGGCCGTCCCTCTAAACTTTCAGCTTATACAAGGAGAAGACTGATCAGAGATGCAGCCAAGAGGCCCATGATCACTCTGGATGAACTGCAGAGATCTACAGCTGAGGTGGGAGACTCTGTCCATAGGACAACAATCAGTCGTATATTGCACAAATCTGGCCTTTATGGAAGAGTGGCAAGAAGAAAGACATTTCTTAAAGATATCCATAAAAAGTGTTGTTTAAAGTTTGCCACAAGCCACCTGGGAGACACACCAAACAAGTGGAAGAAGGTGCTCTGGTCAGATGAAACCAAATTTGAACTTTTTGGCAACAACGCAAAACGTTATGTTTGGCGTAAAAGCAACACAGCTGAACACACCATCCCCACTGTCAAACGTGGTGGTGGCAGCATCATGGTTTGGGCCTGCTTTTCTTCAGCAGGGACAGGGAAGATGGTTAAAATTGATGGGAAGATGGATGGAGCCAAATACAGGACCATTCTGGAAGAAAACCTGATGGAGTCTGCAAAAAACCTGAGACTGGGACGGAGATTTGTCTTCCAACAAGACAATGATCCAAAACATAAAGCAAAATCTACAATGGAATGGTTCAAAAATAAACATATCCAGGTGTTAGAATGGCCAAGTCAAAGACCAGACCTGAATCCAATCGAGAATCTGTGGAAAGAACTGAAAACTGCTGTTCACAAATGCTCTCCATCCAACCTCACTGAGCTCGAGCTGTTTTGCAAGGAGGAATGGGAAAAAATTTCAGTCTCTCAATGTGCAAAACTGATAGAGACATACCCCAAGTGACTTACAGCTGTAATCGCAGCAAAAGGTGGCGCTACAAAGTATTAAGTTAAGGGGGCTGAATAATTTTGCACGCCCAATTTTTCAGTTTTTGATTTGTTAAAAAGGTTTGAAATATCCAATAAATGTCGTTCCACTTCATGATTGTGTCCCACTTGTTGTTGATTCTTCACAAAAAAATACAGTTTTATATCTTTATGTTTGAAGTCTGAAATGTGGCAAAAGGTCGCAAAGTTCAAGGGGCCGAATACTTTCGCAAGGCACTGTATATGCAACGCAGGACACGCTAGATAAACTAGTAATGTCATCAACCATGTGTAGTTAACTAGTGATTATGATTGATTGATTGTTTTTTATACGATAAGTTTAATGCTAACTAGCAACTTACATTGGCTTACTGCATTCGCGTAACAGGCAGTCTCCCCGTGGAGAGCGTTGGGCTGTAAGGTTGCAAGATTGAATCCCCCGAGCTGACAAGGTAAAAATCTGCCGTTCTGCCCCTGAACGAGGCAGTTAACCCACCGTTCCTAGGCCGTCATTGAAAATAATAATGTGTTCCTAACGGACTTGCCTAGTTAAATAAAGATTAAATAAAGATGAAAAAAATTGTTTTATAAATATTGTGTCCAAAAATACCGATTTCCGATTGTTATGAAAACTTGAAATCGGCCCTAATTATTCGAACATTCCGATTAATCGGTCGACCTCTATTATGAAATGCTTGTAATTATACTTCAGTATTCCATAGTAACATCTGACAAAAATATCTAAAGACACTGAAGCAGCAGACTTTGTGGAAATGAATATTTGTGTCATTCTCAAATCTTTTGTCCACCAATGTATTTTTTAATGGAATATTTACATAGGCGTACAGAGGTCTATTATCAGCAACCATCACTTTTTTGTTCGTGGCATGTTGTGTGAGCTAATCAAAGTTTATACATTTAAAAGGCTAATTTGTCATTAGAAAACCTTTTTTCAATTATGTTAGCACAGCTGAAAACTGTCTGTGCTGATTTAAAGAAGCAATAAAACTGACTTTCTTAAGACTAGTTGGGTATCTGGAGCATCAGAATTTGTGGGTTTGATTACAGGCTCAAAACTTCTTCTGAAATGTGTCAGTCTATTCTTGTTCTGATGAATGAAGGATCTTCCATGTGAGAAATTTCAAAGAAACTGAAGATGTCGTACAACGCTGTGCGCTACTCCCTTCACAGAACAGCGCAAACTGTCTCTAACCAGAATAGAAAGAGTGGGGTTCCTCGGTGCACAACTGAGCAAGAGGACAAGTACATTAGTGTCTAGTTTGAGAAACAGATGCCTCACAAGTCCTCAACTGGCAGCTTCATTGAATAGTGCCCGCAAAACACCAGTCTCGACGTCAACAGTGAAGAGGCGACTCCGGCATGCTGGCCTTCTGGGCAGAGTTCCTGTTTTTTTGCCCATCTTAATATTTTATTTTTATTGGCCAGTCTGAGATATGGCTTTTTCTTTGCAACTCTGTCTAAAAGGCCAGCATCACGGTGTTGCCTCTTCACTGTTGACGTTTCCAGCTACTATAGTCATTTACAACATTAACCTCGCTATTACCTCGCTATTATTATACACCATTTTAAAGATAAACTTCTTGTAAATCTAACCACAGTATCTGATCTGAAAAAGGCTTTACGGCGAAAGCACACCACGCGATTATTTTAGGTCACAGAAAACCATACAGCCATTTTCCAGCCAAGGAGAGGGCTCACAAAAGTCAGAAATGGTGATTAAATTGATCACTAACCTTTGATCTTCATCAGATGGCACTCACAGGACTTCATGTTACACAATAAATGATTAACTTAATGTCCAAAAACCTCAGTTGAAATTGGCGCGTAATGTGCAGTAATCATTGTCTCAAACAAACACCCGGTGAAATTTCAGAGAGCCACATCAAATTACAGAAATACTCATCATAAACATTGATGAAAAATACAAGTTTTATACATAGGATTAAATATAAATGTCTTGTTAGTTCAGCCGCTGTGTCAGATTTCAAAAAGTCTTTACGGCAAAAGCACACCACGCGATTACGTTAGGTCAGCGCCTAGCCACAGAAAACCATACAGCCATTTTCCAAACAAGGAGAGGTGTCACAAAAGTCAGAAATAGCGTTAAAATTAATCACTTACCTTTGATGATCTTTATCTGGTTGCACTCCCAGGTCTCCATGTTAGACAATAAATGTTTGTTTTGTTTGATAATGTCCAAAAACCTCAGTTTTGTTGGTGCGTTTAGTTCAAAGGCACAATGCGCGCTCTCAACATCCAGACGAAAAGCCAAAAAAGTACAATAAAAGTTCGTAGAAACATGTCAAATGATGTTTAAAATCAATCCTCAGGTTGTTTTTGACAGAAATAGTCAAAAATATTTCAACCGGACAAAAGCTTTGGAGAAACAAGCAAGACGCGCTCCCGATCACGCGCTGGACTCATGTTTGGAAATGTCCTCTATCCACTCATTGAAAGTGCTGTATCTCCCTCATTTTTTTGAGTAAAAGCCTGAAACAATGCCTAAAGACTGGCCACATGTAGAAGAAGCCATAGATATCGTGAACTGGGTCCTAAGTCTTTGTATGGTGGATAGGCTTTCAATGGTAAAACAGCCTTTCAAAATAATAGTACTTCCTGGATGAATTTTCCTCAGGTTTTCGCCTGTCATATCAGTTCTGTTATACTCACAGACATTATTTTAATAGTTTGGGAAACTTTAGAGTGTTTTCTATCCAAATCTACTAATTATATGCATATCCTAGCTTCTGGGCCCAAGTAGCAGGCAATTTAATTTGGGCATGCTTTTCATCTAAAATGTTTAATGCTGACCCCTACCCTAGTGAAGTTAACAATTTCTACACTGTATTTCTGAAAGATTTGATGTTATTTTAATGGACAAAAAATGTGCTTTATTTCAAAAACAAGGACATTTCTAAGTGACCCCAAACTTTTGAACGGTAGTGTATATAGCCCAATAAGCATTAATAAACAACTGGCGTCAGACAGTCAGTATGTCCTTAAAAAATACATTCCTGTACATAGCATTTGCAGCCTCCTCAACCTGTAGCTGCCGAACCTTCACAGGGTCTGAATGGGACTCAGAGTTTGAAGGACATCAACAAGTGTTGTTCATTCCGTCAAGTGAGGTGGGAGGAAACTTCACATTGGTAGTTTATTAAACTGCCTTTTCAAACTTTTCTATTGTCTGAAAGTCATTATTAATTTGAACAATACTAGACTGCCTTTTCCTCGTTTTCTATTGTACTAAAGTCATTTTAATATGAACAATACAAATGGCCAAGATGAGAGCTGGCTGGGTGGGTCATTCAGAAAATGAATGGTGTCAGGAACAAGCAGGACAAGTGGCACTCAAGTTCCCCACTGGGCCGGAGAGTGTGTGTGTGTGTGTGTGTGTGTGTGTGTGTGTGTCTGACTCACACTGGGTCTGATACCCTGAAAAGAGGGCTGAGACGGGTGGGAGGCTAAGAGGACAGGGGTAGGAGGGTTCTCCTGAGACCTCTTTGACAAGACTGGATGAAAGGCCGGGGGTTTCTTTAAAGCATGTGGGTGATGGGTGAAAGGTCCTTGAAGTGGCAGGGCATTCATGCATTCATTCATTTACAATTATTGTCTCCTGTTGCAGAAGGCCAAGGAACGAAAAAGCAAGCGCGTTTTAAATGTATGTTATTTTGGAAATGTGGTGATGTTAAAACTGGCGAAATGATTGGCTTTCATTTCATGGTCATGGCATAACATGTCAGCCTCATTCTTGAATATCCAGTGATAAAAAGGTGCCACCAGAAACATTTTTCTTTTTCGAAACACAATCCTTTGTAGTCATTCTGGTGAGCACTTAGTTGACCCTACACTAAAGAATCACCTGACTTGGGAAAACTCTCTGTAGTCTCTACCAGAGTATGTGAGCGGAGCTGGAGCGGAGCAAAGAGTGGAGCGTGCCCAATTTGACTGGAGCACGGAGCGAGATTCCCAAAGGCTGGTGCATTGGCTTTCTCGCCTGCTCCAATTTCGCTCCATTAGCGTGTCGGTAGTGCTTACTTCAGGAGCTCAGGGCATGCCTGGTCCAGCATTTTAATATATATATATTTTTTAACCCTGGTCCAACATGCATTTGTAGGCTACTTGTATGGATCTATATCCCCTTGCTTTAGCTACTGTCATGAAGTTTGCTAAATATTTCCATATACAAACTGATAAAACACACAGGTGCAAAATCAAGGTGACTTACAAAGATCAAGAGCAAGAGAGGGAGTGTGGTGATGTAGTGTCCACAATTAAAGAATCATGGTGGAATCTGAAAAGACACGTAATCCCGAAAGCATGATGGTGTACTTACTACGTGCACATGCTAAAAGAAAGGAACGAGGTGAGTAGCTAACTGTGTCATTGTAGCAAAGTATTTATCAACAAAAAAATCTGATCTCTTAAAAGTTTCTTCCATTTTTGTTCTAAGCCATAGTCATACGTTCAATTTATAGACTATAATGATTTAATACAACTGAATGTTGTTTAAATGCTGAGTGCTTCACAATCTATTTCTTTGTAGGCTATAGCTTTGAAATAATGTAAATAATATTGAGTAAATAATTCATTTTTGTTTCTCCTGTCTGGCACATGACACATTTATAGTGTTCATATGCTGTTTATTCTGACATATAGCCTATTTGAAATGATGAGCGCTTCTTACGTTCACCTTTTCATGTTTATTCAAATACTTTTCATTTAAATCATATGGTTAGGTTTCAATACTTCAAAACCAATTGATAGGTCCAGTCCAGGTATTCACAAAAATAGATGTGTGTTGGTCAAATTGTGATTTTAATGAATGGAGCGAATTCAGAGCGGCAGTTTTTTTTTCTTCCTGTGAGCGTGGCGCGGTTCTTAGTGGAGCGGTTCTTAGTGGAGCGGTTCTTAGTGGAGCGGTTCTCAGTGGAGCGGTTCTCAGTGGCGCGGTTCTTAGTGGAGCGGTTCTTAGTGGAGCGGTTCTCAGTGGAGCGGTTCTCAGTGGAGCGGTTCTCAGTGGAGCGGTTCTCAGTGGAGCGGTTCTCAGTGGAGCGGTTCTCAGTGGCGCGGTTCTCAGTGGCGCGGTTCTTAGTGGAGCGGTTCTCAGTGGAGCGGTCCTCAGTGGAGCGGTCCTCAGTGGAGCGGTCCTCAGTGGAGCGGTCCTCAGTGGAGCGGTCCTCAGTGGAGCGGTTCTCAGTGGAGCGGTTCTCAGTGGAGCGGTTCTCAGTGGAGCGGTGCTTAGTGGAGCGGTTCTTAGTGGAGCGGTTGAAAAGGATGTGGAGCTCCATGAGCAATGAGCGTGACTGCCGACCGCTCAACTCCGCTCACATACTCTGGTCTCTACCCCTATGACCTATGAGTCCATACTTGTTTTCTAGCCATGTTCACAGCTTTATCATCTTCACTATGTCCGGAGAGGATGTAGTCAGCACCCAGTTTCAGTAGAGACATAATATCACAGACGTTTAAAACCTCTAGTCGCGTACACACGTTACTGGTTCATCTGGCCATCCCATCTGTCTCACTTTACACAGTGGCTACTGTGTTCCTGGGGGAACTAGCCATGTCATCCATCACTTAAAGGGATAAAGATGTATGTCTATATTCATGCAGGGTTAGAGGGAGACATGCCAAGACCGACCTATATACATACAGGGATAGAGAGAGAGAGAGATACCTTCTGAAAGTATTCACACCCCTTTACTTTTTCCACATTTTGTTGTGTGACAGGCTGAGTTTCAAATGATTACATTGAGATGTTGTGCCACTGATCTATACACAATACCGAATAATGTCAAAGTGTAATTTTTGTTTGTAGAACATTTTAGAAATGTATAAAAAAATGTAAAGGTGAAATGTCTGGAGTCTAAGTTTTCAACCCCTTTGTTATGGCAAGTCTAAATAACTTCAGGAGTAAAAATGTGCCTAACAAGTTGCATAATAAGTTGCTTGGACTCATTCCGTGTTCAATAATAGTGGTTAACATGATTTTTTTGAATGACTCTGTACCCCACACATACAATTATACGTAAGGTCCTCAATCGAGCAATGAATTACAAGCAAAGATACAAACACAAAGACCAGGGAGGTTTTTTAATGCCTCGCAAAGAATGGCACTGATTGGTAGATGTGTGAGGAAAAAAGGAAGCAGACACTGAATATCCCTTTGAGCATGGTGTAGTTATTAATTACACTTTGGATGGTGTATCAATACACCCAGTCACTACAAAGACACATGCGTCCTTCCTAACTCAGTTGCCGGAGAGGAAGTAAAATGCTCAGAGATTTCACCATGAGTCCAATGGTGATTTTTAAAATGGTTACAAAGTTTAATGGTTGTGATATAAGAAAACGTAGGATGGATCAACAATATTGCAATTACTCCACAATTACTAACCTAAATGACAGAGTTAAAAGGAAGCCTGTACAGAATAAAATATTCTCAAACATGCATCCTGTTTGCAACAAGGCACTGCAAAAATGTGGCAAAGCAATTCACTTTTTGTCCTGAATACGAAGCGTTATGTTTCGGGCAAATTGTACACAACACATCACTGAGTACCACTCTTCATATTTTCAAGCATGGTAGTGGCTGCATCATGTTATGGGTATGGTTGTCATCGGCAAGGACTAGGGAGTTTTCTGGATAAACGGGATACAGCTACACACAGAGTCGAAATCCTAGAGGAAAATCTGCTTCAGTCTGCTTTCCAACAGACACTGGGAGTCAAATTCACCTTTCAGCAGGACAATAACCTCAAACATAAGGCCAAATCTACATTGGAGTTGCTTACCAAGACGACATTAAATGCTCCTGAGTGGCCTAGTTACAGTTTTGACTTAAATCGGTAAGACATTAAAATAGATTTCAAAACATTTTCTAAAAACGTGTTCACTTTGTCATCAGCGGGTATTGTGTGTAGATTCTTTAAATATTTAAACAATTTTGAATTCAGGCTGTAACATAACAAAATGTGGAATAAGTCAATGGGTATGAATACTTTCTGATGGCATTGTAGTATATTGTGGACTGCTAATGTCCATCTCCGCTCTCTAAACTCAATCTAACTGAATTTGCAGTGCATACATATGTTTTAGTACAGTAACAGACATCCTCTGCACCCCTACACAGTCAGTATAGTGTTGATTATCTACTTGCGTTATTCTGTGTCAGAAAAATAATTGACTCACAGATTCCTCTTTCCATTGTTTCTTAGCACTGGATAATTAAATCAGCACAGTAGACTGGATTTATATATTTTTTACAAGGGTGATCTAAACGGTTAAGGTATATTCACATTCTAGCCCACTTCTGTATGAATCCACCTCAGGATGTACAGTTTCTGCAACTATGCCCTGTTTATAAAATCATAAAAGTTAGCCATTCCTAGACTGGGTCTGTTTATTATCACTTGATTGAAAGATGGGTCTTCATTTGGAGTGACTATTTCAGTCGTACGTCAATGGCTCAATTGTCAGTGTAATTTTTATGGACACAGATGTAGGACGTATGACTAGTATCCACACACCTGGTAACCCACTTGGAGATGGAACAAAGATTCATTTGAATCTTTACCTCCCCCTTTGTTTTTTCCTTATGTAAATCTCCACAGACATGCTATCAAGCTTATTATGAATCTTATTTTGCAGAGTGGCAGCTCTTTCAATTATAACTATAATTCTGTTGTTTATTACCATTGTTTCACAATAGCTGGTGCCATTTTGTCAAATCAGTTGTATTCGTCAAATAAGGGATTGTTTGTGTGACGTTGTACCGTGGACAGGTTTTCGGGACTCTTGCGCTCAGATTTCACGCTTTGATGGGAAAGTTTAACGACTTCCCTGACTGACAGCCCCCGTCTCCCCCCTCTCCTCCCCCACCTCACATCGCCTGACTCCCCCGTGTCTCCCCATTTATCCTGCTCCAACCAACTTCCTCCCTACCGTGCTTCCAATTTTACAGGCACAGATTGGTTCATGATGAATCCATATTTCACAGCTAGCAGACAGAATGAATTGAGCTAGTACTACCCCTATGAAAATATTTATTTGCTTCCTGTATTTGTGGCCCCTGGCTAACTCAGTGCTGAGTGAGTTACTGTTATTGTCAGCGCTGTGGCCCTAGCGATTGTGTAGTTCCAAACTAAAAGCTCCTTAGATTAACATGACAGGGCAGAATATTGCTTTCCCTAAACTGGTTTGCATGGTCCACGGACCCTGGGAATGTCTGCTAGGAGATGAAGACCAATGACATTGCAGGATAGAGATAATCCCTTGGTCCATATGGGAACTGAGATACCACAGGTTTAATGGCCACACCCTGACATAGTGGCCCCACCCTGTCTATTACATCTATTTCCTGCCTTTCAATTTCTTTGTATAATTAAACAAATGTTTTAAATCCTGTCTGTCTTTATTTGGGAATGTGTACAGGGTAAAGGATGTATTCTGCAGCGTCATCTAAACTCAGCAAAAAAACAAACGTCCTCTCACTATCAACTGTGTTTATTTTCAGCAAACTTAACGTGTAGATATTTGTATTAGATTCAACAACTGAGACATAAACTGAACTCAAGTTCCACAGACATGTGACTAACAGAAATTGAATAATGTGTCCCTGAACAAAGTGGGGTTAAAATCAAAAGTAACAGTCAGTATCTGGTGTGGCCACCAGCTGCATTAAGTACTGCAGTGCATCTCCTCCTCATGGACTGCACCAGATTTGCCAGTTCTTGCTGTGAGATGTTAGCCCACTCTTCCACCAAGGCACCTGCAAGTTCCCGGACACTTCTGGGGGGAATGGCCAGAAGTGCTCAATGGGATTGAGATCTGGGCTCTTCGCTGGCCTTGACAGAACACTGACATTCTGCAAGAAGGGTACCACATGAGGGAGGAGGACGTCTTCCCTGTAACGCACAGCGTTGAGATTGCCTGCAATGACAACAAGCTCAGTCCGATGATGCGGACACACCGCCCCAGACCATGACAGACCCTCCAACTCCAATTCGATCCCGCTCCAGAGTACAGGTCGGTGTAACGCTCATTCCTTCGACGATAAACACAAATCCGACCATTCGCTGTCCGTCCTGTTTCCCTGTAGCGCTGTCTTAGTCGTTTCACAGTACGGACATTGCAATTTATTGCCCTGGCCACATCTGCAGTCCTCATGCCTCCTTGCAGCATGCCTAAGGCACCTTCACGCAGATGAGGAGGGATCCTGGGCATCTTTCTTTTGGTGTTTTTCATAGTCAGTAGAAGGGCCTCTTTTGTGTCCTAAGTTTTCATAACTGTGACCTTAATTGCCTACCGTCTGTAAGCTGTTAGTGTCTTAACGACCGTTCCACCGGTGCATGTTCATTAATTGTTTATGGTTCATAGAACAAGCATGGGAAACAGTGTTTAAACCCTTTACAATGAAGGGTTACAATGAACCCTTTTACAAATTATCTTTGAAAGACAGGGTCCTGGAACAAGGGACTTTTCTTTTTTTGCTTAGTTTATTTTGTGAAACACACGGTGTAAGAATTAAAGCTGTGTAAAAGTATCTCTTTACAGTGACCTTCATATCCTTCTGAAGATATACTACACAGCCAAAAGTATGTGTACACCTGCTAGTCAAACATCTCATTCCAACGTCATGGCATTAATATGGAGTTGGTCCCCCCCTTTGCCAAAACAGCCTCCACTCTTCTGGGAAGGTTTTCCATTAGAAGTTGGAAAATTGCGGCATGGACAAGAACATTAGTAATGTCGAGCACTGATGTTCGGCGATCAGGCCTGGCTCGCAGTCTGCATTCCAATTCATCCCAAAGGTGTTCGATGGGGTTGAGGTCAGGGTTGTGCAGGCCAGTCAAGTTCTTCCACACCGATCTCGACAAACCATTTCTGTATGGACCTCGCTTTGTGAAATGGGGCATTGTCATGCTGAAACAGGAAAGGGCCTTCCCCAAACTGTTGCCACAAAGTTGGAAGCACAGACTTGTCTAGAATGTCATTGTGTGGAGTAGCGTTTAGATTTCCCTTCACTGGAACTAAGGGGCCTAGCCCGAACCATAACAAAAAGTCCCAGACCATTATTCTGTGACGTTGCTTCCAGGCATTTGGAACTCGGTAGTGAGTGTTGCAACCGAGGACAGACGATTTTACGTGCTTCAGCACTCGGCGGTTCCGCTCTAGCAGGGCACGAACTGACGTGTTGGAAAGGTGGCATTCTATGACAGTGCCACGTTGAAAGTCACTAAGCTCTTCAGTAAGGCCACTCTACTGCAAATATTTGTCTATGGAGATTACATGGCTGTGTGCTAGATTTATACACCTGCCAGCAACGGCTGTGGCTGAAATAGCCAAATCCACTCATTTGAAAGGTGTCCACATACTTTTGTGTATATACAATAGTCTCCTGCTGGGGGATGCCTGGAACAAGACACATGAGGGTGTGTGTGTGTGTGTGTGTCCATATGTGCACATGTCTGTCTCTGAGTGTGTGTGTGCGGGCGTGTGTGTATGTGTGCACACGCTGTGTGTGTTGTGTATAGTGCGCTGGGGGAAGGCTCTGTTTGTTTCTCTTTGGAAATGGCTTTGTGGGAATATCAGATATGTTCCTAACGGGCACATGGTATGACATCACATCCTGTACCCAAGTCTTGGCATGTCACCAGCAGCATGTTGAAGCAACAGAGTGCATTTCTTGGAAACTCTGGTCAAAACAGTGCTCTGTATAGGGAATCGGGTGCCTTTTGGGGCGTATCCAGTGTCTTTAAATACGTCTTAAGCGTGTTTGCTTACAGAGTATTTATACAGTCTCTGAGACTGAAGTATCCTTTTGAATTTCTATACGCTCACATCCTGACTCTCCTCCTAGTACTAACCCTTTTGTGAGCGATCCCAAAGTATCCACGTTCCCCAGTCTTCAACATTAGTGTAATAATCAAAGTACTCAACAAGCCCACACTATAGAATACATTTCAGTTCACATATATATCTTCTGAGTAGAGACTGATATACTGGGACCACCTGATTTTAATCTGTGTGTGCTTAACTGTAATTCACAAGATGGGCATAACCAGACACGCGAACTTCAGTAGATGTTATATGTATTGTAAGGGGTAGAGTAGAGACTGATAGAGTATGAGAACTAGACCAGTCCTGTTACTGGCTGCCTGTGCTTCTCAACTCCCACAACCTCCGTTGTAGGTTAAGGTTAAGTGGAGTTGCAAGGAGTTATGCTCATCTGAGTCAGAGTGCATTTTTATCTGTCAGTGTCAGAGCCTCCCCCATATGTGACCTCTCTCTCTCTCGCTCTCTCTCTCTCGCTCTCACTTTCTCGCTCTCACTTTCTCACTCTCACTTTCTCGCTCGTGTCTTTTACTAAACTCCTGGTTTGATGTGTGAAGATGTGAATGCCTTTGGTTTCTACCCTGCCTAAATTCAGTCACCTAAACAGTCGTCATTTCCTCTTGATGCTTTTCCCAGTAGTACTATATATCGCAGTCAGCATATTCATTCATTCTTTATCCCAAATGGCACACTATTCCCTGGTGCCATTTGGGACGCATACTATATAACCTAGTCAGAATATTCAGATATAGAGAGACTCTGGCTTACTTACTTACTTACTGGAGTGGGAAAGAGAGAGAGTCAAAGGCACACCAGGAGGTTATCAGCTCTTTTTCATTTTCCCTGGCATATTTTGACTTTGGCCGTGAAGCATGTGTGTGGGTGGCTTCTACGTCTCCCTCGACTCACAGGACTTAATTGAAACTGTGGGTCATACGGTAATGTAAGGTATATAACAAATGCCTTTTCAGTACTGTTGCCCCATGACGCCAAACAACAACCCGAGTGACATTTTTACATTTAGCAAATGGTTTCAGGAATGGGTTATTTCAGTCACCCTTCATACTGGAACCTTCCACAAGTTATGATGATTATACCATATGTAAAAATGTTCACATCTAAATGTGTTAACTTAAGGTAGAATACCTATGTAAATATGTAGGTCAATAGCTGTAACAGTTGTTGTCTGTTGCCCTTTGCCCTCTATGAACAGGTGCGTGTGGGTGTGAAAGAGAGAGGCGTAGACTTTTCAGTCAGGAAGTTGAGGTAGCAGCAGAAACATGTCACCTTTTATGCATCCATTTATCTTGTATGTCTACTTTCAACGACAGTACATCCGCTCTGTAACTGGAACCTCATTTTCTGTTACTTACTTTAGTTACTCATTTATGATATCAGAGAATTATTTCCTAGTGAAGGTATGCTACCCTGAACCCTTGAAAGGAAACAGGAGTTTATCAGTTCTGAAACTGTCGAGGTACACAGAATGGTTTTCTGTGGGTTTTGAGTATTCATTTTTTTTTTTTAATTTTGTGTTTTCTGGTTGTGGATAGGTCTAGGTGTTGAGGATAGTAGGATGTTGAGTCTGTGGGTCCAGGCCATACCTGGCAGGACCAGACCATGCTGTCTTCACTCAAGCGTAAGCGTCAATTAAGCTACAAAAATGTCAATGTTCAACCTTACCATGTGATAACTATGCAGCAGAACGGATGAACAGGAATGACATTTTATCTCATGGGTGACTAAAAAAATAACTGCCTGTATGCCACGCCCATACCAAACTATGCCTCCAGTCTTCTGATCTGACCCACTGGATCGTACTGTATCTCAATAAACCAGCACCAATAATCCAGCACCCAGCATTAATATCTTATTCTCCTAACCAAAATCTAAGATAAATATTTTGCTGTTACGGTAGATATCGCAGATTGAATATCACTTTACTGTCATCTGCTGGGCTTAGGTCTTAGAGGAGCCTGCTCTGCAGTGTATAGTCTGTTTAGTGAATTGTCTTGTGGGCACTCTGTTTCGGGATTGTTTTTCATGTGGGGCGAACAACCACTTCTCTCATTCCGCTCTGTGGGCGTTTGCTCGGCCTGGCCAGCCAGAGGGGCTAGCAGCTGCTGGACAGGAGCAATAGAGGGAGAGAAAGCGGTACAGACAGTGATGGAGAGGTACAGACAGTGATAAAGGGAGAGAGAAGGAGGTATAGACGGGGGAGAGGGCTCAGACAAGGTGACAGAAGAGACAAAGCTGTGGCAAGGCCACAAGTCCGCCCCCCTCCCCCTCCGTGGAGGCTCCAAACTGTGATGACCATACCAGATGTGCAGGATTAGACTCCAGTTGGTTTCAGCTACACAGAAAAATATAAATAATACAAGGATATTATGGTTATAATAGAGGATGTTTGTATAAGTACATGTTTTTAAAGTTCATGTGTGTAAATATATGTAGTAAACTAAGTTCCCGCTTATAAATGTCCAAAATACATCATTGTTTAATAATGTTGTGAATATGGCTGGCCATAGATGAATATGTAATACAGACATAATCAGAGCTGCTTTCTGAGTTTGTATCTCTTTCTCTTCTTTGTACACCTAGTTTTTGGGGGAAACAATGCTCATATTGTTGCTCAATTGCTTCTTGGCCAAAACCACTCAGTCCTGATATGATATTTAACAAGATACCCTGGATCTCCAAAACATTATTCTATGGTATGGAAACACTGTCTTTGTTTATTACCCACAGCTGCATTTGTGTTTAGTGTTATAAAACAAATGCTTGGTTTCCTTCAATTATTGTCCAAATCTTCCGGATTCTTTTCTTCCACTACACTGTATTGTCTCAGTGTAGCCCTTTTTTTCCATGAAGTTAAATGAAGAAACAACATCACTGCCCAACAAGTACCGTAATCTCTTGGCCGTCTTCCAAAAAGGACCATTTTTTTATTCTGTCTGGCTGACGGGGGTGGTTGTTATTCCACTGTGTGGTGTGGGGGAAAATGTGAGTTTGTAAGTGCTGTGAGATGAGGACTGAAGGCTGATGACTTTGGTTCGAGAGGGACCGATGTGTACTCCTAGGGGAGGAGAAGGGGGTAAGGAGAGGTGGAAGGTGGGGGACAGACACAGAGAGGAAGGTACGCATGTCTCAGGCTTTGTGCGGATCACATGTGCAGTGTGTGTGTGTGTGTGTGTGTGTGTGTGTGTGTGTGTGTGTGTGTGTGTGTGTGTGTGTGTGTGTGTGTTTGTGTGTACAGTACAGCAAAACAATAGTTGCACTCAGAGAGACACCTTCCTCTAGCAACCCACTGTTGAGGTACAGTATTTATGTCAGAGACAGAGGAGTTTTAAAGTTATCTCCCCTGTCTTTAACTTCTCTTTAATAATTTACAAATGTTCCCCACCGATTGCCATCGGCAACCATAGCGTGTTTATCGTGCAGTGTTTGAAACGTGAGCAGGCCCTGCGCAGGCTGGCGCAAGGCGAGCCTGTAGGGCTGGCAGGCAGAGTAAAAGTGTAGGGACTGACCTACAGGAGGAAAGCCTGGCCACAACTAGTCCCCTGAGACACAGTTTCTCTAATGGAAAAGGCCTGTCCAACGCCTTGCACAAAACCGTAGGGCTGTCTGTGTGTGTATGTGTGTGTGTGTTTTAAGTAGGTAAAATAGAATAATAGAATACAATAGAATACAATAATATAATGCACAAGGTGCAATTTAGAAATATGGTTGTGCATCAGCAGTCACTTAATTAGCTCATGTCAGCAATTTGTATTTAGATTGGGAAGTTAGTCTAGCGGCCAGCTATCTAAACTTGTAGTAATCATGGTCGAATTACCGATCGGGGTGAGGCCCGTTGATCATCAATTATCATATTAAAAACTGCAAACAGGGTGGAGGCAAAAATGTGGGCTCCCGAGTGGTGCAGCGGTCTAAGGCACTGCATCTCAGTGCTGGAGGCGTCACTACAGACCCTGGTTTGATTCCAGGCGGTATCAGAACCGGCCGTGATTGGGAGTCCACATTTGGCCTAGCGTCTTCCGGGTTAGGGTTTGGCCGGGCTAGGCCGTCATTGTGAATAAGAATTTGTTCTTAACTGACCTGCCTAGTTAAATAAAAAATAAATATTACAGGAAATTAGCTGTAAAACTGCTAATTTTTCTCTCCGTCCCATACCAAGATGTGTAGAATTGCAGGAAATTAACTTTAAAACAAATCTATCTTCTCTTTGCTGTTATGAGGGGGGCCGCTAAAATGTTTTACTCGCAAGGTGTGGTTGGGGTTTCACCACGCTGGGACTTGGCTCTGCATGCCTGACATGGCTCGTTAGTCCCACTGTTCCTCTCCACATGACAGCCATGGATGGATGGATGGATGGATGGATGGATGGATGGATGGATGGATGGATGGATGGATGGATGGATGGATGGATGGATGGATGGATGGATGGATGGATGGATGGATGGATGGACGGACGGATGGACGGATGGACACAGGGAGAGGAAAGAGGCAGAAGGCCCTATTTTGGACCACTGCCCTCAGGAAATGAGTATCTATGGCAGTCCGAGATTTAGATGTAGCCTATTTATAATAATTGACTTTAGCTACCTTCAGTTTTTATTAATTATACCTCACAATGTTACCTGAACCACCTATTAGGCTAATCATTGTGGAGTGAAATGAAAACAAGAATACAAAAGCGAGATTCTGATCCATAGAGAGAGAAATTTATCCCACCGCCTCCAACATAATTTGTATTTTTTTTTACTTTCGAGGAAGTGTTGTTAACAAGTTGTGCTCGTTATCGTCAATTACATGATCCCTGTTATAGTCCATCCGTTCTTGTTATCCTCCAATTCCAAGGTCACCAGTCTTTTCAGTGCTGCAGGGCACACACACACACACACACACACACACACACACACACACACACACACACTGTAGACCAATCTGACAGGCTTCTCGCTTCAGACTCTCACAGGAACACCTCCAGTGCCAGCTCTCCACAGCAACTTCTATAATTGACCCCCCAGTCATAACGGCTAATTATGGGTTGTCCAGAGCCAAGAGCACTACACTGTGAAGTCTGGTCCACCTCCTGTAGTGATTAGAGAATTAAGAGAAGGCCCGATTTTGACCATTTTAAGGGAAAAGAGAAAGAAATGAAAGTGAAATAAAGGGGATTATAATTGGAGGGCTCTTTTGGGTCATCTTGATTATAGGTCTGGCACCGTAACAGCCTGTAGAAGCTTAGCTAGACACTGCTTTGTTCAGAGGCGCGGCCAGTCTGTGTTAGTGGCCTGTTGAGGGTCAGAAAGAATGATGCTGCTCTTTGTTGAGAAGCCAGTCTGCTGTGTAGTGGGCTGTGGACTGGAGAGAATGGCCTACTTTGAGAAGTAGTGAGCTTTGTGCCCGGACAATGTGCGCGGGCAGCCTTTTATTTTGCTTCGCCCAATGTAGATAATGATTATGCCACTCATTATGGTTGCATGCGGACATTCCTTTATTTGCCCTCGTCATTCATAAAAGAGCAGCTGATTCGTACACTCTCTAATTATGAACAGTCTATAAATTATTTCCATAACCTCCGTATAAAGTGTTCTCCAGTTCGTTGGACCGACGCTGCAGTGTGGAAAACTGGCCTCTTGTGTCTGTTGGCTTTTTTCCTTTAGAACTTCAGTTGATGTTAAAGTGTGTTTCCTTTAATGCAGAGTCTCGAGCTACACGCTGGTGATCTTGGATTCTCGAAAAGCAATTGCACGAGTTAGCACTCATCTCCTTTTTATTTTCTGCCCCACAGGCCCGTTGTCACGCAGCCCGTGTGAGCTGCTGCCAGTCGGCGTAGGCCACCCGGTGCAGGCCCTGCTAAAGAGTTTCACGGCCATGTCAGGCTGTGCCTCCCGCGGCACAACAGGACTACCTCAAGAGGTCCACATCATCAACCTGAGGGGCCACGGTCCTAAGGGGCCAGACCACAAGACTACAGAGGTCAGACACATGTGTGTGTATATAGTGTAACCACCTACATACAATGTATAACAATATGCTGTATATAATATGACGGACCAGAGGACACACCTGCAGAGGTCAGTCACCCACCTGGCTGAGCTAACCCAGAACAGCCACACCTGGTCCAGGGAGTCATATACATATACTGTAGTCTCACGCTATCCTCGCCTGTGTATACTGTTATAACTGTAACCCAAAGTGCACACCTCTGTCAGACAGCTAAACATCCAACATGCATCCCAGCATGCTGTTTCTACCATAGCATTAACACGGATGTCAACAAAAACACTGGTGTCATTTTGAGTTTAGTGGCCTCAACAGATGAGCACATTTAAAAAAATAAAATATAAAAAATGTAAAAAACGTCACCTCCTCTTGTTTATCTCGGTCCGTATCGTTCCATGGGCAGTATGCCATCCTAAGAAAGTAGATGACAGTGTGGGTTGGCATTCAGGTTAAAAAACACTTTGTACCAAGTTAATTGATGCTATAACGACTGGAAGTCTGTTAAGTTAGGCTAACTCAAGAGCTTTCTGGGGAGAGGTGCATCATTTCTTATTTACTTTATCATTGCTCAGCAGCTGCTCTGCTCACATTCAGTCAGAAGATCACAAAATGTTATTAACACGAGAAGAAAGAAATAGAAAAGAAACGATAGTGGACCCCCTCCGCTTCTCAAATTGTACTCGTTCCAAGAAGAACAGCAGCGTTAACTGAGGATGTTTACATGCTACTTTACTTCTCATATGTATATACTGTATTCTATTCTACTGTATTTTAGTCAATGCCACTCCGACATTGCTTTTCCTAATATTTATATATTTCTTAATTTCATTCTTTTACTTTTAGATTTGTTTGTATTGTTGTGAATTGCTAGACACTACTGCACTGTTGGCGCTAGGAACACAAGCATTTCGCTACACCCGCAATAACATCTGCTAAATATGTATATGTGACCAATAACATTTTACATTTGATTTGATTTGGATGGAGGTGGTGGTGGGGGTTTGTAGAGTCTTTGTTTAAACTCGCTTGCACAAGGGTGGAGTGTGCAGAAGAATCTGTGTTGCTCAATGTAGGGGAGATTTTACAATACACAGTAGTTACAGTTGAAGTCAGAGGTTTACATACACCTTAGCCAAATACATTTAAACTCAGTTTTTCACAATTCCTGACATTTAATCCTAGTAAAAATTCCCTGCCTTAGGTCAGTTAGGATCACCACTTTATTTAAAAAATGTGAAATGTCAGAATTGTGAAGTGCACCAGTCCCTCCTGCAGCAAAACACCCCCACAACATGATGCTGCCACCCCCGTGCTTCACGGTTGGGATTGTGTTCTTCGGCTTGCAAACCTCCCCCTTTTTCCTCCAAACATAACGATGGTCATTATGTCCAAACAGTTCTATTTTTGTTTCATCAGACCAGAGGACATTTCTCCAAAAAGTATGATCTTTGTCCCCATGTGCAGTTGCAAACCGTAGTCTGGCTTTTTTATGGCAGTTTTGAAGCAGTGGCTTCGTCCTTGCTGAGCGGCCTTTCAGGTTATGTTGATATAGGACTCGTTTTACTGTAGATATATATACTTTTGTACCTATTTCCTCCAGCATCTTCACAAGGTCCTTTGCTGTTGTTCTGGGATTGATTTGCACTTTTCGCACCAAAGTATGTTCATCTCTAGGAGACAGAATGCGTCTCCTTCCTGAGCAGTATGATGGCTGCGTGGTCCCAAGCTGTTTATACTTGCGTACTATTGTTTGTACAGATGAACGTGGTACCTTCAGGCGTTTGGAAATTGCTCCCGAGGATGAACAAGACTTGTGGAGGTCTACATTTTTTTTCTGAGGTCTCGGCTGATTTCTTTTGATTTTTCCCATGTTGTCAAGCAAAGAGGCACTGAGTTTGAAGGTAGGCCTTGAAATACATCCACAGGTACACCTCCAATTGACTCAAATGATGTCAATTAGTCTATCAGAAGCTTCTAAAACCATGACATCATTTTCTGGAATTTTCCAAGCTGTTTAAAGGCACAGTCAACTTAGTGTATGTAAACTTCTGACCCACTGGAATTGTGATACGGTGAATTATAAGTGAATTAATCTGTCTGTAAACAAATGTTGGAAAAGTTACTTGTGTCATGCACAAAGTAGATGTCCTAACCAACTTGCCAAAACTATAGTTTGTTAACAAGACATTTGTGGAGTTGTTGAAAACAAGTTTTAATGACTCCAACCTAAGTGTATGTAAACTTCCGACTTCAACTGTAGGTGTTATCAGCTGCATAGATTTTATACTGTGTTTGTATGTCGCTGGCAATAGGAGTTTGAATGCTTGACCCAGAGTGATGTTAGACGCTAGAGAGAGCCCTACATTACCTTTCTAGTTATTGATACATCAGAGAGCTGGGTGGGTCATGTTCAAAAGGCAAATGTTTCAACACCGTAAACAAGTGTTTTTTTATTGGACAGGTAGTACCTCCCTGTTTCACATTGTGTTCTTCTTTTTTTGTGCCTATTGAACACTTCCCAGGCATTGGTTATCAGTGTAAAGATGGATGGCTCTTCTGTCTCTCGCCACTATGTACCCAGGCCTCTTATCCCTGTGAGCTGCTCCTTCCATGGTGCTGTCAGATACAGTAGAGAACACTCTATCTGGTACATCTATCCACTGCCCTCTTCTGCCCCCATTGTAATCAGGGGCCCAGCAAATGGCGTCCGTTCCTTCCCCCCTGGTGCCGACAGGAAGCCGAAGAAAGGCTTGTTGGCCAAAGCAACGCAGCAGAAGATGGTAAACATCTCTGGGAGATCAGATTGTTGTTGGAGGGCTGCGCCTCTGCGTCCCAAATGACACCCTATTCCCAGACAAAGTGCGCTACCTGTGCACTATATAGGGAATATGGTGCCATTTGGAACACAGGCATTGTTGTTGAAGGGCTCGGCAACATCAATAAAACGAAATCAGAGAAAATGTTATCTCCCCCAGCTATCTCCATGGCTGTGTTTCAACGAACCCCTTACTTAGCCTCTGCACCTCTTCACACTGTTGCGAGACAGAAAAGAAGCCTGTCATCACATTCTTCTATGGCTCTTAAAATGAGGATCCAAAATGGTATCCACGCGTTTTCAAGAAGGGCTAAGTGGTAAATACTTGAGGAGATGAGTATACATGTTTAATAACAGTTGAACAAGACACTCCTTAGCTCTCCCGATCCTGAGAGTTGTAGTGTGCGTACCGTACCTCTGTGCCTATAAGCGTGAACCCATCTACCCTTCTCTCTTTCAGGGCTTATATCAGGCTATTGAATGACAAGGCTCCCCTCTGTTTTCATTAACATTTGCTCGACTATAAGTCTATCTCTCTGTAGCCTGCGGACTGAAGGATGTGCTTGTGCTGTGTCAGGATATTTACGTGTCCCCCACTCCTTCAGTCATGGTAGTGTGAAAAGCAGCCTGCCCTGGGCATTTTACTGCTGAGGTAGGCAGATCTAAATGTTGCCAAGGCCAGATGCATAGATAAGAACAGGAGCTGGGTGTGTTATGTTGAGTCAGCATGTAAATAAAGACACCACTCTTGTGATTCTGTCATAACACGTTAGTGTTAACACTGTATTGAATAGATAGGACTTGCACTGTGACCTATTCTCCCAAAGGAGCGATGAGCCTAAGTTCTGTAAGTAAGTAAGTAGTATAGATAGGACTAAAAGTAAGTAGTAAATATCTAGTAAGTACTATAGATAGGAGATGGGATAGGAAGTCATATTTGAGATGTGTTAAGGTCTGTTATTACACTCTTTACATTGTTGTCCCAAGTGGGAATGGGCATTACGATATTGTACTAAAGCCATCTCTGCTTCTACTGAGTACTGTTTAAATTGTCGCTACTAGTGATTGAATGACAACTACAGTAATGTTTATGTAACTGTAGTAGCTAAACCTTTTGGAATGAAACCTTGTGATAGAATAGTATTCTAGATGTTGTGATTAATTAGCTTCATCACTGCCTTTATGGGGAAAACAGACTGTAGAGAACAAGCTTGAGGTCAAATAATTACAAGGTTCCATTGAAACGTATCAACACATTTCCCAATAAGGATCAAGAGCGATGTTCAAAATTAGAATATAAACACAATGTTTGTCACACAGCCTGGAGGGGTGGGTGCGGAGTCAAGAGCAGAGAGCAGAGGATAATGGGGGGGGGGAACCGGACTTTATTGCGGCATCCAAAACAACAGGCGAATATAAAAAAAAGTGTCCAACCCAGAACAGGGCACAAACAGACAGGGAACACAACACGCAACAACTTCGACTAACAGAAAACAAGCCCGCACAAAAACAGACGGGCCTAACAGGCTTAATTAGTCCTGGATCAAAACTAAAACAAGAAACAGGTGCAACCAATAAGACATAACAAACAGAAAAGGTAAAGGGGATCGGTGGCGGCTAGTAGACCGGCGCCGCCCGAACAGGCAGTGGAGCCACCTTCGGTGGGAGTCATGACAATGTTATGGAACACACTGAGGTAATTGTTACACTGATAAGGAATGTATGCAGCAAAGTGAAGTTTGTGTGATGCCATACCTGTCATTACTCCAAATCCGTGGCTTTCAGATATTTTTTTGGGGGCCACCCGTAAGAGTAAATGTAATCCCTTCTCATCATGTTAAGTTTGTACACTTCAAGTTTCCTGAATTTTTTCCCCATTACATATTCTAATATAAAATTCATAACATTATTGTTTACATAGCCCAACATTAAGATACACTTTTGGCATATGCATGATTTACATAACCCAACATTGGGATGTGCATGGGCTCGTAAGAAATTCATGCACTTGTGTAAGCCTCATTAACCTGTTGCGACGAGCAATCCCGTATCCGGGAGCGTAATTATAGCCTCAAGCTCATTACCATAACGCAACGTTAACTATTCATGAAAATCGCAAATGAAATGAAATAAATATATTGGCTCACAAGCTTAGCCTTTTGTTAACAACACTGTCATCTCAGATTTTCAAAAAATGCTTTTCAACCATAGCTACACAAGCATTTGTGTAAGAGTATTGATAGCTAGCATAGCATTAAGCCTAGCATTCAGCAGGCAACATTTTCACAAAAACAAGAAAAGCATTCAAATAAAATAATTTACCTTTGAAGAACTTCGGATGTTTTCAATGAGGAGACTCTCAGTTAGATAGCAAATGTTCAGTTTTTCCAAAAAGATTATTTGTGTAGGAGAAATCGCTCAGTTTTGTTCATCACGTTTGGCTAAGAAAAAAACCCGTATCCGGGAGCGTAATTATAGCCTCAAGCTCATTACCATAACGCAACGTTAACTATTCATGAAAGTCGCAAATGAAATGAAATAAATATATTGGCTCACAAGCTTAGCCTTTTGTTAACAACACTGTCATCTCAGATTTTCAAAAAATGCTTTTCAACCATAGCTACACAAGCATTTGTGTAAGAGTATTGATAGCTAGCATAGCATTAAGCCTAGCATTCAGCAGGCAATATTTTCACAAAAACAAGAAAAGCATTCAAATAAAATAATTTACCTTTGAAGAACTTTGGATGTTTTCAATGAGGAGACTCTCAGTTAGATAGCAAATGTTCAGTTTTTAAAAAAATATTATTTGTGTAGGAGAAATCGCTCCGTTTTGTTCATCACGTTTGGCTAAGAAAAAAACCTGAAAATTCAGTCATTACAACGCAAACTTTTTTCCAAATTAACTCCATAATATCGACAGAAACATGGCAAACGTTGTTTAGAATCAATCCTCAAGGTGTTTTTCACATATCTATTCGATGATAAATCACTCGTGGCAGTTTGGTTTCTCCTCTGTTCAAAATGGAAAAATGCACGCACCTGGAGATTACGCAATAGTTTCGACGGAGGACACCGAGCGGACACCTGGTAAATGTAGTCTCTTATGGTCAATTTTCCAATGATATGCCTACAAATACGTCACAATGCTGCAAACACCTTGGGGAAACGACAGAAAGTGTAGGCTCATTCCTTGCGCATTCACAGCCATATAAGGAGACATTGGAACACAGCACATTCAAAATCTGTCTCACTTCCTGTATGAAATTTCATCTTGGTTTCGCCTGTAGCATTAGTTCTGTGGCACTCACAGACAATATCTTTGCAGTTTTGGAAACGTCAGAGTGTTTTCTTTCCAAAGCTGTCAATTATATGCATAGTCGAGCATCTTTTCGTGACAAAATATCTTGTTTAAAACGGGAACGTTTTTCATCCAAAAATGAAATACTGCCCCCAGAGGTTCAAGAGGTTAAAGCAACAAAAAAGTGTCAGTGTTCAACCTTAACATGTGCTAACTATACAACAGAACAGATGAACCAGAATGACATGTACTTTCACGGGTGGCCAAAATAACTATCTGAAAGCCACGCCCCTACTAAGCCATGTCTCTAGTCTTATGAGTGCAAAAACCCAGGATCAATGACCCAGCACCTAGGAGCAATAACTGAGCAGTTTTTAAAGAAAACAACTCAAGTGACCCAATGCCTGCAACCCAGCAGTTGGGTCAACCAAACAACCCAGCATTTTTTTAGATTGTAACTTTGTTCTGTAGTAGAACAACTTTGCCAAGAACAGAGATCTCCTGCTGCTTTTGAACAAGAGCAGCAACATATACTTGTGTCAGGACAGATTATGAAGTGTGGCAGAGATACTCCTACAACCCCCCCAATCTGCATGAGGTTGTGTCTACAGTGGGTGGCAGATAAGATTGTTCCACTCACCGCTTACCAGCACATTCCAACCTCTCAGGTATTTGTTGGTCTTTGATATCTCCTGCCCAATTATTGGGCCTCTTTGATTTGAGGTAGAGATTGGGGAAAAGTGGGACAAAGGCCAGAGAGGGCCCTTTGACGTTCACTACAGTTTCTACATCTGGGATCTTTCTGGTCTGGAGACTGATTCACAACCAGAGACATAATGGGGAAACCAAGGATGTGTCCCAAATTGCACCGTACTCCCTATAAACAGTAGTGCACTGCTTTTGAACAGAGCTGGGCTCTGGTCAAAAGTAGTGCACTGTGTTGGGAGAAGGGTGCGGTTTGGGACTCCAAGGCCTCTCTTTCTCACTCTGCAGTGTTGAGGTGGTGCTCTCCCACGCTGAGCAATGAGGATAACCCATGAGAGTTTAGCTGTCTAAAGTCCTGCAATTATTGTCTCTTTAGAGGCCTCTCCTGCTTGGTGTCGCCACCCAAATAATGACGTATTTTACTGTCAACTAATTCTGCCTGGGAGGTACAGAGCCCACAAAACCCAAAGTCCAAGCACACACATTCCTTATGTCAACATTTGAGACTGGGCTTGTTTTGCTGGTGAAATTCTCAGACTCAGCAATATATCTAATGTAAATGTCTTTGTCGTTTTGGCCAGTGTTAATGTTTTTGTGACTTTGTGTCATTTGTTCATCTTCCGACTGCAATAGCTGGACTGTACATCAGACTAATAGATGGTACTTTATATAAGTGATGTCTTCCACTGAGGGAGAGAAAAGGGACATGTTCAAATGTCATGGGAAATGCTTGTCCTTGTCATCGTTGCAAAGAGTGTATTTCATTTCATGAGTTTCATTTCACATCGTTGAGACCCACACGAAAACAAATGCTACAGTGTATACTATTGTAATTAATGTAGTGTTTTTGCAGACTGTAGCATACTGTAGTATTTACTGAAGTGTTTTTGTTTTATTATCTTTGACATAGAAAGGTTGGTGGGGGGGGTCTGCTGAAGAAATACTCAAATTCATTACATGTTCAAATTTCAAATTAAATCAAATTGAGTTGAACTTCAAAATAATAAACAATTCAAACAATAAATAACCAATCCAATTTAAGTTAATCAAATCAAAAGTAAAATAATTAACAAAAAACAAATGCATTCTTTCAAATAACATGAAAGAATCATCAGTCTGTCAGGTTGGTCTGGTGGAGTGGTTGACCTTGTGTTAGTGTTGTGTTCGGGGAGGGATGAAGGAGGCAGTTGTGGTTGGTTGGTGCTGGTGTTGGGGCAGGGTTGGAAATCGTGCTGGTACCAGGGCTGGAAAACCAGAGGTTGGTGCTGGTTCTAGGACTGTGGGTCTGGGAGAAAAACAGGAACTGGAACTGGTGCTGGGTAAGGATCTGTAGAGGGGAGGAAAATCAACCCGAGGAGCAAGCAGACATACAAGGAAGCCCTAGACTCAGGGGTCAGCGATGGCACTCCCCTGTGGTCTGCTCGCTCCGTGTGAAGGTCTGATGGTGTTGGATGGTTCTGGGCTGGTTCTATATACAGTACCTGTCAAAAGTTTGGACACACCTTCTCATTCCATGGTTTTTCTTTATTTTTGCTATTTTTGTGAATATTGAAGAAATCAAAACTATGAAATCATGTAGTAACCAAAAAAGACTGAACTTTTTAACTGTGTTGCATATTCACAATATATTGTCTATACTTGGCATGTACGTTTCTCACTTATGGGTGGCAAAAATTGGGATATGGGGTAGGGGAAAGGGCAGGGTATGCGCAAATGAAATGCTGAAGTAAAAAAAGTTGTGTTTTTGCTGACATTTCTGTAGTATTTACTATAGTATTTTTTTCTGGATAATACTGTAGTATTTACTATAGTATTCTACAGTATACAACACAATGTTGTACTAAGTACTACAAATTATCAAGGGATAATACAGTGTGTAGTATATTATTCTACAGTTCTATAGTAGGTACTGTAGTATTCAATAGTAAACTGTGGTCTTTTTTTATGTAGGTGAATATTGCATTAACTCCCCTAAGCAGTTTGTTTTGGGTCAGTTCCAAGATGTATCCCAATTATTTGCTCAACAACTCATGTATGGATGATGATTCGCACACTCCGTTCTGCTGTTGAAGAATTGCTGGTTTACTTACCGAGATAGGACAGAACGTGCTGAATTGCTCTAGAATTCTAGGGTGGTGGATTGTGGAAGAGCCTAGGCATAAATCCTGTTGTCCCTGGTCAACCCCTCTATCCCCACCCTCCACCCACCCCTCCTGACCCTGTCCTTGGCTGCAGAAGGCCACCGTCTCAGGCAGAGAGAGATAGAGATAAGTTGGCCCTGCACCGGTTCTGCCTGTGACCGTTGGGGAGTATTTCTGTGGAGATAAGCGTTGTAACGAACTAAGGGACACCTGGCAGCCTGCCGTTTGGCTCTTAGACAACAATCCTTTTCCTTGACATTATAACGGCTGGCCTTCCTACCTAAGACGGGGGCGCAGATTTGTCCATCTGGACCTTCAGTAGTCTCAGTTTGAGTCCCAAATGGCAGCCCTATGGACCCTGCTCAAAAGTAGTGCACTATTACTGGGGGTTAGGGTGTCATTTGGGATGCAGATTTCTGTCTCTGTCTTGCCTTCCCTCCTCGCTTGTCCTTCAGTCATAATCCACGGTGTTCACATGCTCGTCAGAACTAGGGAATGGTGAAATTTCCGACTTGCTGATTCGTTGCACGTGTATAACTACAACCTCCAAAACGAGCTTCAATGCCATACAACACTCCTTCCGTGGCCTCCAACTGCTCTTAAACGCCAGTGAAACCAAATGCATGCTTTTCAACCGTTCGCTGCCCGCACCTGCCCCCCCGACTAGCATCACCACCCTGGACGGTTCCGACCTAGAATATATGGACAACTATAAATACCTAGGTGTCTGGCTAGACTGTAAACTCTCCTTCCAGACTCATATTAAACATCTCCAATCAAAAATCAACTCTAGAATCGCCTTTCTATTTCGCAACAATGCCTCCTTCACTCATTCCGCCAAACTTACCCTAGTAAAACTGACGATCCTCGACTTCGGCGACGTCATCTACAGAATAGCTTCCAACACTCTACTCAGCAAACTGGATGCAGTCTATATCAGTGCCATCCGTTTTGTTACCAAATCACATTATACCACTCACCACTGCGATCTGTATGTTCTAGTCGGCTGGCCCTTGCTACATATTCGTCGCCAGACCCACTGGCTCCAGGTCATCTACAAGTCTATGCTAGGTAAAGCTCCACCTTATCTCAGTTCACTGGTCACGATAACAACACCCACCCATAGCACACGTTCCAGCAGGTATATCTCACTGATCATCCCCAAAGCCAACACCTCATTGGGCCGCCTTTCCTTCCAGTTCTCTGCTGCCAGTGACTGGAACGAATTGCAAAAATCGCTGAAGTTGGAGACTTATTTCCCTCACCAACTTTAAACATCAACTATCTGAGCAGCTAACCGATCGCTGCAGCTGTACATAGATTGGTTGGGCTATTTACAGATGGACTATCTACCTCATCCCCATACTGTTTTTATTTTATTTACTTTTCTGCTCTTTTGCACACCAGTATCTCTACTTGCACATCATCATCTGCTCATTTATCACTCCAGTGTTAATCTGCTAAATTGTAACTTTTCGCTCCTATGGCCTATTATTGCCTACCTCCTCATGCCTTTTGCACACATTGTATATAGACTTTCATTTTTCTACTGTGTCATTGATTTGTTTATTGTGTTATTGGCTTGTTTATTGCTTACTCCATGTGTAACTCTGTGTTGTTGTCTGTGTCACACTGCTTTGCTTTATCTTGGCCAGGTTGCAGTTGCAAATGAGAACTTGTTCTCAACTAGCCTACCTGGTTAAATAAAGGTGAAATATATATATTTTTTAAACAACCAATTAACAAGTCGAACATTTGAGAGTTTCCTAGTTCTGACTAGCACGTGAATTTGGCATTACCGCCCAGGCAGGGACAAGGGTTTGGTTTCACAAGCTGCCCATGACACGTACACAAGCTGCCCATGATCATGACCTTCAGTGGCAGATGGAGGAGATACTCGGACACATAAACATTTCACTGGACAACTGGTTGACTAATTCTGCCTAGTCTGTCTCCGCTTCTGTTACCAACATCAAATTGCAATCATGCATCTACTGTCTCCTTGAGTTAAGATGGCTTGCTGGCCTACGTATTGATACGAACACGAGGGAAAGTTTGCTGATACCGACACTCAAATACATTTCATTCAGTCCTTTCAGGAGGCTTGCACATTCATCACCCTCCACTCTACGTAATGAGGCTTTTCATCTGTTTTGCTTTGGAGTGTATTTCGGATGCTTGTTGTTGTCAGAGTCAGCACAGAGGTGGCTGGTAAATCAGGGCAGGCAGTGATTATGGAGAGTTGTTTTTCCGGGTTCCTTCTCTGCCTCTCGTGATGGAAGAGGAAGTGGCATCTTGGCCGCAGAACGGACTGTGTGTGTGTGTTTTGATGTTTAGAGAGTGGATTGGCCTGGCCTGCAGCACAAGCAGGAGTCTTGTGGCCTGCTCTGGCTGAGACGCTCTTCTCTGACTGGGCTGTTTGGGCTCAGGGGCCGATGTGGAACATGTTGTTTTCTGTTTTGAACTGACTGTACAGCAGCCAGGGTCAGTCAAGTACACAGATATGTCCAAGTACAGAGCTCCCTGTAAACCCAACTTCTACCCAGTAGTAACACCTTGTATGTACAGACAGTGCATCTCCAAGGTCCACTGTCGACACAGGGGTATTGATGGACCATAAGATCCGTATAAACCCATGATCTTCCATACAGTCAAGCCTATTTGTAAATAGTGTTCCTCGAAAATGCTTCTAATTGGACATTGGGTATAGGTTCAAGATATTAATGTAAATAGGTTTAGTTGCATGAGTCTCTCTAGTTACCAGAATGTGCTCCATGATATCTCCATCCTGATATCCATGCAGAGACATGCATCTGGTTCCTATGGTTACAAGGAGGGGCTTAGAGAAAACAGGACAAAAAGCATGAAGAGGAACAGGACGTACACACACACACACAGTGATTTTCGGAAAGTATTCAGACCTGTGCAGCGACGCTCCCCATCCAACCTGACAGAGCTTGAGAGGATCTGCAGAAAATAAACTCCCCAAATACAGGTGTGTCAAGCTTGTGGCATCACACCCAAGAAGACTCCACGCTGTAATCACTGCCAAAGGTACTTTAACAAAGTACTGAGTAGAGTCTGAATACTTATGTAAATGTAATATATATTTATTTTTTTCTTCAATGATTTATTCTAATAACCTGTTTTTGCTTTGCCATTATGGGGTATTGTTTGTAAATGATTGAGGGGAAAAACAATTTAATCAATTTTAGAATAAGACTAATGTAACAAAATGTGGAAAAAGTCAAGGGGTCTGAATACTTTCCGAAGGTACTGTATACCCCCCCCCCCCCCCCCCCTCCCCACACACACACACACACACACACACACACACACCAGCTGTATTCTGTCAGGCCTACTCTATATCTTTTCCACATCTACGTGTGAAACCCTCAAATGTTTTTTTTTGAGTTCCTCCACGTTTTCAGTCCAGAAGTGAGAGAAATTAATAGTTTCCTGCCATGCTCCCAGTGAACCCATTCTGTATGGGTATAAACCAGTCAGAGGTTGCATCCCAAATAGCACCCTACTTCCTGTATGGTGCACTACTTGGGCTTTGGTCAAAAGTAGTGCACTATGTAGGGAATAGAGCGCCATTTGGGATACAAGTCAGGGGGTCTGGGCCCTTATCCTTCCAATAACAGAGAGAAATGCACAGCTGCACTTGCCTGCTTCACAATACACTGCCTCCTGGCTGCTGTCCAATACTGCACAGATAAATTGGCAAATTAAGTGAAACTGAACACCTCGGTGGTGACTGCATGCGGGTGTGACTCTGACAGTGATAAGCTCACATTTGTACTTCTGTCTCAGTGTTCAAACAATAAGAAAACATTTCTGATGGAACACAACACCAACTCTGGTCAATTACTGCGCTCTGGCTTGGAGGAAAACCAAACAATTGACACTTAGTGTACCTACAACGAAACCAAGTACTGAAATATATCACCATTTTGTGAAACTTTTGTGAATTAGAATTGCTGTTGTCCTTCTGTCTGGACAGTGCTGAGCTGAAATCTTCACCTTTCTTCATTGACTTATTGATGAATAGAATCGTAGCAGGACTTCTCTCTGTAACCAAAGACATCAAGGCACACATCTCCTGCTTTAGAAATGTTAGATCAAAGAAGCTACAGTACTTACTGTATGTCTCTGAGCAAAGAGAGAGAGAGAGAGAGAGAGAGAGAGAGAACGAGCTAGAGAGATGGGGAGGAGCTGGCTGTATTGGATGAGACTTCAGAAGGACTGACTGATGCTCCTGGCTTGAGCTTCCTTGAGATCGGATGGACTGAGCCATAAAAATTTGCCCCATCACTCAAGAGAACGTCGGTATATTTTGTAAAGAAAGCGCCCAATCAGCTCACTGATCTCACATCCTAGCCTGCTTCTTCAATCACCACTAAGCCTGCTTTTTCAATCATCACCACCTTCAACAAAGAACTGTCTGTAATATGTGACAATCTGTTTTTCTCTCTCCATCCAATGGCAGTGTTTTCTTTTGACTCTGGCTCAGTGGGCTGTAATCTGTAATCCTTTAGTTCCAGGTTAACGGCCACTATAGCTTGTATGTACTAAACAGCTATGATGTCATCAGTCTATGTTGACCAACCGGGATCAAAGTATCAGATCAAAGCTCTCCCTCCCTCCCTCCCTCCCTCCCTCCCTCCCTCCCTCCCTCCCTCCCTCGTGTTTGAAGGGTATGTCTCAGTGAGGTAGCAGAGACAAGCCAGGGGACTGGAGAGGCACTAGCCCAGAATAGGGGGAACAAAGCACTCATTCTCCACCAGCAGATCCCTGATAAGACCTGTAAGTACCAGGTTGCGGCTGCGTGCACAGCAGCGCGGGAGGGGAATACTGGTCCCAGATAAGGGACATCATTATTTTGTGGCACATTTGCACAAGATTAGATGCACCACTTCTAATGTTAGTACGTTTCCCAGAGTCATAGAGAGCAAGTGAATAGGGAGGAAAAGAAGGGAACAGTAAACTAACTGGATTACCAGACTTGCCACGGGCTCATATTTCAGCCATGTCTTAAACCCATAGGATTGTGTTGCTACTTGCCTTTTTCCGGTTGGGGTTTGACCCATAGGTGTAAAAGTCGTTTCTCTTTAGCTCTCATTGGAGGTCCACATTTCTACTGTTGCCACGAGCCTTTGTGAACAGGTTTTGGTGTCAGGTTTTTAACGTTTCTCCATGTGTTCTTTCAAGAACTACCGTAAAACTTAAATGAAACGGTCTCAAATAGCCGCCCATCCCTTTTTAATAGCCGGGCAATGGCACACATTTCAGCAAATTAACACCTGTTTCGAATAAACGGCAGGTCTAAATAAATTTTATTTTCTTTACGAATGAACTTTAGTGATACCAAGATCACGTGGTAAGGTTACGTTTGTTTAATTAGGGAAAAAATGCAGTTAAGCATAACATATTCGACGGTTAGGTTTAGGCATCGATTTCAACTGGGGTACGTGGACAAATGTTAAATCCTGCGTGAGATCTTGCAAAATCGGTGAGGTATGGTAGGCAGCCTTTGCACTTCTGATCTGACTGCGATGGATTTGGTCATACTGGTTACAATAAACAGTGTGGTCGTTTTTTCAACACTTTATTTAGCAAAAGCTGTGTGCGTTAAGGAAATAGATGCCTGGCTCAAATAGAATCCCGTCTCTAATAAGCCAAGCTAATACACGCTATTCATTTAAGTTTAAGAGGAAATATCAAAGTGTCAAAGTGGCTTTCACACCTCTATCTCCATCTCTGCCACCAGCACATCCACTGCTAACGCAGTGAGGGGCATCGTGGGAAATATCATGCTGGCATTTCCTCGAGGTGGTGTTTCCCATGTCGCTGGCATCTGTTACACAAAAATAAGCACAGACACTTTCTGAAAAACAAACGTCATTCTGTCGTAGCAGCAGAGAGATAAACAGCAGAGGTCTGAGCGAAGCTCCTTGCCCTAGTGTAGGGTTGTGTCCCAAATGGCACCCGTTTCCCTATTTAGGTCACACATTTTGTCCAGGCCCTTTCAAAAGTAGTGCACTGTATAGGGAATAGGGTGCCATGTGGGATGCAAGTCCATGTCTGGGTCTGGCCATATGATTGGCTGATAGGGCTGAAAATAAACAAAGTTAGGGAGAGGGCCCGGCCAGCAGTATATATATCTCTCTGTCTCTCACACAGGCCATCTTTGTCTAATCAACTTACCAGAGGCAAACATCAAACGAGACGCTCTTGGCCGCGGATCAGTGTGAGGCTGAGCAGATGATTGTTTTATCAGGTGGAATTGTTTGATAGCTGCTCGGTGCTCTGCCTGGAGGGTGACTGTCAGTACAGCCCCCCAGTCACAGCTTCTAAAGGACAGGAGTATAACAGCTCCTGAGGCACTAACAGTCGATCGCTAGAGACAATCCAAAGGGCAAGAGACAAGTCAAGCTACATACTGTACATGAACGCAATTCCAGCATTACTCTCTCTCTCTCTCTCTCTCTCTCTTATTAGAGAACTCATTCTAACAAGGAGTCAATTCCATTCAAATGAAATCAAATGTTATTTGTCACATGAGCCAAATACAACAGGTGTAGTAGACCTTACTGTAAAATGCTTACTTACAAGCCCTCAACCAACAATGCAGTTATAAGAAAATAGAGTTTAGAAAATATTTACTAAATATACTAAAGAAAATAAAGTAGCACAATAAAATAATAGCAAGGCTATATACATAGGGTACTGGTACTGAATCAGTGTACGAGGGTGCAGGTTAGTCGAGGTAATTTGTACATGTAGGTAGGGGTAATGTGACTATGCATAGACAATAAACAGCGAGTAGCAGCAGTGTAAAAACAAAGGGAGGGTCAATGCAAATAGTCCGGGTAGCCATTTGATTAATTGCTCAACAGTCTTATGGATTGGGGGTAGAAGCTTTGGACCTAGACTTGACGCTCCGGTACCGCTTGCCGCGCGGTAGCAGAGAGAACAGTCTATGACCTGGGTGACTCGAGTCTTTGACAAAAAAAATTGGGGCCTTCCATTCCGAACAGGTTCTCTTGGAATAAGGTAAGGGTAGTAGCCGAGAACAACATTCCTCTAGTCATCTGCCTGGTAATAACCAAGCAGCGATGGGAGCCAACTATCACAAGTGTCAGAAGTCAAAACCAGCTATCTCTTCAAACATGTCTCCTCCTGGGTGTCCTAACAGTGTTTTTATGCTGAGGACACATATTCTAGACGTGTGGTTAATTTGAATCGTGCAGACTGACACTCTATAACCTGAAGGATCCTTTAACATGTTGAATGGATATGTAAACATGTGATGCCACATCTAGACTTGTTGTCCCCAGGGGGCTCGGTAGGCTTACTGTACGTGACGTGAATGTGTTCGGCGATGGAGGCGGGGAGTTGTGAGGACTGCGTCCGCTTAAACTCATCTGGAAAAGATTTGGGTCTACTTCTTTCTCTCTCCTTGAGGCGGTGTTGTGCTCCTCTGCATCCCTGCAGCCCACTTTATCCAACCCTGATTACTATCGTCCTATGAAGCCGTATCTGCCCCTGACGTCTTATCTGCCTGCTGTGTTCTGCGGGGCCCATTTGAGGTGTGTGTGTCTCGGTGGGTGTGTGTGTGACCTGGAGTTGGAGGTTGGAGGCAGACTGATTAGCATCAGGTGCAGTGGAGAGGCTCCCCATCGGCCCTCAGATCAGCAGGGTGAAGGCCGGTGGGGCCTGTGATAAGAGCAGTCAACAGGTTCCCTTCTTCCCCTCTGTCTGAGCAGTGATCCAGAAAGAGCCATGATACAGACAACACACACACACACACACACACACACACACACACACACACACACACACACCTCTATCTGATGAAGCTAGATCTTAATGTTCATGGGATAAGTTCCAGGCTGCGCAAGGCTTTTCCAACAGCCTTGACTTTTCAGTGCTCGGCTAGTGCTGTCTGTCTGCTGTAGACGAGTGATGATTGTTTTGCTGAGCATCCTGTGTTGAGCATGCAGGGACATGTTTCCCCAGGCCTAAGTCTAGAATATGGCAAGTCACCCTTTGGTTATTTCAACAGTATATCAACCCAGCTACAAAGGGCTGATTGTATTGAAAGGCATTATCCATTATTACAGGCAGCTGCTCCAGCCAACTCTATTTCTGTTATGATAAAGTGTCTGCTGCGTTCATGCTGACGTTGATTGCCTGTTATTATTATTTGCAAAGGGAGGGAGAATGTTTTGATAAGATTACTCTTACTAGCTGGCTAATTGAAGGATGTTTTGAGTTAGCTCGGAGTCACTGAGGACTTTTAGGCTCATAATTAGTTCTGTCAATGAAGGAAAACGCCCTGGTCCTGGTTCCTGCTGCCGGGGCTACTGATGGCTAGAGGTGTGTAATGGTGTCAGGTCTGACTGACTGGATGGAGGTGTAAAGAGAGAGGTCTCTGACAGCTTTGTTCTACTGCTGGGGTAAAGAAAAAGTTTCATACCAGGAGGCTGTACATACATTGTTTATGGAAGCATCATTATCTACTGTGCTGATGTATTGATGAATGTGTGGTCATGAAATTGCATTCTGAATGCTCGACGCAGGCGGCTGGCCGAATGCCTTGAATCGTCCTGTAGTTATTACTGTCTGGCAGAGAAGAATGTCTCACTTGGAATATGTTTTTCGACATACCTTAATCGACAGACATAGTTCTTGTTTATTGCAATTGCATCATCCTCCCTTTGCGTATTTTACGGAAAATTTACGGAAAATCTGTTAAGATTGCCTACAGTAATGATTCATTAACTGAAATAGTTTTGTATTTAATGGAATGGTATTTTCCTTGTTTACGTACATGCTCTGACCAGTCACGGTATGCCATCTGGGATTGGCCTGGCGGGCCGGGGCTGGCAACAGCTGTCGTCCTGTGAGGGTTGTGTGAGGGGTTTGATTTCAGCGTAACGTGATAGGTCCAGACAAGTCTCCCCCCACAGTCCTGTCCGCACCTCCCTCCCTCTCCGTCCCTGGCCAGTCACTAGCATGGCTGTGTCTCAAATGGCAGCCTATTCCCATCCCTATATAGTGGACAGGGCCCTGGTAAAAAGTAGTGCACTATACAGGGAATAGGGTTCCATTTGAGACTGTAATGGACCCAGGACACACAAATCCCTGGACCAGGCTCCCCATCATCAATCAGGCAGGGCTTCCTGGCTCCTTCTGTGACTCTCAGAGCCTCTCTACAGGGGTATCTGGAGGTGCCTGGTAGCCTCTATGTACATCCCAAATGGCACCCTATTCCCTATTTAGTGCACTACTTTTGACCAGGACCCATAGGGTTCTAGTCAAAAGTAGTGCACTACATAGGGAATAGATAACCATTTGGGACTCACACTCCATGTGTACTTCGGGGCAGGGCAACGCCACCTGATCCCAGCCTGCTGAACAGGCGTGCAACTGGGCTGTAGGGGCTTTGATCCCAGGGCCATCTTGTCCTTCTGTCTTCACTCCCTGGCTGGGCCGTTCCTGCTGAGACCCCTGGTTTCAGACACACTTTGCAGCCTCCCTGGGCCTTGCCTGCTGTGACATGGTCTAAATCACATGAATCACATTATCACAGACTGAGGACTGTAGAATGCAGAGTATAGACAATCCCAACGCTGGACAGTGTTTATGTCGGTCTATCTGCTACCACGGCAATGGGCCAGATGGAACCCGGATGGAAGGCATCTCAGTCTCTCTGTGGGCAGATAGAGACACACAGCAGCTGCTGCTCAGCTCGCCTCTGTCCTCTACACATCTGACTGGTATGTGAGGGGATGGGGAGTTGGCACTGGGAGTGTGGACTGGGACTGGGAGTGGGAGTGTGGACTGGGGGTGCAGTGGGAAAGTGGCTGTTGGTTCCAGTTCTTCCACATCTGATAGATTGGTATCACATTATCTCCCGCTGGTCGTTCAAGTTTAGCTTCCCACATTGGTAAGTGTGAAAGATCATGGATTGATGCCGTCCTCCGTTGATCTATAATGTCTGGAAGTTGACTGGCTAAATGGTCTCAAGGTGGACATTGAGAAGCATATTCTCCAGGTATTTCTACGTGAGTGACCCTCCCATCGGCGCATTCAGTCTGACATTAGAGAGGGTATCACGACACTGTTAATGTGATTATGTTGGACTCTACTGCACTAATTCTCTTATCCTCTGCCATTCTGTCTCCCCGCAACTGTGTTTATGCCTTATTGCCTTTGCTTTTCTGGTGACTCACTTGTTTTGGAATTGTTTCTGTCTGGTGCTAAAATTCCATAACTTTTACAGATCTCTCTCGGTCTCTCTCTTTCTCTGTCTGTCTGAATGTCTGTCTCTCTCTCTTCTCTCTCTCTCTCTCTCTCTCTCTCTCTCTCTCTCTCTCTACCCCCCTCTCTCTGTTCAAAGCCAAGGCCCCTGAAGCCAGCAGAATGAGAGCAGGTATGATTGTTTCTGGGTTGCCGTGCGTTCGGTTATTCTCCCAGGAGGGATGGGGATGATTTTTCCAGAGTCTGGACAGAGGGGGAGGCTTAAGTAGACTAGATGCTCATCTAAGATTTTCCACGTGGACAAACATGAAGAAAGGAGTGAGAGGAAAAAAAGGTAGAGAAAGCTGTGGGAGACTTGTGGGGCTTTCGCCTCGCTTGTTGTGTGACTGCGTGTGTGTCGAGCATCTGCCAGACTTGTGTGACTGTGTGTGGAGCGTCTCTGAGCCAAGCCCCCTTGGAGATAAGCGTACTGTAACTTCTTCCATTCGTTGTTCTCCGAGTTCTTTTTTATTATGATTATTGCAGCACTTTTATGGCCCATACCGCTAAACACTCTCATTGTCTCTCCTCCCTTCTCCTCCTCCTCACTTCTACAGGGTCTTAGATCTGTGGGAGATTATGATCAGGAGGCTTTGACGACATGCATCTACTCTCTCTAGGACTATTCTCTCAGCTGGCCTAAAAATGTGTCAAAGGGATACAACTGTCCACTTTGACTATCAACAGCCTGTCACAGACAGTGGATACACATTTCACTTCATCCTGGAAAGTTCTGTTGAGGCATAAACTGGAGTGTTTTAGAGATGGTCAATGGGGGAGATGATGTAAGGAGACTGGGTCTGGCAAGGTGGGGTGTGTGTGTGTGTGTGTGTGTGTGTGTGTGTGTGTGTGTGTGTGTGTGTGTGTGTGTGTGTGTGTGTGTGTGTGTGTGCGAGTGTGCGAGTGTGTGTGCGAGTGTGTGTGTGCGAGTGTGTGTGCGTGTGTGTGTGTGTGCGAGTGCGCGCGCTTCATATCATGTCTCAGTGACAGCATGAAAAAACCCAGAAGGAGAGAGAAAGTGTGTGGGAGTGTATGATTGATACAACTGAATAACTTTCTGTCTGTCCAATGCTGTAGTTTGGTCTGGTTCAATGGAGTTTCTGTTGTCTGAGCTAACAGTTCTGCTTAAGCGATTTACCGGCTACTTTAAAGACGTTGTCTGCCTCATGAGAGTCTGAAGAATTTAATCATTGTTTATGTTTAACTGTGGTTAACCTTGGAATATATCAACCATTACATCTTAAGAGCCTATCCGTAAATGTAACAGACCATATAAACATGGCAAAAGGTTTTCTTCAGAAGATCAGTATCTGAGGTTTGAACTATGCAGAGCCGTGAACAAACAACTTGTTTGTACGTACATGCTCTGAACATTTTCTTGGCTCTCGTATACAACTGTAATGTCATGAAACTCCCAGACACAACGCGCATTCGTGTGTTCATTGACGCTCCCTGTACTGTGATTTGAAATGTGCTGTCGCCAGTTGCGACTTAAAAAACAAGGAGTCTTCCCTCTTTTTTGACATCTGAACCTGCCTTGACTGATTGAGTTAGGATTGATTTATGGCCAGTAAATGTTAATAATATGACAGTGACAGAACTCCTTGTGGGTGATTTACAAGCTCTGTCCAGTCACACACAGGAAGAGCTTAATATGATTAGCCTGGGAATAGAGTTAAAGCTAGACGGAACGAAGACAGATAGAGAGAGATGAAGTGAAGGAAGGTTTAATAAACTGACAAGTTAAACTATAGTTCCCCCTCTTTCCCCTGTATCAGTATATCTCAAAACTAGATGTGTACTGTATGGGATAACTTCTCAGAGTGTATTTACCCCCAATAGTGGAGGCTGCCGAGGTGAGGACGGCTCATAATAATGGCTGGACCGGAGTAAAAAGAATGGCATCAAACGCATGGAAACGATGTGTTTGATCTATTTGATACCATTCCACTCCAGCCATTCCGCTCCAGCCATTACCACGAGCCCATCCTTCCCAATGAAGGTGACACCAACCTCCCGTGACGCCCAGGTAACCTTGCACAGCGCATATACAGATGAAGTCAGACGTTTACATACACCTTAGCCAAATACATTTAAACTCAGTTTTTCACAATTCCTGACATTTAATCCTAGTAAAAATGCCCTGTTTTAGGTCAGTTAGGATCACAACTTTTTTTTAAAGAATGTGACATGTCAGAATAATAGTAGAGAGAGTGATTTATTTCAGCTTTTATTTCTTTCATCACATTCCCAGTGGGTCAGAAGTTTACATACACTCAATTAGTATTTGGTAGCATTAAATTGTTTAACTTGGGTCAAACATTTCAGGTAGCCTTCCAGAAGCTTCCCACAATAAGTTGGGTAAATTTTGGCCCATTCCTCCTGACAGAGCTGGTGTAACTGAGACAGATTTGTAGTTCTCCTTGCTCGCACACGCTTTTTCAGTTCTTCCCACACATTTTCTATGGGATTGAGGTCAGGGCTTTGTGATGGCCACTACAATACCATGACTTTGTTGTCCTTAATTGCCACAACTTTGGAAGTATGCTTGTGGTCATTGTCCATTTGGAAGACCCATTTGCGACCATGCTTTAACTTCCTGACTGATGTCATGCGATGTTGCTTCAATATATCCCCATAATTTTCCTTTTTTATGATGCCATCTATTTTGTGAAGTGCACCAGTCCCTCCTGCAGCAAAGCAACGCCACAACATGATGCTGCCACCCCTGTGCTTCATAGTTGGGATGGTGTTCAAGCTTCCCCTTTTCCTCCAAACATAACAATGGTCATTATGGCCAAACAGTTCTATTTTTGTTTCATCAGACCAGAGGACATTTCTCCAAAAAGTACAATCTTTGTCCCCATGTGCAGTTGCAAACCGTAGTTTGGCTTTTTTATGGAAGTTTTGGAGCAGTGGCCTCTTCCTTGCTGAGCAGCCTTTCAGGTTATGTCGATATAGGACTCGTTTTACTGTGGATATAGATACTTTTGTAAATGCTTCCTCCAGCATCTTCACAGGGTCCTTTGCTGTTGTTCTGGGATTGATTTGCACTTTTCGCATCAAAGTACGTTCATCTCTAGGAGGCAGAACGCGTCTCCTTCCTGAGCAGTATGGCGGCTGCGTGGTCCCATGGTGTTTATACTTGCGTACCATTGTTTGTACAGATGAACGTGGTACCTTCAGGCGTTTGGAAATTGCTCCCAAGGATGAACCAGACTTGTGGAGGTCTCCAAGTAAAGAGGCACCGAGTTTGAAAGTAGGCATTGAAATACATCAACAGGTACACCTCCAATTGACTCAAATGATGTCAATTAGCCTATCAGCTTCTAAAACGAGTTTTAATGACTCCAGCCTAAGTGTATGTAAACTTCCGACTTCAACTGTACCTGTAAGCCTGGGATATCAACGATTCAAAGTTTGCCTGAGTTGGAGTGACCATATAATTCTGTGGGAGTGACCTACTGAGTAAAGTATTTGTCATCAATTAATTTTTGCAACTCACACGACTGTGAGGTGTGGGAAAAAGGGTTAGGGTGAAGTGATTGGTTGGTAGATTAAGCCCATGCCTATGCGCCAGAAGTTTCTCTCCGTCTTTCTGTATTGGCTAATGAAGGCCAAGTTTGACGCTTTGATGAACCAAAGCGTCAAGTCTTTCCACATTTGCGCGGAAGTGTCTGCGAACAAGACACCTTTTCTGCAGTCAAATGACCAAATCACCCTCTAGTGGCCTCATGGGTGGAATGTTATTAATATTTTTCATAATTGCATAGTTAATAAACATATATTTATTTTAAATGCTGAAAACCCGGTGTTTCTATGGCAAACGGTTTTGTTATATTTCAGTCTTCTGTGATGTATATTAAATTTAATATTGGGATACAAACTCAAAATGTAATACATTTCAATTTTATAACTGACATAGTACAGGTGTCTTCTTTTTTTTAAGACCAAAACCATATGTGTGAGGTGTATAATTTTGTTTCAAAGTAGATTTATTTAAGACTACCAATGAACACTCTGTGTAACCATGATTTATCCCACTGCAGTAAAAGGTTAACTCCCAGGTAACAGAACACCTCTTCCAATCTGATAGTGGAGCTTAGCTCATAAAACATTGATTGTGATAAAGTTGTGGCCTATTTATCAAACAGCTGATGGGGGGGGGGGGGGGGGATTTTAACATGTCTAAAGCAGGGTCTGGTTTCAGTGAGGCCTTCAGGCCTCTAAATCACCAGGCTAGATTTGGTCATGGGGACCCAGCCTAGGCCAGCAGTGCAGGGCAACAACACACGTCCCAACAGTGGGAGTTGACTGGAGTTCTCCTCTCCCCGTCACTGACAGACGGCAAGAATACAATTTAATGTCAGTCTGTAAGCCATAGCTGAAGCCGTAGCTCACGCACGCACGCACGCACACGTCAAGGAGAAGGGAAGACATAGCTCGCTCATAGCTCCACACTGTGGAGTTGTGGGTAACAGAGGCTTGCTCCGTCGCTCGTAAAAAAACAAACAAAATGTTTTTCCTCAGCGCTCCTAACAAAGCCTCCAGTGTGTGAGCGTTCAGATAGCAGCGTCCAGAGAGAGACCACGTATTAGAGCTGAGTTACTGCCTTCCCCGGCGATTCACAGCTCACGGTCATACAGGCTCATTGAGATTATCAGTACAGTTAGTGTATATAAACACACAAAAAATAAAAAGACAACAATCCGTAACATTATAGCTCTGTAATTGAGCAGGAACAGTCAACAGAGTGGTCTGCAATGTTTTGATAACATTGAGACCACAAAAATAGCTGCAGTAAAGAAAAAGCTCTGCTATTTGCCGAGTGAAGCAGCTGTGTGAAATGAAAGGGGCTGGTGGTTTTAATGCACTGTAGTTGACCCTACGCTGACTCTTACATTTTATACTGTGGGTTCCTCCCCTTAGCTCTGTAAAGGTTCCGGTTCCTAATTTCGGTGCGTTTCGCAGTGTTATGCTGTGTTACTCCCACACCTGGTGGAAATGGCTCCAATCATAGCAATGCTAATGACAACAACCGCAAGTTGATGTAAATTGTAAATGGCACAGTAATGTCACTATTCCTGCATTTATCAAGTTGCAGTTGTTGACATAAGCGTTTATGACATGCTTTTGTACTGCTTATGACCCCTTGACTTTTTTCACATTTTGTTACGTTACAGCCTTATTCTAAAATTGATTTAAAAAATCCTTCATCAATCTACACACAATACCCCACGATGACACAATGCAAAAACAGGTTTGTAGAATTCTTTGCAAATGTATATGGGAAGAAATGGCACATTTACGTAAATATTCAGACTCTTTACTCAGTACTTTTTTGAAGCATCTTTGGCAGCGATTACAGCCTTGAGTCTTCTTGGGTATGATGCTACAATCTCTGTCAAGTTGGATGGGGAGCATCGCTGCGGAGCAATTTATGTTCGATCAGGTTCGAGACTTGTCCGAAAGGCACTCCTGCGTTGTCTTGGCTGTGTGCTAAGGGTCGTTGTCCTGTTGGAAGGTGAACCTTCGCCCCAGTCAGAGGTCCTGAGTGCACTGGAGCAGGTTTTCATCAATGATCTCTCTGATCTCTCTGTAACGTAACAAAATGATGAGATAGGGAAGGGGTTAGAATACTGCCTGAATGCACTGCATGTCCTGCTTTCTCCTACCCCAAGGACCCAATTGAAAATACAGGTTCTTCTGGGATTTCTGTCCTTTAACAATACTACTTTTACCCCATTCCATCAATCACGGGGGTTGAATGTCATGAAGTCCTTATGTACTGTAGGTACCCTTCATATAAAGTGTTATTTAATGTCCTCTAACCTTTTCCTGCTGTCGTCCTGTTCCCAGGTGGAGCTGCACCTGAAGCCCATCCAGTCCCTACTGATGCACCAGAAGCCCCTGGTGTTTGTGCTAAACTCCCCCCAGCCTGTGGTCTGGGACATCAGGACAGAGAAACTAGCCCTGGGCATCAAACACATCTTCCATGTAAGTCAAGATTGAACTAAATTCCCCTACCAATCTCTCGCTCGCTCGCTCTCTCTCTCTCTCTCTCTCTCTCTCTCTCGCTCCTTCTCTCTCTCGCTCTCTCTCACCCTCTGTCATTCTATTTCTCTCTGTCACTCTCTCTCTCTGTCTCTCTGTGTGTGTGTGTCCCACTCCATTAGGTCCATTTCCAATCTCTCTCTCTCTTAGTCCACTTGCTTCCATGTATTTATTTCCTCATACCATTCTTTATTAACATTCAGGCGTCGTCCACTTTTCTCCGTGAGACGTTAAGGAAGCAATTCTTTTGCAGAGGAAACCTGTGCTACGTTATGGTCTAGACGAGAAGAGCTCTCAGCTGTTGGGTTACAGATTTATCATGTGTTACACACAGTCTGTGGACAACAACAACCCCAGTCTGTGGACAACAACAACCAACCACACATGCAGGCAAACAGACAGACACACACACACTCTCCCACATGCCCTGTGGTGAGACGTTAATGTCTGTGTGGCAGTAGTTAATGTGTAATGTGCAGCAGTGGTTTATCCATGGATACAGGCTCTTCCTTACACTGTGCAGACACACACCCTTTCCACTTCCTCTTGTTGTAAACCCTAATAATCAGTGACAGACATACACCACTTTAATGGCTAACACACCACTGCTTTGGGACTTTGTTGCTATCAACCCTCAAGTGATTAGTGAACTCTTGTTTACATGCCAAATGATAAGACTATAGGTTGGCATGGACTATATGTTCCCAGATCTGTTTAAGTGCTGTCTTGCCAATTCCTACGGTCATTGTCACACCAGGCTACATTATGCTACGCTCATCCAGTGTCCCATAGAGAGTTGTGTGCTGGCCGGAAACCCTCTGACACAGTCGGGGATGAAGCGTATTTATACTAGAAGATAAAGTGGGTCGGTGACATCAGCTCTGTTGGCACTGGAGTCCCTAACAACATTGTTTTTCAATCTGGCTTTTAAACAGTGGAGGGCTGTTCCCTCCCTCCCTCCCTCCCTCCCTCCCTCCCTCCCTCCCTCCCTCCCTCCTCCACTTCTTTCTCTCCCTCCCTCCCTCCTTAACTCCATCCAAACAATCTTGTTGATGGCTGGGCAGCGGTACAAATCATCCAGGGCGTCACACACACACACACACACACACACACACACACCGATGGGGAGGAGGTTTCTTGAAGGAATATTGGGAGGCAGCAGGCCCCAGCAGGCCCCCTGGACAGCTAGCCATATTTAGTAATGATACCAGAGGAGACCAGAGGGCTTCTCTCTCGCTCTCTCTCACTGTGAGACTTAATGAGAAAATGAGGGTAAGACACTGTATCACATGAGACAATCCCAGAGAAATTAGTGCATGGCTTAACTCAACCATGCTGCTCTACACTGTAAGCCTGGCTGGATCTGTACACTCTTCCACTCCTCCTGTGCCATATATGCTGTGACCATGTTCATGTAGCTTGTGGTTCTTCTGAAATAATCATTGTTAACACCATAGCGTTCCACAAGAATGCGACATCAGGCACTAATTCATATTATTTCCATATGTGGCGGTGATGTGTTCTCATTGCATGCAAAACATCCACCATGTAAACCAGAGTCCATACAATATTTAACACAGACATTCATACACACGCATGTACATGCGCACACACACACGTCCAAATTTCTCAGAGACTGAGCCTGAAATCCGACCTTCGGCGGTGGGACGACCTTGCAAAAAGAAGACTTTAGGACTCCGTCATCACCTCTGTGTTGAGTAGGATTACTGTGATTATGTGAAGTTAGCTAGCTGATGTGCTAACATCCATCCACCTTCTGTTTCCCAGCATATTGCCTTGAGCAGATAAACCATTATAGCCATATTACAGACCAGACCTGGGTTCAAATACTATTTGACATCATTCCAAAAACATCCGCTTGGGATTGTTTGAGTTAACTGGCGCAATGGAACCAGTAGAAAAGTTGCAAATTTCAAACCCCGCCCATCTGGCTCTCCAGGCAGGCTAATACAAGCACTTAAAGAATTTGAAATATTTCAAATAGTACTTGAACCCAGGTCTAAAACGCAAACCCCAGCCTCAGTCTGTCTCTGTCTTAACTACAGACTCAGGTTTCACTGTGACACCCCTAGTGAATACATCAAACAGTGTGACAACACGAGAACTAAATTCCAGTTATTTCCTGTACTAAGTGGAAATACTTCCATGTAAGATTGAAAACGGGGATGTAGTTCATTCAGATGAATTGGCATCCAGGCTGCTTACGTTTTCAGAGCTGTAAACTTGAATTCGACCTGCGGTTAGAGCCAGTCTTCTCTTGTGTGCATCCCAAATGGCACCCTACTCCTATATAGTGCGGGCTCTGGTCAAAAGTCGTGCACTATATAGGGATAGGGTGCCATTGGGGATGTCGTCTCAGAGGGAGCCATTAGCAGGTCAACAGTGTAGTGAATGTCTCCCCATCAGACATATAACAGCTGACAACAGCCATGAAGCCCAGCCCACAGCCTACAGTACAGTACTAGGCTAGCCTACCTTATTCTGTAGTGTAACTAATGTTGTTAGACGTTGGATCTGACATGGGGCCCTGTGCCTGCTTTCCCACTGTCAAGGGGAGGGATAGGACTCCTCCCTGGTGACAGTTTTACTGTTCAGGGATATTTTAATGTACACTCATAAGATTTACAGTATCATATACAGTGGGGAGAACAATTATTTGATACACTGACGATTTTGCAGGGTTTCCTACTTACAACGCATGTAGAGGTCTTTTTACATTTTTTTATCATAGGTACACTTCAACTGTGAGAGACGGAATCTAAAACAAAAATCCAGAAAATCACTTTGTATGATTTTTAAGTAATTAATTTGCATTTTATTGCATGACATAAGTATTTGATACATCATAAAAGCAGAACTTAATATTTGGTACAGAAACCTTTGTTTGCAATTACAGAGATCATATGTTTCCTGTAGTTCTTGACCAGGTTTGCACACACTGCAGCAGGGATTTTGGCCCACTCCTCCATACAGACCTTCTCCAGATCCTTCAGGTTTCGGGGCTGTCGCTGGGCAATATGGACTTTCAGCTCCCTCCAAAGATGTTCTATTGGGTTCAGGTCTGGAGACTGGCTAGGCCACTCCAGGACCTTGAGATGCTTCTTACGAGCCACTCCTTAGTTGCCCTGGCTGTGTGTTTCGTGTTGTTGTCATGCTGGAAGACCCAGCCACGACCCATCTTCAATGCTCTTACTGAGGGAAGGAGGTTGTTGGCCAAGATCTCGCGATACATGGCCCCATCCATCCTCCCCTCAATACGGTGCAGTCGTCCTGTCCCCTTTGCAGAAAAGCATGCCCAAAGAAGGATGTTTCCACCTCCATGCTTCATGGTTGGGATGGTGTTCTTGGGGTTGTACTCATCCTTCTTCTTCCTCCAAACACGGCGAGTGGAGTTTAGACCAAAAAGCTATATTTTTGTCTCATCAGACCACATGACCTTCTCCCATTCCTCCTCTGGATCATCCAGATGGTCACTGGCAAACTTCAGACGGGCCTGGACATGCGCTGGCTTGAGCATGGGGATCTTGCGTGCGCTGCAGGATTTTAATCCATGACGGCGTAGTGTGTTGCTAATAGTTTTCTTTGAGACTGTGGTCCCAGCTCTCTTCAGGTCATTGACCAGGTCCTGCCGTGTAGTTCTGGGCTGATCCCTCACCTTCCTCATGATCATTGATGCCCCACGAGTTGAGATCTTGCAGGGAGCCCCAGACCGAGGGTGATTGACCGTCGTCATCTTGAACTTCTTCCATTTTCTAATAATTGCGCCAACAGTTGTTGCCTTCTCACCAAGCTGCTTGCCTATTGTCCTGTAGCCCATCCCAGCCTTGTGCAGGTCTACAATTTTATCCCTGATGTCCTTACACAGCTCTCTGGTCTTGGCCATTGTGGAGACGTTGGAGTCTGTTTGATTGAGTGTGTGGACAGGTGTCTTTTATACAGGTAATGAGTTCAAACAGGTGCAGTTAATATAGGTAATGAGTGGAGAACAGGAGGGCTGTGAGAGCCGGAATTCTTACTGGTTGGTAGGTGATCAAATACTTATGTCATGCAATAAAATGCTAATTAATTACTTAAAAATCTTATGTGATTTATGTGATTTTCTGGATTTGTGTTTTAGATTCCGTCTCTTGCAGTTGAAGCTATGATAAAAAATACAGACCTCTACATGTTTTGTAAGTTGTAAAACCTGCAAAATCGGCAGTGTATCAAATACTTGTTCTCCCCACTGTATATACACTGAGTTTACAAAAAATTAAGAACACCTTCCTAATTCAGTTGTACCCCCCTGCCACTTTTGCCCTCAGAACAGACTCAATTTGTCAGGGCATGGACTCTACAAAGTGTCCAAGGTTCCACAGGGATACTGGCCCATGTTGACTCCAATGCTTCCCACAGTTGTGTCAAGGTTGCTGGATGTAATTTGGGCGGTGGACCATTCTTGATACACACAGGAAGCTGTTGAGCGTGAAAAACCCAGCAGTATTGCAGTTCCAGACACAAACCGGTGTGCCTGGCACCTACTACCATACCCCGTTCAAATGCACTTAAATATTTTGTATTTCCCATTCACCCTCTGAATGGCACACATACACAATCCATGTCTCAATTATCTCAAGGCTTACGAAATCGGTCTTTAACCTGTCTCCTCCCCTTCATCTACACTGATTGAAGTGGATTTAACAAGTCACATCAGTAAGGGATCATAACTTTCACCTGGTCAGTCTGTCATTGAAAGAGCAGGTGTTCATAATGTTTTGTACACTGTGTGTGTGTGTGTGTGTGTGTGTGTGTGTGTGTGTGTGTGTGTGTGTGTGTGTGTGTGTGTGTGTGTGTGTGTGTGTGTGTGTGTGTGTGTGTGTGTATACACTACCAGTCAAACGTTTTAGAACACCTACTCATTCAAGGTTTGTTTTTTATTTTTTACAATTTTTTACATTATAGAATAATAGTGAAGACATCAAAACTCTGAAATAACACATATGGAATCATGTAGTAACCAAAAAAGTGTTAAACAAATCAAAATATATGTTATATTTGAGATTCTTCAAATAGCCACCCTTTGCCTTACTGACAGCTTTGCACACGCTTGGCATTCTCTCAACCAGCTTCATGAGGTAACATGGATTGCATTTCAATTAACAGGTGTGCCTTATTTTAAGTTATTTTGTGGAATTTCTTTCCTTCTTAATGCGTTTGAGCCAATCAGTTGTGTTGTGACAAGGTAGGGGGATATACAGACGATAGCCCTATTTGATAAAAGACCAAGTTCCTATTACGGCAAGAATAGCTCAAAAAAGTAAAGAGAAACGACAGTCCATCATTGCTTCAAGACATGAAGGTCAGTCAATACGGAGAATTTCAATAACTTTGAAAGTTTCTTCAAGTGCAAAAACCATCAAGCTCTCTGATGAAACTGGCTGAGGATCGCCACAGGAATGGTAGACCAAGAGTTACCTCTGCTGCAGAGGATAAGTTCATTAGAGTTACCAGCCTCAGAAATTGCAGCCCAAATAAATGCTTCACAAAGTTCAAGTAACAGACACATCTCCACATCAACTGTTCAGAGGAGACTGTGTGAATCAGGCCTTCATAGTCGAATTGCTACAAAGAAACTACTACTAAAGGACACCAATAATAATAAGATACTTGCTTGGGCCAAGAAACACAAGCAATGGACATTAGACCGGTGGAAATGTGTCCTTTGGTCTGGAGTCCAAATTGTAGATTTTTGGTTCCAAACGCAGTGTGAGACTCGATGTGAGTGTACGGATGATCTCGGCATGTGTATTTCCCACAGTAATGCATGGAGGAGGTGGTGTTATGGTGTGGGGGTGCTTTGCTGGTGACACTGTCTGTGATTTATTTAGAATTCAAGGCACACTTAACCAGCATGGCTACCACAGCATTCTGCAGTGATACGCCATCCCATCTGGTTTGGGCTTAGTGGGCAAAGGGTGGCTATTTGAAGAATCTGAAATATAAAATATATTTTGATTTGTTAAACCCTTTTTTGATTACTACATGATTCCATATGTGTTATTTCATAGTTTACTGAGATTAGGAGCACTCCCTTTAAGAGTGTGCTCCTAATCTCAGCTCGTTACCTGTATAAAAGACACCTAGGAGCCAGAAATCTTTCTGATTGAGAGGGGGTTCAAATACTTCCCTCATTAGGGGGTCAAATACTTCCCTCATTAAATTGCAAATCCATTTATAACATTTTTGACATGCGTTTTTTTGGATTTTTGTTGTTGTTATTCTGTCTCTCACTGTTTAAATAAACCTACCATTACAATTACAGACTGGTCATTTCTTTGTCAGTGGGCAAACGTACAAAATCAGAAGGGGATCAAATACTTTCCCCCTCACTGTAGATGACATTCTCTTTATGGCCTGGCAAGTTATGCATATACTGTAGACACGTGAAACCTATGAGTCATATCTAAGTCCTATTCCGGCACATTCACGGTGAGGTGAATGTACCAGATTATCTGTCTGTCTGTGAAGAGCCACTCTGGTCCTTAGCTATGGCAAAGTAAGGTTAGCGTTGAGTTGTGTGTTTGAGTGACATCCCTGGGTCCTCTGGCTGTGAGCAGAATGAGCTGCCTGTTACATCCCATCTGTAAGGCCAGCTCCTCTCCTCAGGTTCAGGTTGGCTCCACGGGGATGCCTCGTTAACATGCCGCCATGATGGAACCCAAACACTGACCGGTCTGGACAAAGAGACGGGACGAGCTGCTGAGAGAATGGACGAATCCCCAATCCTCTCACACTCAGTCAGTGTTTCACTCTGCATCCCTGGCCCGTAGCTCTGCTCACATCAACTGCAGTACACGTGTCAGAGTCTGACAGTCTGACCTGCAGAAGAAGACTGCAGTATAAATGCAATATCTGCATGTCACAGCACCTTCCTCAACCCATAGTAACCAGATCAGAACCACACTTATACTCTCACTGGCGGTATTCTTTACAGTCTGGAGGACTGTATGTGTACTGTATGTGAAGCCTGAGCTAGTGAGACAGAGTGCCAAGTTCAGCTTGCGCACCACCGGCCACATTTGAGTAAACCCTCTTGTAGAGTTGGAGAGGAGCTGGTGTTGTGTGGTGGGTATGCAGAGTAACAGAATGAACAGTAATGGTTTTTAGATCTTACCACCTCAGACCCTGAGGGTCTAGCCACACAGCCAGACCTCCTCTACGCTGTTCCCCCATTAGATTGACTATATCCTGGGGCTAATGGGGCCCTGAATCAACTCTGAATCTGCCCTGAATCAGCGCTGCAAGGCTTTGTTTCCTGGTCCCTGGTTCTAGGGTCCACAGATGGACACATGGGCCCTGGAACCGCTACAGTTCAGCCCTGCTCTGCTCTGCCTGGTGAGCACACTGTTGCTGTTGGCCCGCTGGACCCTCCTGCCTGCAGCGTTTTCAAATCCTTGGCCTCAAATCCAGACATTCTGTTGTAAAACATGCTACGCAGCACTCCCTGTCAATCAGAAGTACTGAGTAATGAAAAAACATGAAGTCGGACATGAGATGAGGGATGGACACAGCAAATCAAGCCAATGTAATTTCACCGGGAGACAATCAGGATCCGTAGGAGGGCACATCTCCAGAGAGGTGTCTTTAATTAAAGTTGGCTCTATGGCTGCGTCTCAAATGGTAGCCTATTCCCTATGTTGTGCACTACTTTTGACCAGGGCCCATAGAGGATAGAGTGCCATTTGAGACACAGCCCCTATGTTTTAAAGGGCCTTGTTTGACTAGTTTGATCTGAAACACATCTCTGTTCTCTCTCGCCTTTTGATGGACCAACACTGTAAAGTTTAGCTGTTGGAATTTGTTGCTCTTTCTGTGTTTGCCAAGTCTCTATCCTTTTCTCTCGTTTCTTCTTTTATTGCATTATTTGGATTTGGTGTGATTCTTTCTTTCTCTCTTTTCTTTCTCTCTCTCTCTCTCTCTCTCTCTCTCTCTCTCCTTTTGGTGTCTTTCTCTACTTTTCTCTCTCTCTCTCGCTCCCTCTTTCGTTCTCTGTGCTCGTTAAATGGAACCATGGCCAGCCCAATATTGTTTTTTCTTCAGAGACAGATCTACAGGAACGTTCTGCCGTGGTGCAGAGACAGATGGTGTTGTTTTCTACACAACACCTCTCCCTGCCAGTTCTCACTCACTCTCACTCACTCACTCACTCACTCACTCACTCACTCACTCACTCACTCACACACACACACACACACACACACACACACACACACACACACACACACACACACACACACACACACACACACGCCAGCAACTTGATTAGCTCTCTGGAGCCTATATAGAGAGAGCAGATCAAATCACCCACAAAAAAGCATTTATCACATTCATAACATCACTGCATTAGAGCACGCTTCTATTATCTCACATCTTCTCTCTGTCCCTGAGGCCTCCCTCCCTGTCTCCCACTGTTTGGAACACCTCGTCTTCTCCAGACAGACATGGTGTTTTCTCCGGTTGTACTCTGGGTGTTGCTTCGTGTTGCTTAGCGAGAGAGTTGGAGGATTGCAACACTCTGATAATTGATCTAATTTGGCACGGCGTCTCTTCTCTCCCCTCACCCGACCAGCACATATGGCAATAATATGTAGACGTTCACACACACACACAGGCAGAGAGGCCAGGAAACCAACCACAGGCATATGCTTTTAAAAAGCCACGGACCGTAAAGGGTACTGGGCAGCAGGCACATGTTATTGTTGGGTTTTATACTTGGGGAGGGAAGGAAGGGACCAATCTTACAGTGAGGAGGCTTCGCTCTCTATGGCTGTTAGGAACTGTAGACTTTGGAACATTTTAGACTAATGCCGACAAATTATGGCAGCAGCTATCTCTTTTGAAAAGTCAGGCGTAATATTTCATTGTATCCCATTGCATGTTCAGTGCAATCTGCTGAGCAGTTGAGGCTGGCTGATGTCAAAGCTGATGTTGCTTTTCAACAGACATGAAGTGGAGAGCAGCAGACACCCTTCTCATTGTCTTACACCCATGGAAAGAAGTTAGGCTAGTCCGCTAGCCCCAGGTTAGTATTTTTCAGAGCAGGCTTTAAGAAAATTTGCCAAACTAGAGGTCCATCCCTGGTTCCACCCAAGCACCCCCTCTTCTTTGACTGCCCAAGAACACCTAATTGGAGATTAGCTCTATTAGTTCCTTGCCCAGTTAGGTAGAATGAGGTAAACTCTTGGCTTTGCAAAGTTCCATGGCTATTGAGTGCAAACCTGAGCTGATTCCAGACAGACAGACAGAAAGAGGCCAAACAGACATTCAGCTCCCCTGCTTGGTTGCGTTCGGTATGAGGTCATACAGTGAAATGAGCCCAGGACTAATCTAGGTTGTCTGTCTGTCTGGTTCTGTTTGTGAGAAGAGGATGGATAAACAACATAAATGTATGTGTTCAGGGATTGGGCCCTCTCTCTCTGCACGTTCAGTCCTGTTTCCAGACAGGTCCTCCTCTTCTCTTCTCAGGGAGAAATGGCTGATACGCTCAAGGCAATGAGTAGTGTACGTGTTATGAGAGTAGGGACTATAAAACCGACAAAAATGACTGTACTGTGTATTGTATGAATATTTTTCTCCCAATTGTTTCATTTAGTTAATCATTCCTTTGTGACAGTTATTGATGTCTATGGTTGTATAACTACTTTGACGTCTACACTCTTAGAAAAAAAGGTGCTATCTAGAACCTTAAAGGATTTTGTCCGTCTGCATAGGGGAACCCTTTGAATAATCCTTTTTGGTTGCAGATAGAACCCTTTTTTGCTTCCAGGTTAAACCCTTTTTTTTGGTTCCACATAGAACCCGTTCTACAGAGGATTCTACATTGAGCCAAAAATGGTTCTACCTGCAACCAAAAAGGATTCTCCTATGGGGCCAGCCGAATAACCCCTTTGGAACCCTTTTATCTAAGAGTGTATGCATGCAACACTACTTTGATGTCTTTGCATGTAGCACTACTTTGTAGTATTGTTAATACTCTGGGAGCCAAACAATTAACAATACCTTAACTTGGAAATGGTTTAGCTTTCAAGCAGTTCTTTTGCAAGTCCTGGCTTCACACTTTATTTGTTCTTGTAAAAGTAGATGCTAATTTCTTATTTTTCCCAACTTTCAAGTCTTTGATAAAAACATTGCTTATGATTGCAGATAATCCTTAATGAATCTTAAATAATGACGAGTGAGAAAGTTAGAGGTACTAAACTCCTAGGTATAACATTGGATGGTCAATTATCATGGTGAACTCATATTGACTAAGTTGTTGTGAAGATGGGGAGAGGTACAGTGCCTTGCGAAAGTATTCGGCCCCCTTGAACTTTGCGACCTTTTGCCACATTTCAGGCTTCAAACATAAAGATATAAAACTGTATTTTTTTGTGAAGAATCAACAACAAGTGGGACACAATCATGAAGTGGAACGACATTTATTGGATATTTCAAACTTTTTTAACAAATCAAAAACTGAAAAATTGGGCGTGGAAAATTATTCAGCCCCCTTAAGTTAATACTTTGTAGCGCCACCTTTTGCTGCGATTACAGCTGTAAGTCGCTTGGGGTATGTCTCTATCAGTTTTGCACATCGAGAGACTGACATTTTTTCCCATTCCTCCTTGCAAAACAGCTCGAGCTCAGTGAGGTTGGATGGAGAGCATTTGTGAACAGCAGTTTTCAGTTCTTTCCACAGATTCTCGATTGGATTCAGGTCTGGACTTTGACTTGGCCATTCTAACACCTGGATATGTTTATTTTTGAAACATTCCATTGTAGATTTTGCTTTATGTTTTGGATCATTGTCTTGTTGGAAGACAAATCTTCGTCCCAGTCTCAGGTCTTTTGCAGACTCCATCAGGTTTTCTTCCAGAATGGTCCTGTATTTGGCTCCATCCATCTTCCCATCAATTTTAACCATCTTCCCTGTCCCTGCTGAAGAAAAGCAGGCCCAAACCATGATGCTGCCACCACCATGTTTGACAGTGGGGATGGTGTGTTTAGGGTGATGAGCTGTGTTGCTTTTACGCCAAACATAACGTTTTGCATTGTTGCCAAAAAGTTCAATTTTGGTTTCATCTGACCAGAGCACCTTCTTCCACATGTTTGGTGTGTCTCCTAGGTGGCTTGTGGCAAACTTTAAACAACACTTTTTATGGATATCTTTAAGAAATGGCTTTCTTCTTGACACTCTTCCATAAAGGCCAGATTTGTGCAATATACGACTGATTGTTGTCCTATGGACAGAGTCTCCCACCTCAGCTGTAGATCTCTGCAGTTCATCCAGAGTGATCATGGGCCTCTTGGCTGCATCTCTGATCAGTCTTCTCCTTGTATGAGCTGAAAGTTTAGAGGGACGGCCAGGTCTTGGTAGATTTGCAGTGGTCTGATACTCCTTCCATTTCAATATTATCGCTTGCACAGTGCTCCTTGGGATGTTTAAAGCTTGGGAAATCTTTTTGTATCCAAATCCGTCTTTAAACTTCTTCACAACAGTATCTCGGACCTGCCTGGTGTGTTCCTTGTTCTTCATGATGCTCTCTGCGCTTTTAACGGACCTCTGAGACTATCACAGTGCAGGTGCATTTATACGGAGACTTGATTACACACAGGTGGATTGTATTTATCATCATTAGTCATTTAGGTCAACATTGGATCATTCAGAGATCCTCACTGAACTTCTGGAGAGTGTTGGCTGCACTGAAAGTAAAGGGGCTGAATAATTTTGCACGCCCAATTTTTCAGTTTTTGATTTGTTAAAAAAGTTTGAAATATCCAATAAATGTCGTTCCACTTCATGATTGTGTCCCACTTGTTGTTGATTCTTCACAAAAAAATACAGTTTTATATCTTTATGTTTGAAGCCTGAAATGTGGCAAAAGGTCGCAAAGTTCAAGGGGGCCGAATACTTTCGCAAGGCACTGTATGTCCCATCTTGATTACTTCCGGTAATATGGTCAAATTAAGCAACGAAAGACCTAGCAAATCTGCAGCTGGTTGAAAACAGAGCAGCACGAACAGACCCCTTGACATTTTTTCCACATTTTGTTACGTTACAGCCTTATTCTAAAATGTATTAAATTGTTTTTTTTCTTCATCAATTTACACACAATACCCCATAATGACAAAGCAAAAACAGGGTTTTTAGAAATGTTTGCTAATTTATATATATAAAAAAACCTGAAATATTACATTTACATAAGTATTCAGACAATTTACTCAGTACTTTGTTGAAGCACCTTTGGCAGTGATTACAGCATAGAGTCTTCTTGGGTATGTCGCTACAAGCTTGGCGCACCTGTATTTGGGGAGTTTCTCCCATTCTTCTCTGCAGATCCTCTCAAGCGCTGTCAGGTTGGATGGGGAGTGTTGCTGCACAGCTATTTTCAGGTCAATACAGAGATGTTCGATCGGGTTCAAGTCTGGGCTCTGGCTGGGCCACTCATGGACATTCAGAGACTTGTCCCAAAGCCACTCCTGCATTGTCTTGGTTGTGTGCTAAGGGTCGTTGTCCTGTTGGAAAGTGAACCTTCACCCCAGTCTGGGGTCCTGGGTGCTCTGGAGGAGGTTTTTTATCAAGGATCTCTCTGTACTTTGCTCCGTTCATCTTTGCCTCGGTCCTGACTAGCCTCCCAGTCCCTGCCGCTGAAAAACATCCTCACAGCATGATGCTGCCACCACCGTGCTTCCCCGTAGGGATGTTGCCAGGTTTCCTCCAGACGTGACGCTTGGCATTCAGGCCAAATAGTTCAGTCTTGGTTTCAGCAGACCAGAGAATTTTGTTTCTCATGGTCTGAGAGTCTTTAGGTGCCTTTTAACTCCAAGCGGGCTGTCATGTGCCTATTACTGAGGAATGGCTTCCATCTGTCCACTCTACTATAAAGGCCTGATTGGTGGAGTGCTGCAGAGATGGTTGTCCTTCTGGAAGGTTCTCCCATCTCCACAGAGGAACTCTAGAGCTCTGTCATAGTGACCATCTAGTTCTTTGTTACCCTTCTCCCCGATTGTTCAGTTGGCCTGGCAACCAGCTCTAGGAAGAGTCTTGGTGGTCCCAAACTTCTTCCATTTTTATATTTTATTTTTTTATTTCACCTTTATTTAACGAGGTAGGCAAGTTGAGAACAAGTTCTCATTTACAGTTGCGACCTGGCCAAGATAAAGCAAAGCAGTTCGACACATACAACGACACAGAGTTACACATGGAGTAAAACAAACATACAGTCAAGAATACAGTAGAAACAAGTCTATATACGATGTGAGCAAATGAGGTGAGATAAGGGAGGTAAAGGCAAAAAAAGGCCATGGTGGCAAAGTAAATACAATATAGCAAGTAAAACACTGGAATGGTAGATTTGTAGTGGAAGAATGTGCAAAGTAGAAATAAAAATAATGGGGTGCAAAGGAGCAAAATAAATAAATAAAATAAATACAGTAGGGAGGTAGTTGTTGAAGAATGATGGAGGCCACTGTGTTCTTGGGGACCTTCAATGCTGCAGACATTTTTTGGTACCCTTCCCCAGATCTGTGCCTCGACACAATCCTGTCTCGGAGTTCTAAGGACAATTCCTTTGACCTCATGGCTTGGTTTTTACTCTGACATGCACTGTCAGCTGTGAGACCTTATATAGACAGGTGTGTGCCTTTCCAAATCATGTCCAATAAATTGAATTTACCACAGGTGGATCAAGTTGTCGAAACATCTCAAGGATGATCAATGGAAACAGGAAGCACCTGAGCTCAATTTCGAGTCTCATAGCAAAGGGCCTGAATACTTATGTAAATCAAGTATGTCTTTTTTATTTTTAATAAATGTGCAAACATTTCTAGAAACCCATTTTTGCATTGTCATTTTTGGTTATTGTGTGTAGATTGCTGAAGAAAATGTTTTATTTAATACATTTTAGAATAAGGCTGTAACGTAACAAAATGTGGCAAAATGGGTCTGAATACTTTCCGAAAGCACTGTACAATGTTTGTTTTTTTAACACGTTCTTCTAAACAAGCTTTCTCTCTCTTTCTCTCTCTCAGCTAACGGAGTAAGGATCTCGGGTTGGTTTAGATAGAGAGAGCAGGTTTGTTGAGTCCCAGTGTCTCTCTGAGTCTCTTCTTTCATATTACCATTTCAAATCACCCTCGAACGGCCTGGAGCCAATTTGGTTTTTCAGGCTTCCACCTCTAATTCTTTCAGACTAATTACAGACGTATTGCCGCAATTAAATTGATGAACTCTGCTGAGCTTGGCAAGGTTTCCCAAAGTAAACCCCAACCCTTTCCTCCGACATCTCCTCCTCTCCTTGTTTCAGCACTCGTCCACGGCTCTATATCACTTTTGATTGCTGAGGTGAGGCAGTCAGGCAGAGGCACGGCACTCCGTCTTTCTCCACTAAAGTTTTCCTTTCCTTCCTGCCGTAGTCGTAGTAAACGTTATCACTCAAAATAAATAGCTACGTTGCGGTGAATTCTTCGACAGTATCTGTCTCCCTGGTCTTGGCATTCATCATCTGTGGTGACAATGCCAGGAACGTAGAAAGGAGCGGCCAGGGGTCAGGCAGATGTTGCACATGGTGCTGGCTGGGCCGTGTGTGTGTGACGTGTGTTTGTGTGTGTGCTGGAGGGAAATGGAGAACCTCTCTGTCTGGAGTTCCAAATACCCAATTTTCAAACAAACAAGCAAACACCATGATCTGAAATAATGTGTTTTGTTTTCCTCTTCCCCCTCTTTGGAAAACTTCAAAATTATGGGTAATGCAACAAACTGGGAACGATCCTAAGTGTTATTAGTTAATGTTTTAATTGGGCCTGCCAGGCAGCATGGTCAACTGCCCTCCCCATGTTAGATAGGAGGCCGTGGGAATAAGAAAAACATCATGATAAATATAATGAGGTAGGTTATCTAGACCAGACCGTGTGTTAGGGCTGCCTGGCTGGCCTGGGATACTCAGCTCTGCTCACAGTTGTACTACAGTCAGTCGTTTTTTTTTCAGCACATGTGAATGTTTATCTCTATGAAGTGAAGCATATGGGTTGAGGTCCGTTAAGGGCCAAAGGGGTGGTCTCACTCTCTCTCTTCTGCGCACTCACACGCATGCATGCACACACGCCAAGCTCAGCCAAGTTTCTCTCTTTCCCTCCATCCCTCCCTGCCAGAAGACAAATCAGCACTTCATTGTGGTCTCAGGGCTCCGCACACATTTTACGCTCATTTTTTGTCCCTCTGCGTATCACAGCTGGGTTTTGTGGTCTCGCAGCCTTTTGCCTACCTTGGCTTAGGCTACGTCCCCCTGTATCACACCTGGATGCAATTTATCCCGCTCTCATATGGCAAAATGATTAACTTTTAGATTATAATGCTAACTCCAAACAAACTGCATTGCTAAAAGTAGTCTATTTCTTTGTGCCTCTGATTTATTTATTTGTGTGTGTGTGTGTATGTGTGTGTGTGTGTGTGTGTGTGTGTGTGTGTGTGTGTGTGTGTGTGTGTGTGTGTGTGTGTGGGTGTGTGTGCACGCATACACAGACACGTGTGTCTTTCAGTTGTGTTTCCTACGACAAAGACAAAGTAGCGTGAACATATGCCATCATATGTGTGTTTGTGTGTCTGCTGGCTACGTTCATGACAGGCAGCGACCATACCTCTCCAGCTGTATGCAGCCATTTTGAGAAAATCCTGCACACTAGTGATGACGCACAATAACATTACGCAATCAGTAGATACACAATAAGATGCATGGTAAGGAGACCATGTGTAAAGATACGGAGCGCACAGTGCGAGAGGCCTTGAAATAACGATCGCGGATGGAGTGTCAAAGATGTCTTTTGGAAAAGTTCAGATGGAAGGTTTGAATTTGCAAAAGTCTTCTCTTCGCCCTTTTTCTGTTTGCCTCGAGGCAGGCCTTGACTTTTATTGTCTTGAATTTCGTCTTTCCCCATAAAGTGGATGAGCATGTCAGTAGAGCATTGGATTTTATGGGCATATATATCTTTATCAACAAAGAAGTCCTTGTGAGTGGAAGTCTTGAAAACTAACTTCATGAGCCCAATAGAGAAAGCACAGCTTCTTAACAGTAAATCACGTCACAAGTCTGATCCACAACTTTTTTTTTTAGCTTTACCATTTTATATTCTCAGTAACTCTATACATGTATTTCCTTCAGTATCTGCAATAGAGACAGATGAAAGTAATCCAGAGTTATCTGATGTAAATTGGAATCTAAAAAAATAAAAATCATACCCACTGATATTAAAGGTAGATTCAGCGATATGACGTAGGTGCAGAAAGTGAGCCGCATAGTGCTCATCTCAATATCTGTCATTTCGCTGAGTCGACCATTAAATCCATGCTTATTGTTCTCTAGAACTACAAATCCTGTAAATCCCCACTCCGTATTATTGTTCCTATGGTCTCTCTCTGAGTTACTGACACACCAGGTGCATAATGCTAGGGCTAGTCTCTTAGGACAAGTTTACCAAACGCAGATTAAGCCTAGTCCTAGACTAAAAGTACTTCTAGATTCTCCATTGATCTTGCTCTTTAGTCCAGGACTAGGCTTAATATGTGGCTAGGAAACCAGCCCATAGTTTCGTACAGAAACCTACTGTATCACAGTCATTCTGTGGATCCCCTGTCTCCAGCTCTTTTCCTCACAGGCAAAGTGATGTCCCTCTGTGGCTCCTATAGCCCTGAGAAATGGCTGTAGGCTGTTATAACTATGCGTCTTAGTACACCCAATGCCATAGCAGTCTACAGACATGTCTTAGGGGCTATGTCTCCTGATGTACAGTGTCTATCTGTAACATCATTGTGTCTCTCCACCTTCCAGGTATCAGAGAGCTCAGATGTCCACTTCTCTGTGTGTCGTCCACTTCTCTGTGTGTCTGTAAAGCCATAGTGTCTCTCTGACTGACTGTCTGTATCGTTGTGGTATCTCTCCTTCCTCCAGGTATCTGAGGGATCTGATGTCTACTTCCTTCCAGGGAACTTCTCCCTCCACTGTCAGGTTCAGAAGGAGGTGCTTCCCCATGGCAACGAGCACCTCCTCAGCTGGGCCACCAAGAAGTACAGAGCCGTCACCTCCTTCTCTGAACTCAAGATCGCCCTGGACATCTACATTAAAGTGGGAGAAGGTGTGTTTTACTTTCAGAGGGACGTTAGAAATATTTCTTTAAAGGACGCTCTTAGAGGAAGGTGCTACCTATAACCATACAGGGTTCTTTGGCTGCCCCTTCTGTAGGATAACTATTGGTTCCAAGTGGAAGCCTACATCAAAGTGGGAGAAGGTGTGTTTCACTTTGAGAGGCAGGTTAGAAACATTGCCTCAGTCCTAAGGTAGTGCCACATTTCCGTTTCGAATGCCTAGGGAGACGTTTACACCTACCTTCACTAACAGTATATTTTCTCTGCCTCGTGACAGGCCTTTTCTTCCCCACTAAACGTTAATCAAGTGGTTCCCACGCAGTAATTGCCTCTCAATGGAGGCCATTGATAGTCCTGGGACTTACTGGACCCAAGAGAAATAAAACAATCCCAGAGAAGCAGAGCTAACACTCTTTCTGTGTCTCAGTTCCACTGGTCAGCTTTCAGTTCCATTTAAAAAGCAAATAGACTTGGCCGGGAGGAAAGGACCTTTTCTTTCTTTTGTAATCTGGCTGGTTTGCTTTCCTTGCTTGTCACTTTTCTTCATTGACTGTGAGCCCAGAGTCAGTGGAGTGAGGAGGAAGTGACTGATGGAAATGCAGAGCAGGTTTGTGAGAGGATCTGTGTCTTCGTAGTAGGTTTGTGAGAAGTGTGTGTGTCTTTGTAGTAGGTTTGTGAGAAGAATCGCTGCTCTGATTGCTAGCTGTAAAATGGCGCCGGAGCAGGAGTTTTGTTGTTAGTTTATCTGCGTTGTTTGTAACTTATTTTTTTTAACTATTTTTGTACATAATGTTGCCACTACTCTCTCTTTTGACCAAAAATAATTTCTAGACATCAGGACTGTGATTACTCACCACGGGCTACCAGAATCCTTTTATTATTTTATGACTCTTGACGAGCCCGGGGCGGGGCGGAGGATATACGGCTCCCTCGGGAACAGGCCCTGACTCCAGTGATCTGTGTGAAGAGGAGGTGGAGAAAGAGAGGCCGGAGGGCGGGCTGCCTTCTGTGGAATAGGCGGCGATTAAATAAACCCCCACTCCCCTCAATTCTGCTAGCAAACATGCAATATTTGGACAATAAAATAGACAAGTAATTGGGAAGATTAAACTACCAGCGGAGACATTACAAACTGTAACATCCTATGCTTCACGGAGTCATGGCTGAACGACGACAATATCAACATACAGCTGGCTGGTTATACGATGTATCGGCAGGATAGAACAGCGGCGTCTGGTAAGACAAGGGGCGGCGGTCTATGTATTGTTGTAAACAACAGCTGGTTTACGATATCTAAGGAAGTCCCGAGCCATTGCTCATCTGAGGTAGAGTTTCTCATGATAAGCTGCATTACCTACTGAGAGAGTTCTCATCTATATTCTTTGTAGCTGATTACATACCACCACAGTCAGAGGCTGGCACTAAGACAGCATTGAATGAGCTGTATTCCGCCAAAAGCAAACAAGATAACGCTCACCCAGAGGCCGTGCTTGTAGTAGCCGGGGACTTTAATGCAGGGAAACTTACATCAGTTTTACCTAATTTCTATCAACATGTTAAATGTGCAACCAGAGGGAAAAAACTCTGGACCACCTATACTCTATACTCTACAGATGCATACAAAGCTGTCCCTTGCCCCCCATTTGGCAAATCTGACCATAATTATGTCCTCCTGATTCCTGCTTACAAGCAAAAATTAAAGCAGGATGATCAATTAAAAAGTGGTCAGATGAAGCAGATGCTAAACTAGAGGACTGTTTTGCTAGCACAGACTGGAATATGTTCTGGGATTCCTCCAATGTCATTGAGGAGTACACCACATCTGTCATTGGCTTCATCAATAAGTGTGTCGATGACGTCATACCCACATTGACCGTACGTACATACCCCAACCAGAAACCATGGTTTACAGGCAGCTACCGCATTGAGCTAAAGGCTAGAGCTGCCGCTTTCAAGGAGCAGGACTCGAACCAGGAAGCTTATAAGAAATCCCGCTATGCCCTCCGATGAACCATCAAACAGGCAAAGCGTCAATACAGGACTAAAATCGAGTCTTACTACACCGCCTCTGACGCTCGTCGGATGTGGCAGGGCCTGCAAACCATTGCAGACTACAAAGGGAAACAGAGCCAAGAGCTGCCCAGTGACATGAGCCTACCGGATGAGATAAACTACTTCTATGCTTGCTTCGAGGCAAATAACACTGAAACATGCATGAGAGCACCAGCCTGTACCGGAAGAGTGTGATCACGCTCTCCGCAGCTTTTGTGACTAAGACCTTTAGACAGGTCAACATTCACAAGGCCGCAGGGCCAGACAGATTACCAGGACGTGTACTGTGAGCATGCTCTGACCAACTAGCAAGTGTCTTCACTGACATTTTCAACCTGTCTGTGTCTGTAATACCAACATGTTTTAAGCAGACCACCATAGTGCCTGTGCCCAAGAACCCTAAGGTAACCTGCCTAAATGACTACCGACCCGTAGCACTCACGTCTGTAGCCATGAAGTACTTTGAACGGCTGGTCATGGCTCACATCAACATCATCATCCCAGAAACCCTAGACCCACTCCAATTTGCATATCGCCCCAACAGATCCACAGATGATGCAGTGTCTATTGCACTCCACACTGCCCTTTCCCAACTGGACGGAAGGAACACCTATGATGGGAATACTATTCATTGACTACAGCTCAGCGTTCAACACCATAGTGCCCTCAAAGCTCATCAATAAGCTAAGGACCCTGGGACTAAACACCTCCCTCTGCAACTGGATCCTGGACTTCCTGATGGGCCACCCCCAGGTAGTAAGGGTAGGTAACAACACATCCGCCACGCTGATCCTCAACACAGGGGCCCCTCAGGGGTGCGTGCTCAGCCCCCTCCTGTACTCCCATTTCACTCATGACTGCACGGCCAGGCACGACTCCAACACCACCATTACAGATGACACAGATGACACAACAGTGGTATGCCTGATCACCGACAACGACGAGACAGCCTGGCCGTGTGGTGCCAGGACAACAACCTCACCCTCAACGTGAACAAGACAAAGGAGATGCTTGTGGACTACAGAAAAAAGAGGACCGAGCACACCCCGATCCTCATTGACGGGGCTGCAGTGGAGCAGGTTGAGAGCTTCAAGTTCCTTGGTGTCCACATCACCAACAAACTAACATGGTCCATGCACACCATGACAGTTGGGAAGAGGGCACGACAAAACCTATTCCCCCTCAGGAGACTGAAAAGATTTGGCATGGGTCCTTAGATCCTCAAAAGGTTCTACAGCTTCACCATCAAGAGCATGGTTGCATCACTGCATCACTGGTTGCATCACTGCCTGGTATGGCAACTGCTCGGCCTCCGACCGCAAGGCACTACAGAGGGTAGTGCGAACGGCCCAGTACATCACTGGGGCCAAGCTTCCTGCCATCCAGGACTTCTATACCAGGCGGTGTCAGAGGAAGGCCCTGAAAGTTGTCAAAGACCCCAGCCACCCTAGTCATAGACTGTTCTCTCTGCTACCACACGGCAAGCGGGACCGGAGCACCAAGTCTAGGTCCAAGAGGATTCTAAACCGCTTCTACTCCCAATCCATAAGACTCCTGAACATCTAGTGAAATGGCTACACAGTCTATTCACATTGCCCCCCCCCCCCCCCCACTCTCTACACCACTGCCACTCTTTGTTGTTTTGTTGTCATCTACGCATAGTCACTTTAATTAACTCTACCTACGTGGACATACTACCTCAACTAACCGGTGCCCCCGCACACTGACTCTGTACCGGCACAGAGTTTTTTACTGGGACTGTTTCAAGTCTCCAAGAAGTTTTGGTCCAACACAAAAAGGAGGGATCCATTTATGGTATTCTTTCCTTCTTAAAACTAGAATCCTTAGTTGCTACATCCATTTTTGGAATTCTAAATAAAAAAAAATATATATACCCATTGATTCTTGAAGACTATAACTTAGAAATGCCTCATGAGCTTAGTTAAACTTTCATACCCCATCAGAACCCAAAATATGAGCTTGTTTTACTCTGTTTGTAAACAATGTAAATCTAAGCAAACACTTCATAGCCTCGAAACATGTTTAAAATTATACTTTTGATATCACGGATGGTCAGTCCATCCATAGGTCTGTCTATGAATTTGAGCGTGGTTACATTTCCCCGGGCCCATCCCTCCGCTTTTTAACTAAACAGGGATGGAGAATCGCTTTGTTATTGTTTCTACTAAAGATTCTAGCTTTAACCCCTTGAGCTACCAATAAACAAGATAATAAGGGCCTTGTTCCTTAACTTGTCTGTAAGAAGACCACTTCTGAGAAGCAGAGTTTGTAGTAAACCAAACTGGAAGGCATTAATGGGTATAGAAAATGTCAACTGTTCCTTGACAACTGTGAGCTGTGAGTGGAGACAAACTGTCAGAGGTGTCTCCTCTCCAACGGGCAGTGGAGTTACTGTAGCAGGGACTAAGGCTGTTTGAAGTTGAGGGCTTTCCTCCACGGATGTGTGTGATTGATCCATTGAAGCCATGCTTCACTCTTTCCTTCACTTCATCACTCCCCACTGGTCCTTTGTAAACCGAACCGACAGCACGTCCAACTTCATCCTACGTCAACATCCAGATAGATAGGGCACCTCATTTTTAACGACTATCTTTCAACTGCATGACAGTATCACTGTGACTGCCAGGAGTAGTCCTGGCTCCATTACACATTACAGCCGGGGTATGTACTGTTCTCTCCATGTAATCAATCACTTTGGAGGAAAACAGAGAGTGTGTGGTTGCTTAGCCTTGAAGCAGTCATCTATTCAGCCACTCTCTCTGTCATTAGACACTGTGGCTTGGCTAAGGCCCAACGTGCCATGTTTACCTCAGTCCGCCCCCCCCCCCATCTCTCTCTGGTACTTTTTCATGAGGCTGGACAGATTTCCGCTTTGTGTCCTACCAGGTACTTAAAACAAGCAAGAGGGGGGCACGAGTGGGTCTAGGGAGGAAGATTCCAACCTCTTTAGTTTATATTGTCCAAGACCTTGTTTGCCAAATAAGGAAGCATCTGGGCTTAACTTTTCATGTTTTGTAAAAGACTGAGAAGAGGATCGCATGCCCGGACAGTTGGATGGAGAATAATAACATTTGAGTAAATAAATGGTAGTAATTTAGAATGGTGGGAAACCTGACAGGAATGACCGATTGGACGTGTTTATGACGGCTATTGTTCAACATGTCTTTTCATTTTCCCAGAAACATGAATCATAGTGTTCAATGCAAAAGCTGTCTGTATGTCCCTGTCTTTTACCAGCAACCACAAAGTGTTCCGATATCTCAAAACGTTGGCTGAACAGTAATGTAAATACCTCACCCATTTCCTCATGAGGATTAATCCTGAAAGAAAATGAAAAACTTGCACACTGCACTTGCCAGTATCACTTCAGTATATTAAGTTTACGTATTAACCTTGACTGCCTCCACCGGAACTTCTTGCTCCTGAGGATTAATCAAGTTTAATCACATCACCTCCAGTGTTCGAATTATACATTGAGTCATAGTCTCGTCTCATCTCATCTAACCACCCTCTTCTTTCGTCTTCCAGACCCAGTGTTCTCAGATACCTGTAAGATTGACAACAAGTTCCTGTCTCTGAACTACCTAGCTGGCTACGTGGAGCCCCAGCCCTCTAAAGGCTGTGTCCTGTCTGGACCAGACCAGGACCAAGAGGTCCACATCATTGAGCTGCAAGCACCCAACTCCAGCAGGTCAGTACTGTAAACCAATACATCCATAACACAACCAGAACTCCAGTAGGTCAGTACTGTAGCCCACCACCAGAACCAAAACATAGTCCAACCCAAATAAAGCGCACATTTATCCAGTTTAGGCTGGCTTCCTGGACACAGATTAAGCCTAGTTCTGTACCAAAGAACACTTTCAATGGAGATTCTCTATTGAACATGCTTTTAGTCCAGCAGTGGGCTTAATCTGTCTCTGGTAAACTGGCCCTTTATGTCAATATGCTACACATTATGTCAATCACACTAACTCTAAATATAAACCTTAGTAATCTCAGTGTAATTTCCCTATTACAAGAGGTCAGGATGGTTTCTCTCTTCAGGATGGTTTCTCTCTAGTCTCACTGGTAGTCTGTGTTGGATATCAAGGAAGAGTAGGATAATATTGACCTTTTGAGGTTTATCTCAGACTCAAAGTCTGAGGGTGCCTCCCAAATGGCATCCTATTGCCAAGGGCACTACTTTTGACCAGAGGTCCATGGACCGCGGACTGATGAACATAAAGGCTTTTAAATATGCTTTTGTAACCCTTTCCAGCTTTATGCAAGTCAACAATTCTTAATCTTAGGTCTTCTGAGATGTCTTTTGTTCGAGGCATGGTTCACATCAGGCAATGCTTCTTGTGAATAGAAAACCCAAATTTTGTGAGTGTTTTTTATAGGGCAAGGCAGCTCTAACCAACATCTCCAATCTCGTCTCATTGATTGGAACCCAGGTTAGCTGACTCCTGACTCCAATTAGCTTTTGGAGAAGTCATTCGCCTAGGGGTTCACATACTTTTGCCATCCTACACTGTGAATGTTTTAGTGAAGTATTCAATATAGACAAGATAAATACAATCATTTGTGTGTTATTAGTTTAAACACACTATGTTTGTCTAATTTGATGACCAATTTATGCAGAAATCCAGGTAATTCCAAATGTTTCACATACTTTTTCTTGCCACTAAGTATTCAGACCCTTTACTCAGTACTTTGTTGAAGCATCTTTGTCAGCAATTACAGCCTCGAGTCTTCTTGGGTATGACGCTACAAGCTTGGCACACCTGTATTTGGGGAGTTTCTCTCATTCTTCTCTGCAGATCCTCTCAAGCTCTGTCAGGTTGGATGGGAAGCGTTGATGCACAGCTATTTTCAGGTCTCTCCAGAAATGTTAGAACAGGCTCTGGCTGGGCCACACAAGGACATTCAGAGACTTGTCCCAAAGCCACTCCTGCCATGTCTTGGCTTTGTGCTTAGGGTCGTTGTCCTGTTGGAAGGTGAACCTTCACCCCAGTCTGAGGTCCTGAGTGCTCTGGAGCAGGTTTTCATCTAGGATCTCTCTGTACCTTGCTCCGTTCATCTTTCCCTCGATCCTGGCACCTCTCCCAGTCCCTATCGCTGACAAACATCCCTACAGTATGATGCTGCTACCACCATGCTTCACAGTAGGGATGGTACCAGGTTTGCTCCAGATGTGACGTTTGGCATTCAGACCAAAAATTTCAATCTTAGTTTCATCAGACCAGAGAATCTTGTTTCTCATGGTCTGAGAGTCCTTTAGGTGCCATTTGGAAAACGCCAAGCGGGCGGTCATGTGCCTTTTACTGAGGAGTGGCTTCCGTCTGGCCACTCTACCATAAAGGCCTGATTGGTGGAGTGCTGGAGATGGTTATCTTTCTGGAAGGTTCTCACATCTTCACAGAGGAACTCTAGAGTTCTGTCAGAGTGACCATCGGATTCTTGGTCACCTCCCTGAACAAGGCCCTTCTCCCCCGATTGATGCTTTTGGCCTGGTGGCCAGCTCTAGGAAGAGTCATGGTGGTTCCAAACTTCTTCCATGTAAGAATGATGGAGGCCACTGTATTCTTGGGGACCTTAAATCCTGCAAACATTTTTTTGGTACGCTTCCCCAGTACTGTGCCATGACACAATCCTGTCTCAGAGCTTCATGGACAATTCCTTTGTTCTGATGGCTTGGTTTTTGCTCTGACATGCACTGTCAACTGTGGGACCTTATATAGACAGGTGTGTGCCTTTCCAAATCATGTCCAATCTATTGAATTTACCACAGGTGGACTCCAATCCAGTTGTACAATCATCTCAAGGCTGATCAATGGAAACAGGATGCACCTGAGCTCAATTTCAAGTCTCATAGCAAAGGGCCTGAATACTCTACTAAATTATTCTTAAAACCTGTTTTCGCTTTATCATTATGGGTTATTGTGTGTAGATCGATAAGGAAAATGTTTTATTTAAGCCATTTTTTAATTAGACTAACGTAACAAAATGAGGAAAAAGTCAAGGGGTCTGAATACTTTCCGAATGCACTGTATATAGTGTAGGTTGGCAACCATTTGGGACGCAACTTCTCGTGGACTGTAGTCTGTATTTCCAGTCTGCCGGGTGATGGCCTCACTCTCCCAGCGGTGTGATTACTCTGTATATGCATTAAGAGCCCAGAAATACAGGGAATATGGCAATCATGATGTATTTCACCATACGGCTGCTATGTGGTCTGGTCTGCTACGCACATGTCTTCCTTTTTCTGGGAAGACTTCCAGTTTCTTAATCAGTTGGCCAGACAGAGGGAAGGCATGTAAATACTGAGTATTTTGGGTCTTCCAAAACTCTTATGGCTCTCTCCTGGCTGGCTTTCTTTTCCCTTCTCTCTCTCTGTCTCTCTATTTCCCTCCCTGAGTAGTGCGTTCCAGGTGGATGTGATTGTGGACCTGAGACCACTGGAGGCAGATGTTCCATTGAAACGTAAGGTCGTGCTGCTGCTGAAGTGTGAGAAGTCTGTCAACTGGGTCATCAAGGCTCACAGCGTCATCGGCAAACTGGACGTGGTGGTACGTAACGCTGAATCTGAACGCTACGGAGAAATATTTTGTTTCTAAATAAAAAAAATACTTATATTTTCAGTAACAGCTTGAGAAAGTGGGAAGTGCAAACTGGACTTGGGTGGTGCATGACTCAAAACGTCGCTCTGAACGTAACAAAAACAGCCCTTCTATTCATGGAGTGCACCTCCTTCACTCGGTCGCTTCATGCCATTTGTTATGTACTTTCTCAAGCTGTTCTCTGCCATAGTGGTGCCCGAAAGTCTAGTTGTGCCCAGTCATTCTGAACGGGGGCTATTGACGGTTACGTCTAAATGTCACCCATAGTGGCCTGGAAATACGATCAGTCTGACGACATCACAATGATGAACAAAAGGTTTTTCTACTAATGATTTGCCTCCTTTTGAAATGTTTTTGCATTTCCCAGCCACTGTAATGCCATTGTGCTAAAATCTTCATCAGCTCCAATTGACAAGGCTCAGTTGGGCGTCAGTCCTAAAGCGAATGTTCACAGCAATAGTGACAAAACGTGCAGCTCATGAATAATAGGAAGGTGCTGCTTTGACCGAAATAAACCATTTTTCAGTAGTTGCACTTTATTTAATGGCCAACTCCAGAGACCCAAGACTCCATTCCACAGGTTTCTAGCAAACCAAGTGGCAAGACTGCTATTGAGCGTTTTCTTTTCTATTGAGTAGTTCAACTTTCAGATGTTAACTGCCAAGATCTTTTTTCACTGTCTGAGTAACGCATCACAATCAGAGGAGGTTGGTGGCACCTTAATTGGGGAGGACGAACTGGTAATGGCTGGTAATGGCTGGAGTGGAATCAGTCGAATGGATTCAAGTACATCAAACACATGGTTTCCACGTGTTTGATGCCATTCCGTCAGCTCCGTTCCAGACATTATTATGAGCCGTCCTCCCCTCAGCAGCCTCCACTGATCACAATGGCACGAATGGTATTTGGGGAGGCAGGCAGAGGATCCATGTCACAACACATGACTAGACAAGCACAGCGGACAGACGGGCATGTCACCACTTTTCGACTGCTGACCGATACATTTGTCACAATCCGAGGAGTGTTGAAGTGGCACCTGGTTTCAGCCTGCCTGCAGGGGAGGGAGCGAGGGATGGAGCGATAAAGAGATGAACTGTGAAATATCATGCTGACAGCTCCAAGGGTTGTCATCGTATTGAATGAGGAGGGGAGAGGGGGACGAGAGGAGGAGGGGAGGCGATACGATATATTTTCATAGGCCATGTTCACACAAACTGTATTTTCATTGTGCTCACAGCCTCACACAGCCTGACCTGTTTGCCTTCCATCATAATGTGAATGATGAGCGTTGCTGGCTTCAGGCCCTGTTTGTATCCTAAATAGCACCCTATTCCCCATCTATGTGGATTGCATTGCAAAAACAGTGCAGACACAATCACTGCCCAAATACTGTGTAGTACCTCAGTGACTGGCTATCTGTCTGTAGAATTTAAATATTGTGTCATACTTGTTAACATTGACACCCGCAAACACTGTGGTCGTGTATACACTTTCAAAAAAAGAATTGACTAAGTCTGTTCTAGTCATTGAAAAGCATACACTAATTTACACGGCTTACACTAAGGACGATTTATTTGGTTTTAGGTTAACAGTAGGACATTATCCAATGACCATATTTGCTCTGGCATTGCATGTTTACCTCCCACTTACATCAGTCTAGACATGTATGTTAAAAAACTAAATAGACCATTTACTAATATCCAAAGTCATAATGAGATCTGGCTCTTACACCTTTAGCATATAGCCATTAGATACCTAGTAGATATGAAAGGTGTTTTGCCTATTAATTTATAACAAAGTGTCATTTATCCCAAACCAACCTGGCCTGACCTTCGCTCTATCTTCTCTACGAGTGCTGCGTAGCTCTGTTCCATGGTCCCTATGCTATGCTGACTGCTGACCTCAGTGGAGGTGTGTTGTCTTATGGGCTCTAGATACCTGCTTCTCTGGATTGGTTCCACACTCTGTAACAGTGATCCTCATGCAGGCAGACTGTGTGTGTGTGTGTGTGTGTGTGTGTGTGTGCCTCTGCCAGTCCATGACTCTGCACTTCTCCCAGTCAGCCAGCTCAGTTCAGTCCGCATCCCAAATGGCATCCTATTCTTTATGCAGTGCACTACTTTTGACCAGTGCATTACTTTTGGTCAAAAGTAGTGCACTAAATAGGGAATAGGGTTCCATTTGGGATGCGGGCCCACGCTCAGCCCCATCCACTGCCTGCCTGCCAGCCTGGCTGTTTGTACAGCTGCCCTTTAGGCTGTCACTGAATCAATCAGACCAGCAGAGCAGGGCTACGGTTGGCTACAGTAGTGGGCTACGCTAAGAGAAACATTAGGGGGAGTAGGGGACTGGAAACTGGGAACACATGTCAGCGATGTGCTGTGCTGCTGACCTATAGTTTACTGTACTGCGAAAGTACTAGCCTGGTCCCATATCTGTTGGCATGACATGACATTTGGCATGAATGACCATAGGATTTGGCAAGACAGCACAAAGATCTGGGACCAGGCTAGGAAATTACAGGCCAGGGCTAGACACAGAGTACAGTACTGAACTCAGAACAGCATAAATCATTGGGAGGAGTTCAGTTATGATGGGTCAGATTTGTTTTTCACTTCTGGTTTTGATTTCTGAGTTTAGAACCCATTAATCAATCTAGGACCAAAGTAAACTGAAACTGCCCAGTATCATAGCAAGGGTTTCATTGACAAAATGCTTACTTAATGCTGTGTGTGTGCATGTGAGTGTGATCGTGAGTGTGCTTGCCTGCAAGCCTCCTTTTGCATGTGTGTCCCAGTATAAATATCTGTCTTTGGGAACCAGCCACTGTGTCAGAGTGAATATCTCAAAACAGAGAATGTCAGCTATGTATGTGATATGATAGCCTCGTAAAATCAAAGTATTGCTAGCTACTGTCAGAGGATTGGCCACAGCTCTGCTCCTGCTCCAGAGGACAGAGGGGATCTGCATCCCAAATGGCGCCCTACTACTTATATACTGCACTACTTCTCATCAGAGACCCATGAGCCTTGGGGAAAAGTAGGTCACTAAATAGGGAATAGGATGCCACTTTGGACAGAGTGGATCTGTGGGAAATGTCTTTGGGAAAGGATTAGCCCTCCTCACATTATACAGCATGGAACACTGGGGAACTAATGAGGAATTCTGGTAGAAATCTGACACATTAGACTTAGTCCCACCATTGATCAGGCTTTTGGTGTGTGCGTGTGCGTGTGCACGTGCATGTGTGTGTGTGCGTGACCCTTCACCACTGCTACATTGGTCAGGGCCTTTCCATGCCGAGACCTAAAATGTCTCTTTTGACTTTGATTCTTTCAAGATATGAGAGTAAAATTAATATTCTTACACTTTCATTGTGGGTTGTGGTCACGCCGGCTTTTGAAGCTCTATAGTGAAGTTTTACCATTTCATACAGTCACACAAAGGAAATGAAACCAACATAGACCTAGAGATTACTGGTAAATGCTGCTAACTAGAAAAGAAGAAAGCACCCACTTTGGTTTGTATAAGACTGATGACGGCAAGGGCCTCCCGAGTGACGCAGCGGTCTAAGGCACTGCATTACTGTGCTGAGGCATCACTACAGACTCTGGTTCGACCCAATGCTGTGTCACAGCCGGCTGTGACCGAGAGACCCATGAGGCGGCGGACAATTGTCCCAGCGTTGTCCGGGTTAGGGGAGGGTTTGGCCGGCCGTCCTTGTCTCATCTTGCTCTAGCGACTCCTTGTGGCGTATCGGGCACATGCAAGCAGACTTCGGTCGTCAGTTGGACAGTGTTTCCTCCGACACGTTGGTGCGGCTGGCTTCCAGGTTTACCGAGCACTGTGTCAAGAAGCAGTACGGCTTGGCAGGGTTGTGTTTCGGAGGACCGATGACTCTCGACCTTAGCCTCTCCCGAATCCGTAGGGGAGTTGCAGCGATGGGACAAGACTGTAACTACCAATTGGATACCACGAAATTGGGGAGAAAAAGGGGTAAAAGTAAAATGAAAAATATACATTAAAAAAGACTGATGACAGCAGGTAGATTACCAGTTAATAGCATTGGGCCAGTAACCAAAAGGTCGCTGGTTTGAATCCCCGAGCCGACTAGGTGAAAAATCTGCCGACGTGCCCTTGAGCAAGGTACTTAACGCTGTGTTTGCTAAATGACTAAAATGATCATGACAAAGAGTGTGCTGCCGTGTAAGATATGGTTGTGATGTTCTGTTTCTCAGAAGAAGAATTCATAGCAGTTTTTTCTTTGTTGATAACTGATTAAAAACTCCTTGAATAAAATCAATTGTTGGTAGTTTTGCCTCTATCCAATATTTCCTCTACCAATATTTCCTCTACCAATATTTCCATACAGTATAGGCTACTAAGCCTGTTAATTCCTATTTTTTCCCCAATAGACGTCAGATACCATCAGTCTGAGCCCCAACACAGAGAGGCTGATGGAGGTGTCTAAGACCCCCAAGCACCACCTCCCATCTGGCTCTCAGGCCCTGATCAAGTGGGCAGAGGAGCATAGCTATGGACCGGTCACCTCCTACACCCACACCCCTGTGGCTAACACCTTCAACCTGAGGCTCAGGGAGCCAGGTAAGACACGCCAGGCCATTTACATTAGACTCAGAATTGTGTTCCAGTACTGTAATTAAACTAATACGGTAGATCATGTACAGTGGGGCAAAAAAGTATTTAGTCAGCTACCAATTGTGCAAGTTCTCCCACTTAAAAAGATGAGAGGCCTGTAATTTTCATCATAGGTACACTGTAACTATGACAGACAAAATGAGAGAAAAAAAATAATTGTAGGATTTTTAATGAATTTATTTGCAAATTATGGTGGAAAATAAGTATTTGGTCACCTACAAACAAGCAAGATTTCTGGCTCTCACAGACCTGTAACTTCTTCTTTAAGAGGCTCCTCTGTCCTCCACTCGTTACCTGTATTAATGGCACCTGTTTGAACTTGTTATCAGAATAAAAGACACCTGTCCACAACCTCAAACAGTCACACTCCAAACTCCACTATGGCCAAGACCAAAGAGCTGTCAAAGGACACCAGAAACAAAATTGTAGACCTGCACCAGGCTGAGAAGTGTGAATCTGCAATAGGTTAGCAGCTTGGTTTGAAGAAATCAACTGTGGGAGCAATTATTAGGAAATGGAAGACATACAAGACCACTGATAATCTCCCTCGATCTGGGGCTCCACGCATGATCTCACCCCGTAGGGTCAAATTTATCACAAGAACGGTGAGCAAAAATCCCAGAACCACACGGGGGGGACCTAGTGAATGACCTGCAGAGAGCTGGGACCAAAGTAACAAAGCCTACCATCAGTAACACACTACGCCGCCAGGGCCTCAAATCCTGTAGTGCCAGACGTGTCCCCCTGCTTAAGCCAGTACATGTCCAGGCCCGTCTGAAGTTTGCTAGAGAGCATTTGGATGATCCAGAAGAAGATTGGGAGAATGTCATATGGTCAGATGAAACCAAAATATAACTTTTTGGTAAAAACTCAACTCGTCGTGTTTGGAGGACAAAGAATGCTGAGTTGCATCCAAAGAACACCATACCTACTGTGAAGCATGGGGGTGGAAACATCATGCTTTGGGGCTGTTTTTCTGCAAAGGGACCAGGACGACTGATCCGTGTAAAGGAAAGAATGAGTGGGGCCATGTATCGTGAGATTTTGAGTGAAAACCTCCTTCCATCAGCAAGGGCATTGAAGATGAAACGTGGCTGGGTCTTTCAGCATGACAATGATTCCAAACACACCGCCCGGGCAACGAAGGAGTGGCTTCATAAGAAGCATTTCAAGGTCCTGGAGTGGCCTAGCCAGTCTCCAGATCTCAACCCCATAGAAAATCTTTGGAGGGAGTTGAAAGTCCGTGTTGCCCAGCAACAGCCCCAAAACATCACTGCTCTAGAGGAGATCTGCATGGAGGAATGGGCCAAAATACCAGCAACAGTGTGTGAAGACTTACAGAAAACGTTTGACCTCTGTCATTGCCAACAAAAGGTATATAACAAAGTATTGAGATAAACTTTTGTTATTGACCAAATACTTATTTTCCACCATAATTTGCAAATAGATTCATTAAAATCCTACGATCCTGTGATTTTCTGGATTTTTTTTCAAATTTTGTCTGTCATAGTTGAAGTGTACCTATGATGAAAGTTACAGGCCTCTCTCATCTTTTTAAGTGGGAGAACTTGCACAATTGGTGGCTGACTAAATACTTTTTGTTGCACCACTGTATGACAAACAGACCTAGGTTTAGTCAATGAAATAAAGATATCTACAATGTAAATAAATTAGCTATGCTTTGATTTATACGCATTTTTCATGAGCATACATCGTTAGAAATGTATTTAACTGTTAAATAATGAATGTCTACCACAGACCATCACAGTTGAACTGTTCTTAAAAAGACAATATCAACAAAACTTGGGCCAGTTTCTGCTCCGTGTAATTTCCATGGCTCTAAAACCACCAGATTGCACTTTAACAGAGGCCTCTCTCTCTCTGTCTCTGTCTCTCTGTTTCTGTCTCTCTCTCTCTCTCTTTCTCGCTATTTCTGTCTCTGTCTCTCGCTCTCTCGCTCTCTCTCTCTTGCTCTCGCTCTTGTTCGCTCTTGCTCTCTCTCGCTCTTGCTCTCTCTCACTCTCGCTCTGTCTCGCTCTCCCTACTTTCTTTCTTTCTCTCGCTCTCTCCTTCCTTCTTTCTCTGTCCCTCTGAGTGTGTGCATGCATGGTGTAGGTGTCTGAGTGTACGCACGTGTATGTGCGTTTGTGTGTGTTCTGACTAAAGTTGACTGTAATTAAACTAATACGGTAGATCATGTATGACAAACCGACCTAGGTTTAGTCAATTCAATAAAGATATCTATGATGTAAATAAATGAGCTATGCTTTTATTTATAGGCATTTTTCATGAGCATACATTGTTATAATGTATTTAACTGTTAAATAATGAATGTCTACCACAGACCATCACAGTTCAACTGTTCTTATGAAGACAATATCACCAAATCTTGGGCCAGTTTCTGCTCCGTGTAATTTACATGGCTCTAAAACCACCAGATGACACTTTAACAGAGGCCTCTGTCTCTGTCTGTCTGTCTCTGTCTCTGTCTCTGTCTGTCTGTCTGTCTGTCTGTCCCTTCTTTCCAGTCTGTGAGTGTACTCACGTATTTGTGTGTTTATCTCTGTGACTAAAATGTGTGTGTTCTGTGACTTCCAGATGTGTTAGATCCCCTGGAGTCCATGTTCCTTCCAGACCTGTCTATCCCGTGGGACACCAACCCCCTCCTGTCTGGTGGTCCGGGGGGTGCTGCCTCGCGCTCCGGTGGCCTGCCCTTCCCCTTCCCCCCACCCAAGGAGCATGGCCTGCCCTACCTGTCCCTGGAGGATCGTTCCTGGCTGGGAGGGGAGCAGGGTGGGGAGCCTGAGGAGCAACAGGGGACCCTCAGTGTGGGGCTCAGTGTTCAGTGTGAGGAGAACAGGATGGTGGTCAGCATCGACAGAGAGAGTCTGGAGGTGAGTGGATGGATACTGTACTGTAGTAGACAGCCAACTGGTTTATCAATAAGACTAATTGTCTCTGCAATAGAAGACAGACTTGGTTTATCTCTGAGTCTTCCTCTTTACGTAATAGTGACTGGTATGGAGTTGAATGAATTGTGTGTATTTTCAACGAGTGTGTGTGTGTGTGTGTGTGCGTGTGTGTGTGTGTGTGCGCTACTGTGTTGTGCTATTGTGTGTGTGCATGTGTGGCCTACAGTGAAGCAGGCAGAACACAACAGACCACATCACAGTGTATTAAAAGACACACACTGCAATTAGGGATAGTTATGGTTAGAGTTGGACCATCCTGTGGTTTTTATGTCTTCCGGGAACTTAATATCACACCGAGAAGTAGTCTGTGCTGTATAGTGGCATAGTGACGTCTAATGTCAATGAAGTATAGTGCCACATTGTGTCTCAGTAACCTCTTCTGACAGTATTGAGATGATTTGTTGATCATGATTTTATTTTATTGCAAATATTCTAGATTATTGATTGACATTAAAAACAACAACAACAGTTTTTTAAGGCTTTATTAATTGACTTTATATTACTTACGTTTGTCTCTTTCCTCAGGCCAGTGGTTATGGTAATGCCAACCTGACTCTTCAAGACCCAGAATGCAAAGCAACGGTTAACTCCACCCACTACACCCTAGAGACGCCATTGGAGGGCTGTCAGACAACCAAGTACCCCATGCACCCCAGCTCTATGGTCCTCTACATCAACTCAGTGAGTACCACACACAATGGCTACAGCATCTACAAAAACGAATCGATGGCCAGTTTTCCAGACGCTAGTCTTGCATTACCGTACTCCCAAGTCTTGTGAAGCCTGAACATTTAAGCAACCTGGACCCAAATAAGCCTACTCCTGGACTGAAAACGAAAGTTCAATGGAATATCTCCATTTAAAATAGTTTTTAGTCCAGAATTAGGATAAATCTGGGTCCGGGAAACCAGCCCTATGAGTGCTGTATCCCCCAACACAAGCCTGTTACTCCGTTATCTCTGTTGAACGCATGGGAGAAGCACCCAAGGAAAAATTTAAGACAACACTATGAAAATGTTATGAGGTTTAGTATTACCGTCAAACCCTTTCTGAGCCGAGTTTATCATTAACATGGAATGCAACATGTGCTTTCACTAACAAGCAACGATAAATCACTTCTCCGCGGATCTATTAAATCATTTTCGTAGCAAATTTAGTACAAGTTACAAAACACATTTGTGTCCAAATACAGATTAGAAATAACAGGCACACACCCAAAGTTCTCAGACCCCTATGGTCAAAACAAATTAATCTTAATTTATCTGTTTCTCAATATATCAAAGCCCCATATCCTTGTATGGTCCTTGTTTGTCCCATTCTTCGATAAGGTGTTTTAATTACTTATCTACACACCAGCCAGAATAAATGAAATGGCAATGATAATAATTCACCTAATTTAGCCCGTGTCCTCCACCCCTAACTCACCTTTGACCCTGTAAACGTCTGAAGTACACAGCAGGCTTCCCTTGTTTCTTTAAACTGACAAAATGAGAAATATGCTTCACGGGGTCTGCCTGAGAGAGCTCTGGACTGTTGAAATCTCTGGACGTTCCCACGTTTTTAATTCCAGCTCATCAGAATGTTTTGGCAGCTAGATTCAGATCAGAGCCCTGTCACTGGTGTCCTGGGCCCTTGAATGAAGCAACACCATTCACACACAGACAATTATTAGAAAATAGTTTGGCGCCGATCACTGGGAAAGTGTCCTGGGGTGTGTCTCTTATGGCTCCCTATTCCCTATATAGTGCACTGCTTTATACCAGAGCCCTGACAAAGTTAGTGTTCTCTAAAGGGAATAGCTAGGGTGCCATTTGGGACGCATGCTGTATCTGAACTGTGTTCACTGATGTATTCAACTCCGCTGTGGTTGACATCCAGATCTTGATAAGTCCTGCTGAGCCTAAGGATGGGAGTGGTGGTCCCCCAGATGACGAGGATCTAGAGTCCGGAGACGTGACCTTCCCTGGGGAGGCAGATGAGCTGGAGAGGCTGGAGAGGGCTGCTTTCCTGGGGCACACCACGGATCCTGATCACAGATCCTCCATTCTGGTAAGACATCTATAATATGTTTCTTCTATATGACTCACTCTCTCTCAGGACCAGAACACAGGTCATCCATTCTGGTAAGACATTTAGCTAAATGACTCTCTCAATTCTGATGTTTTTTTTTAACATTAGGTCTCCCTCGAAAAAGAGGTTGGTTTTTAACCTCAAGGGAGTTTATTCTGGTTAAATTGAGGCTAAATGAAAAAGGAATTAAGAGAGCAGCTTTGCATGACAGGGCCTGCTTGGGTTTGGGAGAGCTGGGAGTCAAGACCAGACCACTAATCACAAATAAATTGACTCCCGTCTTATAGATGGCGCCGTACTATATGGCTGCCGTCGTGCGCCGACCCAATTTACTCTTTTGTTATTTTTTTGACGTGCGACTTTTTTTGCAAAAAAATCCTCTGAAAATCAGATCGGCAGTTACTATCCTCAATTTCGGCTTCAACTTCAACTTTGACTTATCTGCCTTGGGCTATTTGTTTAATTCCTGACGAATTATATATTTTTTTGATTGGCTTATCTCTCCTTCTCCATCCAGTTCAACTGTTTTGATTGGCTGTCTCTCCTTCTCTGTCCCCCTCCCCCAGTTCAACTGTTTTGATTGGCTGTCTCTCCTTCTCTGTCCCCCTCCCCCAGTTCAACTGCACCTACAGAAAGAACCAGAACACCCTAGGAGGATCAGGATCATCAGGATCGTTTTCCCACTTCGCCCCGGCAGCTAAGGAACCAGTCAGAACCGACGTGATGTTCAACATGGAGCTGTACAACACCCAACTCTTCCGCTATCCTTCAACCCAGGCCTTCCACACCGTTTCCAAAAATAAACAGGTCTTCGTAGAGGTAAATGGAGCAGTGAACTACTAGAAATGCACTGTACCAGGCTGGCTGTAACCGTTTGGAATATATTGAAGTAATACAGTGTGTCTGTTGTATTTGTTGGCTGTTTGTGATTAGCTCAGATGAAGATAGTTAGTAGGCTAGTATCCAGATGTTAGAACCTGAATTGTCGGAGCGATTTCACAAGGTGTGTGTGTGTGTGTGTGTGTGTGTGTGTGTGTGTGTGTGTGTGTGTGTGTGTGTGTTCGTGTGTGTGTGTGTTCGTGTTTCTGTCTCTCTTAGATATGAGGCCTGTCAAAACAACAGTGAGGACTGTTCTGTGTGTACGCTGTGTCTGGACTGTCGGGTCTACTTTCATCTTTGAATGTTTTAGCTTCCATGGGGTCCGTTGATATTTGGTCTGAGTCGGGAGAATATAAAGGGAACATGTCCTCTTTCTGCTGTTAGCTTCCCCGCAGCCATGGTCTCTGTCCTCCCCTCAGTGTCCTGGCACATATGGCACTTCTATTTATTCTGTCTGGCAAGTCCAGAATGCACCTTGCAAATAGTACTGAACAATTATTACTAGAGAGGTCCTACAGGGAGGTTGTGTAAGAAAAGTTAGAGATTCATACTGAGCCCACTCTCTCCCACATCCACACCTCTCACACTGGGATGAGACCTGCCATGCCCTGTCCTGGTCCCTGAGACTATGGCCCAAACTAAGGTGTGTAGGAAACTGCTGTTGTGTTTAAGTCCCTGTCGAGCATGAAAGCTGTCATTTTGAAAGCGGCGTGTGTGTGTGCCTGTGCATGCATGTCTGTGTCTGTGCTTTTGACTGGGCAAGCTTTTTGACAACCTTGTCATGGTGATGGCACCGACACAAAACAGAAAAACACATTTAGGTTTTCAGTGGAAAAAAAGGACAAAAAAGCAGCAGAGGGATAATATCTCATGGAAATGCCTTGTGGTCTGCCGTCGGAGAGATCCTCTTAAAATGTTTTGAAGGGACTAAAATCCGCTTCAGGATTTGTGATTCTTGGACCTGATAACACTCTGATAGTGTTCCTTTTGCTTGTTCTCTGTGTTAAAACAAATTGTCAGGTCCTGGACTGACAGAGAGTGTACAGACGTATGCCAAGATGGTGCTCTTCACAAAACTTTGCAGGCCGAAACAGATAGTTTGTCAATTTGACGACGTCGATGAGAGGTTTCAACAATAAAATCATTGGATACCTTTTAGAGGCTATATCAATCATATAGCCTGAGCCTCCACACATTGCTGACACTTATAAACGGTAAAACATTTGTATGACTTGAGTTTATTGTTTTTATAAAAAATGACACTTTTTTTCCCTTCTCTTTTCTCCCGTGCTTCAGATTGGGGCCTTCAAAGTCGACCCAGAGCTAGGGTTCATGATCCAGACCTGTTTCATCTCTGCCAACTCCAACCCGAACATCCCGTCTTACTACACCCTGATCGAGAACATCTGCCCTACGGACAACACGGTCAAGTACTACCCTCAGAGAGACCTCCCTATTCCCCACTCCCAGACCGACAGGAAGAGGTTCAGCTTCACCTTCAACTCCTACTTCAACGAATCGTTGCTGTTTCTGCACTGTGAAATGTCTCTCTGCTCCAAGAGACCCCACAACAACCAGGGACGGGCTATGGTACGTTGTTTTTCTTTCGTGTCTGTTCATCCTGTACGCTACGACCTCTGAAACAAAGTAGAAGAGAGAAGCTTAGAATTTTGATTTGATATCAGTAATATTATTTATTGGGATAGATTTACTGTATGTTTTGAATAGAAAGGGGGAGTATGAAGAGTTGTGGAGGTCGGCCCAGGGATTGAACCCTGGAACCCAGATGTTGTCCAGAGCCGGCTGTGCCACTGCCAAACCATCTGCCTCTTTCAGGGCCCTACTTCAAGTAACATAGACTCAACTGGCATGACCTGAATCTGTGGTCTGTGCAATGATTCATACATTTTATGGTCATTTGAGCAGCATCTAGCGTAGGTTAGGTCTGGGCTCCAGTCTGCGGAGACTTGGCACCAAGCTAGGCCTGCTGCACAATCTGCCAGTCTCAATCCATTCTGAACCAGAAGCAGGAAGCATACATCTACTTAAGGTTTCCTAAGTAACCATCTGTAGAACCAAAACAAGCCACTAGCTCAAGTGTCACTTCACTTTTCCTTCCTTTGCCTCGCTGTAATGTAGCCTCTCTCTCACTCCCTCCCACTCTTTCAATCTCTGCTATGTCATTGCACTTTCATAACCTTTTCCAAGTAGTTCTTTCTGCTCAGTGCTCCCCAGCCACCCTCTATCTGGGTCTCTGATGGTATTCTACATTAAAACTGATTCAGAGTCAGGCTGGGGCTCCAAACTGACTCACAGTATAGGGATCAAGGGAAGGAACACAAGTTTTCACTAGGTATGATTTCCCATAAATGATATGTGTGGTCAAAGATCAAAAGGGATGCTTGGTCTTGGGCAAAGGTGTAGAGATTTGATGTATCGATCTGTCTTATAAACTGCTTTTGATCATATGAATACATGTAACAGTCTCATGGCCGATAAGTAAATCATACAAGAAACTGTACATTTTAATGGGAAAATGAATGAGTTATGTTTACATATGAAATTAATTAAATGCAGAAAAAGTTCATGTGATATAGGAAATCCAAGGCTGAGTTATCGGGGATTCCTCAGTGGTCCTATTGTGTTTCTCTCCATGCAGTGTATCCAACCGGACGAGGCGTGTACGTCTGTCAACGGAGAGATCATCCTAGCCATGATGATGAACGCCAAGACTTCTACCAAGACCCTGGTGGTGGTGGTGGAAGGACATGACACAGTGGAGAAGGAGGGACCAGGTGAGTGGACTAAGAAAGCTAACGTACTGTACAGACCTCATATGCAATGTAACCTCTATGATGAACCAGCTTATCCAGAATATATGGGGAGGATGGCATAAATATGCTGGAGTAAGTAGTACTTGAAAGTACTCATTCCCTCTTTCCCTTCTTCCCTTCCTCCCAATACATCAGAGCAGTGATGTAGTCAAGTCACTAAACCTGGAGTCCGAGTCGAGTCCCATGTCCCTAGTTTTCGATTCCTTTATACTCAAGCCACAAGTCTCTTGGTAGTGCTAAAAGCTGCGGTCCAACCATTTTTAAAAAAATGAAATGATAATAGTGTTGCACATTTGTAACGCTAAATAGATAATACAGCCATCTAACATTTTCTGTTGTAGCTAATATGTTGAATTATGCAAGAGAGAGACTATTTTCTGACAACAAATCAAATCAAATATTAGTCAAAGTCTGAGTCACCACTGGTCGAGTCACGAGTCATGATAATCGTGACTTGAGTCCGAGTCAAGTCCGAATCCTGGACTCGAGTACTACAACACTGTATCAGAGTAAAATCTTAGTGTAGTCTCGCAAGACATACTGAACGTCTCATTCTAACATTATATGGCCGTCATTGTAAATAAGAATTTGTTCTTAACTGACTTGCCTAGTTAAATATAGGTTACGTTTAAAAATATATATATATGAATGTCTGTGGAGAAAGTGTTAACTGAGACATACTGTATGTGCAGTCTGCCTGACAAAGACACATGCAGAGAGCTGAGCCAGTTGGCCAGAGGAGACAGAGCTGTGTTGAGGGTCATTGAAGAAGAACAGGAAGACAGAGTAAATAAGAGAACTGGGTGGCAGGAAGGACATCTCAGAGAAAACCAACTTCAGTTCTGCAGGAAGAGAGGCAGAGAAAACTGTTCAAGTCACAATGCAAAGCGCATCGCATCCTCCCTCCACCCCCGTGCCTCCCTGCATCTGGAGTTTATTTGTGTGTGGTGTGTGTGTGTGTGTGGGAGGGGGGGGGGTGTAAGTGTGCTCATTGGAGCATAGCTTGGGTTTGGGGGGCTTGCTGCTAGCGCTGAGGCCCCATTCCAGTTCTACCACAGTTCTACCAAGCAATACTGTGCAGAAGGAGCGGAAAAAGACGAGTCATCCACATCCATCCAGCACGCAGCTCCAGTTGTTTTCATTTAGCCCTTCTCTGTGGCCTCCCCTTCCCGGTAGAGAGGAGGAGGAGGAGGTAAGGAGGGAGAGAGGGAGAGGAGTGGTCTTCTCGCTAGCTTTGGGAGTGTATCCAGAGCTAGAGGCCTCCTCATCGCTGCATTAGTCAAATGCTTTTTCACTCACTCCGTCAGGCACAGAGGGCTGTGTGTGTGTGTATGGGTGTGTGTGATCAGAGGGTGGGGTAGACTGGGGAGGTCCTGGAATCACGCAGTCCCAGGATCACTCACATAACAGAGGACAAAACAGAAAAAATGTCTGATAAAACTGCAGTTGTGTGCGGGCGTGTGTGTTGTGGTCCATGCGTCGTTAGGCTGGCTGGTCCAGGGAGTTCTGATACCAAACATCACATTGCACCCATTATGATCTAAACCATAGATGCGGTGATATCATGAGAGACCATTTGCTGTTTTCACTGCCATGGCTTTTCCAATAATCTTCCCCTTATGGGGTGATTACATCAACAAGTGGACTGTGGTCGGTGGGTGGGATGAGTTAACCCCCAAGTTGCGTCCCAAATGGCACCCTATTCCCTATGGGTCCTGGTCAAAAGTAGTACACTATAAAAGGAATAGGCTGCCATTTAGGATGCAATACTTGACTCACAGATTTAATCATACTGTGTTAATCACTAAGAGCTGCCATTGTCCAGAGCAAATGAAGCATGGCAAACAGTAATGGGGACTTGGGGAGTGTTTAATAATGGACTTGATTTGGCCTGTGTTAAGGAATGAGCACCATGCCACTGCAGGGCCTGAATATTGGGCACAGACTCGTCAGAAACGGCACCCTGTTCCCTATATAGTACATTATGCAAATGTTCCGGTGCATGTGTTTAAGTAAGCACAGATATGCCAAAAAATCTAAATTAAAAAATAAGACAGCTGGGCTTAGAAACTATGATTTTAATACAAAGGCATCTCTAAGCAGCTGGAGTCCTGCACTGGACACGATCCCAATGAGTTCAGCTTGATCTCCAAATCAAAGAGGGCAGTTTGGTGCACGGAAGAACATAAATGCCTCAAAGCTCAGCCATCAAAGGTACATTTACTGCCTCACAGCATCAATACATTTTCAAAGTTTTTATGGAACTGCGAGCATAAGGAATGGTTAACAAAATCATCCATTTCCCCCTAGTTACCCACATGAAAAAATACTACAGTTTACTAAAGAATATTACAATAGTTACTATAGAATTCTATAGTAAACTGTAGTATGCTGTAGAATACTATACTACACACTGCAGTATCCCTTGATCATGTGTAATACTTACTATAGAATGTTATATTATACTGTAGAATACTATAGTAAATACAACAGTTTTATCCCCAAAAAAATAAGCAGTAGTAAATACTACAGTAATGTCCGCAAAAATGCCATAGTCTGCAAAAACACTTCAGTAAGTACTACAGTATTTAATTTGCATATACGAGAAGCTCTGAACTCTCCTTTCAGAACCCAGTTATACCTACCTACAGGTCCTGGAAAATGTGCACTTTTAGTATTTCTTCAGTAGGTTTCCTGAAGGAGAAAGCCTCCACTTCTATGTCAAAGATAATTAAACAAAAACAATATAGTAAATATTACACTAATGTCCTCAAACACTACAGTAAATTCTACAGTATAATACAATCCGCAAAAACACTACATTAATTACTATAGTATATATTAGTTTTCTTTTATTACAGTATTTATACTATAGTTAACTGTAAATACTACAGTAAATACAAATGTCAAGTTTTAGTACAGTGAAACTATGCAGCCAAAGTTCGACGAGAACGGATAAAAATTCATTGCTTTAACTAATTAAGACTAATGTTATGAAAATGTTGAGCAATGTAATAAAGTAATGCCTTTTCAAATAAGTTACCTTACACGTTATGTTAGCTGATAATTTGTTAGCTACGCTATCCTTGCGAACCGCATAGCATATCATTACAGCAGTATGTACCTGTATGTTAGCTAGCTACCTAACGTTAGTTGGCTACTAATACATTGTTGAACTAACCAGTATATTAACTATATGCTATCTAACTAACTACCCAATGATTATTGAAAACAGCCTAACCAGCTCTGCTAGGGCGAGTAAAATGGCCAGAGTGAGGTGTTCTCTCATTCGTGTCGTGTTCGTGGAAATAGTTCGTGGAAATAGTTAGCCAGTTAGCTTGGGTGCTTGACTACCGTTGTGAGACGAGAACGCTTTGATCAACCCTACTCCACGGCCAGAGCGTCCAGTTTGCGCCCTGAACATTCCGAGAGCTAAAGGCTCTGAATTTACGAACAGACAATCTGACAATGCTCTGAATTTTTGAGCGCACTCTGGCACTCCAGATTGAATTGACGAACACACCCGAAATCGGAAGATGTCTAGCTAGTAATTTTTTATGCTAACAAGCTAGCGAGAGGTTGCATAGCAACAGCATCACCTTCCAGTAGACAGCTGAAGCGCTAGTATGCTCAACTGAAAGGATACCGTTTGTTTACAGTATACTAAAATGAACTAGTAGTATATAGTCAAGTATGTAGTATACAGTATGTTAGTATGGGTATTCGATCACAGATAGTGAGTACTGTTGAATAGTGGTAAAAACCTTGAGCTACGAAAATAAGTCTCCCCACACTTGAATCAGATGCAGGTTTCAGTGCTAAGCTTCAGATAAAATATATAATTTGCTAAGCTTTCAGTCAACAGCCAACTTTGTTAGAGCACCGCCATTTTGAATTCCCTGTTCCATATCTCCCTATGCCTTCCTTTGACTTGTTTTCAGTACAGAAATTATACAACACATAAAACTGTCTGACTTGAGTGCGTGTTAGCTGACTGACTGACAGTAAGTTGTGCAACCAAGTCAACTGACATATCGTTTATCTGAATACAGACCTCAGAAGTCAAGGATCTCTCAGGGACTCCATTTGTCAATTCTACACACATTGGGGAGACGGGTTAGAGTTCAGGGTTCAGAGGTTAAGAGAAACAAGGCACCACACCACCGAAGGAGTGTGTTTCTGTTCCACTCTGTGAACAGCAAAGTCTGGGCAAGCAAATGACGTTGATTCTATTGAGCGGCTATCGTTTCAGGGTCAACTGTGCCTAGAGCATAAGGAGATGAGAACATTGCCATGCCTTAAGTTTCCTTTCTGTCTTTCACTCTGTCTCTCTCCCGCCGTTCCTCTCTCACATGTAGCAGAGCTGAGATCATTGTGAAAGCTACATAAGTATGAAGAACAAAGCTTTGCTTCTTACATTGAGAATGGTTGGACCTCAGGGTGTCTTTCATACTGTTGTCAGATGTGCTAGTTGCAGAGTTGGTCTGGGAGGAAGACACAGCTGACCACTCAACCATCTTTATTAGAGCACATTGGCGGGCGAGGCTAGGCGGGAACAGGGCAGTGACCCTTACACGGAACCTCAGAGCTCTCACCCATACTCGGAATCTCAGCCGGCCCAAAACCCCAACAGAGGTGGGGCTATCCATTCATAGTCTGACCTGGCTTAGAAAGTTATTCTGCTATGGTCTTTTCATACGTTGTTTCATAATTCATAAACTACAACAGTACTGTAAAACAAATCTCCACAAGTAGTGGTTAATGTAACTCCTTTAATCACAGAGGATCCTCTATCCTCTCCTCTGACCTGGAACTCGTTGGGCGTCTCTGGGTGTTAACGGGTCAGCTTTGCATTCTCTACATAACAGGCCGAAAGGAACAGATAAGACTGGAGAGGAGGAGGAGTTGGAGGGAGGGAGGGATGAAGGGGGGGGGTGGAGGGGATAGATTGGGAAATGGAGGGGGACTGTCACGGAGCGGTTTGGAGGGGAGGGGGAAAGGGATGGAGGGTTGAAGATAGGGGGGGCTGTCGTGTTACCAAAATCTCCTGTGATGGTTCTGTCATCGTCTGTCACGAGGGAATGAAAACCCAAAGGTGTTCTTTCCCAGAATAGCTGTTCATTGTGCCGGAGTCTTGGACCCGGACCAAGCCTGCTCTTGAGTTCGCCTCTACACAATAAGCACCATTGTATTGTTTGTTCAGAAGTAATTAGAAGCTAATTTGACTTTTGAAAGCCATCCAGATGACCGGAAATGAAGGAGTAAGCTGAGAACTGTTAGAAGTCAACAGGTTCATCTCTGCACTCTATTCCTTTGATTGTGTACTACTTATGACCAGGGCACATAGGGCTCTGGCCAAAAGAAAAGCACTTTATTGGGGGATAGGGTGCCATTTGAAACATAGACTTAAGTTTCTGTTAGTTAGCTACTGGAACTGCATTGAGTTGCATCAGATCTCTGTATCACATTCGTTAGAACTACAGTTATCAACACAATGTCATTTTCAGGATCTGGTTATCCCAAGGTAGTTATGTCCATGGGGTTGCTCAGCTTCCATTCATAGGATCTGGCACTTTTACGTCACAGCAAGTGTTCTTGACGCTTCAACACGTAGTTGAGATGTGGTGTTTTCATGCATCTTACAAATGTTTTACATTGTTGTTCTGTGTTTTATGTTTCAGTGCCTCCCACCCGCACGGCATCAGAAGGCCCTCCTGACCCACCAGGGGAAAGTAAGTCAATCGTTGCTAGGAGATTCTAAACCAATGGTTTTTGTATGTCAGGATTTTAAATCACTTTGACAAAATAACTGTTGACCAGATTGAGTTATGTCATGTGCATGTAACTTGTTTCCATACGGTCATGTCCAGAGAAAAAGAAATGCCGCTGAATAAAAAATCATCCTTTTCTCTCCCTCAGCTGTGTTGTATGTGTTGGACACCCCGACCGTGGTTGGGATCGCCTTCGCCGCATTTGTGATCGGGGCCCTGTTGACCGGAGCCCTGTGGTTCATCTACTCTCGTACAGGTACGTCATTCTGACCTGTCCTCTTACCTACTGTATCTGGAGACAAAGGTAGGTCTTGCCATGCAGGGCTTCCTTAAAAAGACACCTTGGTATCAATGGGACTCCCTGCCTAAGTATTGGTTAAATAAATACATCATACAGTTACATCTACACTGGCATACTACTTAGAATGTATACCCAATACATTGCTTCATTTCAAGTGGACCCTCATTGGAACGTACTGTATACATCTGTATTCTGTCCCTTTACCTACTGCTGCAACAGGTCGTACCTGCTGGCCCTCATGTAAGACTGAAGGTTTCACCTTGATTCGGGAAGTAAACTAAAATTACAATTCAAAAATCCCCCCCAAAAATGAACTGAAAAGTAGAAGCTAGTTATTTCAATAGTTTTTACATTTCTGAATTTTTCATTCAAATCACTTCCTGAATTGACTGGCTTCAATTCAAATTGAGCCCAACTCTGATGGAAAGATAAGACCATCCTAAAGAATGTCCTAAACATCACAGTGCCAGAAGGCTGCTATTCTATAATCGGAAAACATCCAAGAGCTGACAGAGGCGAGTTAACAATAACACATTGACTCCTCTACTGTAAATATATCCTGTTTGTCAGCGTACGCGTCTCTTCTCTTTCCTGCCTTTTGAATGGGTCTTAGGTCCTGTGGGGTGGTCAGGAGTGGTCAGTGAGTATTCTCGGACACAATGGCCTCTGCTCGGACAGAGAGGGGACTGGCTGGAAGCTGGAATTTCCCCTGTCCGTTTTGTGGTGCACTCGCAATTCGGCTCGCAGGAAGAGAGACACAATCTGTCCGTTAGACGCCAATACCTTCCCCTCCAGCACCCCCATTCTGGTGAACTCTGATCCCTGCTGACCTTTAGTAGGAAGTGTAGTGGTCCCTGAAGTCTGCAGAAGTCTGTAGAACAGAACAGGCCTGTCTGCTGGTTGGCTGACCGTGGATCTGCCTGGCCTGCCATTATGTTGGTGACCCATCTTCATTCATTCCTGATGTGTTCTACACAGAACACAGTAAAATCATTCATAAACAGGATCAGTGGGTTCTGTGCTGAGGACCCCAGCAGCATACACTCTTAGAAAAAAAGGGTTATTTGTAGGGGGATAGGGTTTTAGCTTTTTGGAATACAAGAGTTCTTTGTAAGGCAAAAGGTTCTACCTAGAACCTTTAACATCCTAAGAACATTTTTTGGGGGAAGAAAGCATTATTTGATGATGCAAGAAGGATTCTTTGGAAGGCAAGAAAGGTTCTACATCGAACTATATATCCTATTTCTCAGCATGCTTTATGGCAGGGAGATTTACAGAATTGTTTGTTTTACTGTAATATATGTGTTTTTGCATTGATTGTTTGATACATTTTATGCTACACAAAGATAAATAACAAAGTTTCCTAAACTAATCCAATATATTGCACCCGTTACTGAGATGGTTGTTCCAGTTTGAATACTGAGACTACATCAATCATCTAATCTTCCCTACCCCGGCAGCCTTTTAGAATGCAGGTTGCGGGTGATTAACAATTCCACTTGTTGGATATCCTAACTCTGTCTGGATTCCAATAGTAATTACACATCACTTTGCAAGCCAGCATAATGTGACTTGCAGGCCTGATGTGGCCTGTAAACCAGGAGATTCCTAACACCCCTGTGTTAGGGTAAAACTAGGCCCTCAAAGTAAGGCCTTTTAAAATGAAATGTATTGTCATAAATAATTACATTTTAAAGGGTAATAAGGCTAGTGGAAGTGTTCGTAGAGGTTTCTAGGATGAACCCTCCAAAGATGATAAGCTTCCCGGTAGAACCCTTCATAGACGGTTCTAGGAAGAACCTTTTTAGATTATAAAATTGTTCTTGGTAGAACCCTTCTAGATAGAACCCTCTGAACAGACCAGTACTGTATAGCACAGACCAGTACTGTATTCTCCCCGCCGGTTTAGCCAGCCATGTGTACTGTATGCCTACTATGCTGTTGTTGGCCCCTCTTCACCAATCCATAATGTGTTCTCAGTGGGAAACTGTGAAATCTCTTCATGAATAGAATCAGGGAGTTCTAATGAATTTCCTTAGGTGGGATAATAAAGTTGATCTAATCTAGGTGAGGTCATTACAGAGATGCGTGTCAGATACAGGAAAATGTAGTAGCAGTAGGGTAACGGTAGTGATGGGGGGGGAATCCATACAGTTACATATTGAAATGTTTTTTGAGGACGATATTATATTGATACTTCGACTACTTTAAGTATCGCATTTTTGCTCGGTAACGTTAGCTAGTGCCAGTTTGCTGTGCCTTCGCCAAAACTCCTATATTTTTCATACTACAGCTTGTTCCATCTTCTTTTTAAATAGTGAGCCAACATGTTTTCGGCACCATGACTGATCAAAACAAATTCTCATGTCTCTCGTCTCTCTTTAGCAGACATACAGTTGAAGTCGGAAGTTTACATAGGTTGGAGTCATTAAAACACTCCACAAATTTCTTGTTAACAAACTATAGTTTTGGCAAGTCGGTTAGGACATCTACTTTGTGCATGACACAAGACATTTTTCCAACAATTGTTTACGGACAAATTATTTCACTTATAATTCAATGTATCATAATGTATCATAATTCCAGTGGGTCAGAAGTTTACATACACTAAAATGACTGTCAAATAAAATAAAATAAAATTCATTTATATAGCCCTTCGTACATCAGCTGATATCTCAAAGTGCTGTACAGAAACCCAGCCTAAAACCCCAAACAGCAAGCAATGCAGGTGTAGAAGCACGGTGGCTAGGAAAAACTCCTTAGAAAGGCCAAAACCTAGGAAGAAACCTAGAGAGGAACCAGGCTATGAGGGGTGGCCAGTACTCTTCTGAATGTGCCGGGTGGAGATTATAACAGAACATGGCCAAGATGTTCAAATGTTCATAAATGACCAGCATGGTCAAATAATAGGTCTGGTACAGGTAGCACGTCCAGTGAACAGGTCAGGATTCCATAGCCACAGGCAGAACAGTTGAAACTGGAGCAGCAGCAGGGCCAGGTGGACTGGGGACAGCAAAGAGTCATCATGCCAGGTAGTCCTGAGGCATGGTCCTAGGGCTCAGGTCTTCCGAGAGAGAGAAAGAAAGAGAGAATTAGAGAGAGCATACTTAAATTCACACAGGACACCGGATAAGAGATGAGAAGTACTCCAGGTATAACAAACTGACCCACAGCCGCCCGACACATAAACTACTGCAGCATAAATACTGGAGGCTGAGACAGGAGGGGTCAGGAGACACTGTGGCCCCATCCTATGATACCCCTGGACAGGGCCAAACAGGAAGGATATAACCCCACCCACTTTGCCAAAGCACAGCCCCCACACCACTAGAGGGATATCTTCAACCACCAACTTACCATCCTGAGACAAGGCCGAGTATAGCCCACAAAGATCTCCGCCACGGCACAACCCAAGGGGAGGCACCAACCCAGACAGGAAGATCACATCAGTGACTCAACCCACTCAAGTGACGCACCCCTCCTAGGGACGGCATGAAAGAGCACCAGTAAGCCAGTGACTCAGACCCTGTAATAGGGTTAGAGGCAGAGAATCCCAGTGGAGAGAGGGGAACCGGCCAGGCAGAGACGGCAAGGGCGGTTCGTTGCTCCAGAGCCTTTCCGTTCACCTTCACACTCCTGGGCCAGACTACACTCAATCATATGACCCACTGAAGAAATGAGACTTCAGTAAAGACTTAAAGGTTGAGACCGAGTTTGCGTCTCTCACATGGGTAGGCAGACCATTCCATAAAAATGGAGCTCTAAGGGAGAAAGCCCTGCCTCCAGCTGTTTGCTTAGAAATTCTAGGGACAATTAGGAGGCCTGCGTCTTGTGACCGTAGCGTACGTGTAGGTATGTACGGCAGGACCAAATCAGAGAGATAGGTAGGAGAAAGCCCATGTAATGCTTTGTAGGTTAGCAGTAAAACCTTGAAATCAGCCCTTGCCTTGACAGGAAGCCAGTGTAGGGAGGCTAGCACTGGAGTAATATGATCAAATTTTTTGGTTCTAGTCAGGATTCTTGCAGCCGTATTTAGCACTAACTGAAGTTTATTTAGTGCTTTATCCGGGTAGCCGGAAAGTAGAGCATTGCAGTAGTCTAACCTAGAAGTAACAAAAGCATGGATTATTTCTGCATCATTTTTGCAATGTTACGTAGATGGCAAAAAGCTGTCCTTGAAACAGTCTTGATATGTTCGTCAAAAGAGATCAGGGTCCAGAGTAACGCCGAGGTCTGTGCCTGTAAACAGCTTGGAAAATTCAAGAAAATTATGTCATGGCTTTAGAAGCTTCTGATAGGATAATTGACATAATTTGAGTCAATTGGAGATGTACCTGTGGATGTATTTCAAGGTCTACCTTCAAACCCAGTGCTTCTTCGCTTGACATCATGGGAAAATCAAACGAAATCAGCCAAGACCTCAGAAAAGGAATTGTGGACCTCCACAAGTCTGGTTCATCCTTTCAATTTCCAAACGCTTGAAGGTACCACGTTCATCTGTACAAACAATAGTACGCAAGTATAAACACCATGGGACCACGCAGCCGTCATATCGCTCAGGAAGGAGACGTGTTCTGTTTCCTAGAGATGAACGTACTTTGGTGCAAAAAAGTGCAAATCAATCCCAGAACAACAGCAAAGGACCTTGTAAAGATGCTGGAGGAAACAGATACAAAAGTATCTATATCCACAGTAAAAAAAGTCCTATGTTGACATAACCTGAAAGGCCGCTCAGCAAGGAAGAAGCCACTGCTACCGCCATAAAGAGCCAGACTACGGTTTGCAACTACATATGGGGACAAAGATTGCACTTTTTGGAGAAATGTCCTCTGGTCTGATGAAACAAAAATAGAACTGTTTTGCCATAATGACCATCGTTATGTTTGGAGGATAAAGGAAGCCGAAGAACACCATCCCAACCGTGAAGCATGGGGGTGGCAGCATCATGTTGTGGGGGTGCTTTGCTGCAGGAGGGACTGGTGCACTTCACAAAATAGATGGCATCATGAAGGAAAATTATGTGGATATATTGAAGCAACATCTCATGACATCAGTCAGGAAGTTAAAGCTTGGTCGCAAATGGGTCTTCCAAATGGACAATGACCCCCAAGCATACTTCCAAAGTTGTGGCAAAATGGCTTACGGACAACAAAGTCAAGGTATTGGAGTGGCCATCACAAAACCCTGACCTCAATCCTATAGAAAATGTGTGGGCAGAACTGAAAATGCGTGTGTGAGCAAAGAGGCCTACAAACCTGAGTCCGTTACACCAGCTTTGTCAGGAGGAATGGGTCAAAATTCCCCCAACTTATTGTGAGAAGCTTGTGAAAGGCTACCCAAAACGTTTGACCCAAGTTAAACAATTTAAAGGCAATGCTACCAAATACTAATTGAGTGTATGTAAACTGGGAATGGGTCAGAAATAAAAGCAGAAAAAAATGATTCTCTCTACTATTATTCTGACATTTCACATTCTTAAAATAAAGTGGTGATCCTAACTGACCTAAAACAGGGAATTTTTACTTGGATCAAATGTCAGGAATTGTGGAAACTAAGGTGTATGTAAACTTCCAACTTCAACTGGTATAGTGAGCAATATGTTTGGAACATCAAATGGCAATAAAATTGCATTATTGATTTGCAATACATATAGAATCGTGAGAATCTCAATACATTTCGTATCGGCATCTAAGTATTGTGATAATACTCTATCGTGAGGTCTGTGGCAATTCCCAGCCCTAGGCATCAGGCAGTCGTTTTACAGCTGTCTCCTGATAAGTGCACATTGGATTAGTGTGGAAAACTCCACTGAGGTATATTTCAGTTCATATAAATATACATACGAACAACAACTTACAGACGCACACAAACAATGACTTAATCTCATCTGCCCAGACCTGCATGCTCACACCCCCATCCCTAATGCCTGCATTACTGTTTGCCACTTGGCCTTAAATTGTACCAATTCGTTTTTTTGTCGCCCATGCTATTTCTTTATTTAAATAATAAATCATTTGATTTTTCCATTGTGTTAATGATTGCGGATTGATTGATTTCCATGTTTTTAGTAGACATTTTTCAAGATGAGTGATGAAAAGACAATCCTCCAGTGCATTGGGCATCTCACTACACCTCCATGTCTTGAAATATGCAGATAGATGGATTAAAAGTAAGTTTACATTGTAATACTTCTGACAGCCAACTTTCTAGCTCCGCCCATAACTTTTGGACTTTATAGCCGGGGTGTTCATTTCTACAGCTCGTTGGAGCGATCAGGTGTTAGGCGTGATTTACCTTATCTTCATCACGCTTGTTTATACTAACACCTCTTTAAAATGTCCACCTCATAACACTTTTATGAGTTTCCTATAGAGACCCACCAAAATAAACCCAAGCCTTAGATTGGTCTGTGGCCCAAAGATAGCTGGGGTCAGAAGTTGAACTTCTTTAGGGAAACAGGTGTATGGAATGTAGTTCTATTAGGAGAGTAAAGCCCTTTTAGAAGTGATTTTTTTTTTAAACTGCAGGCATGTGGTTTTAATATTGGTGTTATAGCTAGTGGTTCCTCTGTTGGATCATAACAGGCAGAGAGGATTAGGGTTGCGTCCCAAATGGCACTCTATCCTATACAGTGCTCTACTTTTGATGAGGTCCATATAGCTATGGTCAAAAGTAGTGCACTATATAGGGAATAGGGTACTATTTGGGATGTACCCCTATTCTATTCTGCTGTAGTCTTGGAAACTATTGACTTGTAAGACCAACATATCCCTACATGGAAACATTGGCATAGTCAAGGTTACTCCAAGAATATATATTTTCTTAAAATATCTGCGGCAGAATATTTTTTTAAACCAGTGAATGATGAAACATCAAATATACCCACACATATCCCCTCGGGAGGTGAAGGACAATGTTAAATACAGGTTTGTTCACATTAAATGCCAAAACCACAAAATAAGTATCTACACTGTCTCACCCACTCACAAAACATTAACCTTGGTCTGTGGAGACCCCATTTGGCTAAATCCTTTAAATGAAACTCTATGATGACTGAAGCATTCTCCTGATGGCTCAAAACTGACCTTTTCAACAGACTAGGCATGAGAACACATTCTAATCAGGTAGCAGTGTGAACTGTGGTTTCCGTTATCAGACTCTGCAGATAGGACTGCTAGCTCCTACTTTGATATTCCCAATAACTGGTATAGACGTTCACAAGTAGACCCAGGGAGGGCCTGGAGGGTCTAGTGGAGGGTCTACTCTCAAGTTTTCTTTATCATTACGTTGTGTTAGCAACCACAGGGAAAGGGACATTTATTTAATAAAAATGTTAAATAAGAGATATTTGAACATAAACTGAAACAGCTATGAGAAAGTTGTTTATTACACAAGATCTCACTTCGGTATTCAATGTTTGTCCCGGGGGAGGATAATCGTCTATGGGTGTTCAATGTTTGTCCCGGGGGAGGATAATCGTCTATGGGTGAAGTAAAAGTAGGTAAGGATTAAGGTTGTTAAAACAGCATTCATTCCAACTGGTTATGGTTTGGGTTAAGGTTCAAACAGAAAAAAATCTAATGAGTGCCTTGCACGGGGATTGAACCCTCGATCCTCAGAGCCGAAGCGCGCGGTTTATGCCCTTCCTCTAGCCCCATCCACAACGCCCAAGCCGCGAGCCTACAGGATGGTAATATGTGCTCACATTGCCCATTTTGGACGGTATTGAAGGCATCTCCCGATGTCCTAGGGACCTGGACAAAACGTTGAATACTGAAGTCTATCGTCCAGTAGGCTGGTGTGATCTCGCTGGTTTATTAAAGCAATGAGAGTGTCTTCAGTACAGTAGTGCATCCTGTTTATACAGGATGTGATAAGTACTAACCCCAGTATCCCTCTATTTTAGGACATGGTACGGTAGGAATTTGGCTGCGTCCCAAATGGTACCCTATTCCCTAAATAGTGCACTACTTTTGAACAGAGATCTGTTGCCATTTGGGATGCAGATGTGGAGCAAGACTGCTGTTATAATGTTATAAAAGAGGAGCTGTGATCTTGCGGCCTGTGTTGGGATAGATCTCACCAAACGTTAAGGAGGTTGCCCCCGGAGACAGGGAGTGGGAGTTACCCGGGCTCTGAATGGAATGTGTGATGGAACAGGGTCAATAGACTGTTGCTTCACTTCAATGACAAGTGATGTCACCATATGAGACACTTCTCAATCTGGCCAGATGGTTCACAACATCACATTTGATTTATATAGCCTATTTGGATGGCTCATCATGAGATTTATAGATGCGTTTGTTTATAAGCTTTTTGTTTGTTCAAACTCTGTGAGAGTATGGTGGAACGCCAAGTATGTTTTTAGGGGTGAATAATAACTTTCATTTCTGTTGAATTTTCACTTAGGGTGTTTTCATACTTGGTCCCTTTCAGACAATTTTTGAGAACTTAGCGCAGTTTGCTGAATTCTTTTTGTGCAGTGTGAACACTCCAAAACATAGAGGCAATCTCGAGAGGTAGTCTAAGTGTGGTTCGCGCGAATTCTGCGTTTCGGGTCCCCTTTTTAGGGCAATGCGAACACAAAGCTCCCCATGTTCACTTGCCATTATCCCCGCACCACACACTAGACTACTGCAACACCGTTTCCCATGCCATAACTCCTCACATTGGTACCACAAAAGACAGAAGAAGCAATTTTGCAGGAAAAAAGGGCTGTTTTTGGATATTGATTAGCGATTGTCAAGAATGTGTGATGTTTAGTTCGGATTATTTGTTTGCCATTTTTTGATGTATAGGTTAAGAGAGCTTCATAAACTGTTCATTCGATTGTGGGATTTGAATAGTGGGAGAAGACAACATATAGTGTTCAGAATTTTGTAGGGTACAAAATCAATTCTAGCTCTTAAAGGGGCAGTAGCCTACATGGGTGTTAAATTTTCAATTACAGAATTATTTAATCTGCTGTTATTATTCTGCTATTTATTATTTTACCAATAATATTTACATGTTAATAGTGTCTTCTCATTAAAACAATTATGTCTCATATTTTAACTAAATGCAATCTATTAGTTTCAAAATGTAAGTAGGTACAGTTAAAGTCGGAAGTTTACATACACCTTAGCCGAATACATTTAAACTCAGTTTTTCACAATTCCTTACATTTGATCCTAGTAAAAATTCCCTGTCTTAGGTCAGTTAGGATCGCCACTTTATTTTAAGAATGTGAAATGTCAGAATAATAGTAGAGAGAATTATTTATTTCAGCTTTTATTTATTTCATCACATTCCCAGAAGGTCAGAAGTTTACATACTCTCAATTAGTATTTGGTAGCATTGCCTTTAAATTGTTTAACTTGGGTCAAACGTTTCGGGTTGCCTTCCACAAGCTTCCCACAGTATGTTAGGTGAATTTTGGCCCATTCCTCCTGACAGAGCTGGTGTAACGGAGTCAGGTTTGTAGGCCTCCTTGCTCGCCCACACATTTTCTATAGGATTGAGGTCAAGGCTTTGTGATGGCCACTCCAATACCTTGACTCTGTTGTCCTTAAGCCATTTTGCCACAACTTTGGAAGTATGCTTGGGGGTCATTGTCCATTTGGAAGACCCATTTGCGACCAAGCTTTAACTTCCTGACTGATGTCTAGAGATATTGCTTCAATATATCTACATAATTTCCCTACCTCATATTGCCATCTATTTTGTGAAGTGCACCAGCCTTTCCTGTAGCAAAGCACCCCAACAACATGATGCTGCCACCCCCGTGCTTCACGGTTGAGATGGTGTTCTTCGGCTTGCAAGCCAACCCCTTTTTCCTCCAAACATAACGATGGTCATTATGGCCAAACAGTTCTATTTTTGTTTCATCAGACAAGAGGACATTTCTCCAAAAAGCACGATCTTTGTCCCCATGTGCAGTTGCAAACCGTAGTCTGGCTTTTTTATGGTGGTTTTGGAGCAGTTGCTTCTTCCTTGCTGAGCGGCCTTTCAGGTTATGTCGATATAGGACTCATTTTACTGTGGATATAGATACTTTTGTACTTGTTTCCGCCATCATCTTCACAAGGTCCTTTGCTGTTGTTCTAGGATTGATTTGCACTTTTCGCACCAAAGTACGTTCATCTCTAGGAGACAGAACGTGTCTCCTTCCTGAGCGGTATGGCTGCTGCGTGGTCCCATGGTGTTTAAACTTGCGTACTATTGTTTGTACAGATGAACGTGGTACCTTCAGGCATTTGGAAATTGCTCCCAAGAATGAATCAGACTTGTGGATGTCCACAATTTTTTTTCTGAGGTCTTGGTTGATTTCTTTTAATTTTCCCATGATGTCAAGCAAAGAAGCACTAGGTTTGAAGGTAGGCCTTGAAATACATCTGCAGGTACACCTCCAATTGATTGAAATGACGTCAATTAGCCTATCAGAAGCTTGGCATAATTTTCTGGAATTTTCAAGCTGTTTACAGGCACAGTCAACTTAGTGTATGTAAACTTCTGACCCACTGGAATTGTGATACAGTGAAATAATCTGTCTGTAATGGTTTGTTGGAAAAATAACTTGTGTCATGCACAAATTAGATGTCCTAACCGACTTGCCAAAACTATAGTTTGTTAACAAGACATTTGTGGAGTGGTTGAAAAACTAGTTTTAATGACTCCAACCTAAGTGTAAGTAAACTTCCGATTACAACTCCTATATCTACAGTAGCTGTCCTATAACATATTCTGATGGAATGGCTTTTCCCTGCACTTTGTAAAAACCCAGAGTGCATTGAGTGAATATTGGGAAAATATCTTGGTTCCTTTCTAAGCATAGCAATGTAGAGGACTCGGACCACAAAATAGGTGAAGTGAACTGGCAAAAGAGTTGAGACCCCATTCAAAGGCAAGTGCAGTGTGAATACAAAAATGTATTATTTTTTTTTTTTTGGGGGGGGGGGGGGGGTTGCCCCAGAATTCACTTTAAAGAGCACTAAGATAAATTATTTTAAAGAGGACTATATGTGAAAACACCCTTAGTCTCTTATTGATATCAATGCATGACTAAGTGACAATTCAAATTATGATTTACCCCTTAGTCCTACTATGAGGCGAACTGACTTTGTTATTGACATTTTCTTAGAGAATGGCCACAGAGAAGATACGTTAAAGAGAGCTGAGGCCTTTCTTGTTTGAAAGCCCATGCAGGGTTCTGTGTGTATATGGACTGTGTTTAGCTGGAGCTCTTTGGCAACGCTGCTCTGTCAAACATTAGAGCAGAGAGAGAGAGACGAGGGGTCTGAAAGAGGGAACCAGACAGGCTGTGGGCCCAGAGCCACGCAACACACACACACACATACACCAGGGGAGGCTCCTCAGAGGAGGAAGGGGAGGAACCTCTTCCTCAGTGAATTTCAGAACATTAAAATAGTAAACATTAAACATTTTGCAGCATGAACTGACATGGTTTCCACCCAATTCAAAGGATTAGAGAATGAATCTAGTACTAAAAGCATAAGCTACAGCTAGCTAGCACTGCAGTGCATGAAATGTGGTGAGTAGTTGACTCAGAGGGAGAAAGACAAATCAGTGGTTCCGCCTTTAAAAGTTGTCACACTGCAGCACACCTTGCGGGCTGCAGCATTCTGTGGCACGTTATTTAATAGTCAATCATTTTTTCTGTTAATGCAAGGTAGTGCTAGTTTGACCACCAGGGGGCATATTTGAGAAGCATTTGAGAAATTCTCTGGTGTTGCCAGAAGACTAAAACCTTTTTTGTGATAACATAGTATATAGGATAGATTTTAAGAAATGTGGCTTAATTAATTTGATTAATATTATGGTGTTTCTATTCCTTGAAAAACAAAAAATGAAACCCTCAGGGTTTCCGTTAGGATGGAATGGAAAATATGGCGCTGTACAACGTGACGGTTGGGAGTAGGCTACAGCATAAGAGGATTGGGGATTCTAAATTGTTTGCCTTCATTAGACAACTTTGTTCCAATAGTTCTGTAAATCAGTGATATTTATTCCCATAGTAATATGGATCCATAGCTAAATCATCATCTGTATTTTGAGAGAATTTGTATCATTCTTTTATTATCGAAAGCATAATGCATTATGGGGCGGCAGGTAGCCTAGTGGACTTGTAACCGAGGGTTTGCTAGATCGAATCCCCGAGCTGACAAGGTAAAAATCTGTCGCTCTGCCCCTGAACAAGGCAGTTAACCCACTGTTCCTAGGCAGTCATTGAAAATAAGAATTAGTTCTTAACTGACTTGCCTAGTTAAATAAAGGTTAACATTTTTTAAATAAAGATGTTGATAAAGAAATAATCACAGTCAGAAGACAGTTGAAGACACTTGCTTGCGTGGAATTATGGAAAGGCTCAGTAAGAAATGCTTTATATATATAATATATATATATATTATGACCAGAGAAAGTTAAGTACTGCAGTGCATCACCTCCTCATGGACTGCACCAGATTTGCCAGTTCTTGCTGTGAGATGTTACCCCACTCTTCCACCAAGGCAACTGCAAGTTCCCAGACATTTCTGGGGGGAATGGCCATAGCCCTCACCCTCCAATCCAACAGGTCCCAGACGGGATCCCGGCTCATCGCTGGCCATGGCAGACCACTGACATTCCTGTCTTGCACAGAACGAGCAACATGGCAGGTGTTATTGTCATGCTGGAGGGTCATGTCAGGATGAGCCTGCAGGAAGGGTACCACATGAGGGAGGAGGATGTCTTCCCAGTAACGCACAGCGTTGAGATTGCCCGCATTGACAACAAGCTCAGTCCGATGATGCTGTGACACACCGCCCCAGACCATGACGGACCCTCCAACTCCAAATCGATCATAAGCTCATTCCTTCGAATGATTAACGCAAATCCGACCGTCACCCTTGGTGAGAGAAAAAAACGCGACTCGTCAGTGAAGAGCACTTTTTGCCGGTCCTGTCTGGTCCAGCGACGGTGGGTTTGTGCCCATATGAGACGTTGTTGCCTGTGATGTCTGGTGAGGACCTGCCTTACAACAGGCCTACAAGCCCTCAGTCCAGCCTCTCTCAGCCTATTGCTGACAATCTGAGCACTGATGGAGGGATTGTGCCTTTCTGGTGTAACTCGGGCAGCTGTTGTTTCCATCCTGTACCTATCCCACAGGTGTGATGTTCGGATGTACCGATCCTGTGCAGGTGTTGTTACACGTGGTCTGCCACTGTGAGGACGATCAGCTGTCCGTCCTGTCTCCCTGTAGCGCTGTCTTAGGCGTCTCACAGTACAGACATTGCAATCTATTGCCCTGGCCACATCTGCAGTCCTCATGCCTCTTTGCAGCATGCCTAAGACACGTTCACACAGATGAGCAGGGACCATGGGCATCTTTCTTTTGGTGTTTTTCAGAGTCAGTAGAAAGGCCTCTTTAGTGTCCTAAGTTTTCATAACTGTGACCTTATTTGCCTTCCGTCTGTAAACTGTTAATGTCTTAACGACCGTTCCACAGGTGCATGTTCATTAATTGTTTATGGTTCATTGAACAAGCATGGGAAACCCTGTTTAAACCTTATACAATGAAGATCTGTGAAGTTATTTAGCTTTTTAAGAATCATCTTTGAAAGACAGGGTCCTGAAAAGGGGACATTTCTTTTTTTGCTGAGTTTATATTTCATTGTATATATATTTTTCACTTAGCTAGCGTCAAATGCAGCTAGCTAGTTTTGCCTACTCAAACACCCGGATCAAGCAGAGAGGGATGCTATGTTAGCTAGCTGGATATGGCTATTCAACACTGGAACTTTTCCAAGTCAAGGAGGTTTTATCAATTTATTGCCACCGGGGCCCGCCGATGTAACTGCTAGACTGCTTGCTGCTGACTGTACACTGCACTGCGTGATTGTAGCGGGTTTACTAATGTGTTAGTTATAGTAAATAACAGTATGTAACAACGATGTAGACTGTATAGCGGTTAGCAGTCATGATATGAAGGTTTGGCATGGAAAGGTTTTTTCCCCTGGTCACAGACAGCTGATGTGTTGTGCACTGGTCCACAAACGAAAGGAAAAGGTGAGAGGAGGAGAGCACGTAGATAGATGTGAGAAGGAATGATATATACAACGAGCTGTTTGTATGTGGCTGCTATGAAAGTGAACTGTGTTTGCGTGTGATTAGGAGTTTATTCATTGCTCCGATTCTGTTGAAAAACGCTTCTTAAATGGAAGCAAACGGAATGAAACGGAGATAAACGTACTTCAATTTGTCCAATAAGCTCTTCTTTGCAACTGTTGGACTAATGATTACACACTAGGTCTGCTAGATGCTGGCAAGAGTGAGCAAGATGGTATTGAAAGTGTCACTCCCTGTCACCTTGATTACTAAAAATAATCTCGACCTGTGCACCTACGTTGTACGTTTTCATTCATTTGGCTAGATTGTAGCAACCTCCTGTTGGGTACAAGGAAAATTCCAGTATCATGTAGTAGCCTAAACCTATCAATGTTACATTGAGCTGGGGGAATGGAAATGATTGACAGTCAACCAATTTGCTGTAATAGAAATAAAGCCACGTTCATCAAAAAAAAAAAATCTTCCCTCATCTTAAATGACACCGATTGCCACTGACACACACACACACATGCAAAACATAAATTACAGTAATACCCAAACACAGAACCACTTCAGAAACCAACAAAGATCAATATGGTAGCTGTAGCCTGCGTCCCAAATGACACACTATTCACTTTATAGCAGTGGTCACCAACCGGTCAATTGCTATCGGTCAAGGCATTCCTAGTCGATCACCAAACACTTCTGTAAAAAAAAATATTAATGTAAAAAAAAAAAAAGATAAAGCCTTGCGTTCCATTTATTTTTATTTGTTTCACACTGTTGGCAGTAGGTGCTCTTGATTCAGCAGCCCTAGCGCCGGAAAGGCAGTGTTCCCATCATGTGTCTGAAAGTAGAACGCCGCCTACCCGACAGCCCCTGAGAGCAAATCAAGTGCTCTTATAGGACTACCACTGGCCAATTGCTCAGATTACCGTGTCTGCACAGTTTCTTCAAGCTATAGACTGAAAAAATAAGCTTTGAACGCACAGCAAAGTTGATACCTTTTAAAACCATGACTAGAGAGAGACTCAACGAGTACAGCAAAGAGCTGCTGTTTTTATGATTAAGTTCATGTTTAAGTTGTTATTCAGCAATGTCAACACTTTGTTCAACACTTTTTTTATAAGCCATAAAATGTCTATTCTGCCTACTTCCACTCACGCTACAACCAGCACTGCAGCTGCAATGAATGAGTGTAGCAAAGTGTTCCAATGAGCTTGTTATTATTAGCGGCTTGTGACTTTTTAAATATCGAAGAATATTTAACTTTCTCTGGTCATAGGAGTAAAGCAGTACGGCTTGAGTTTTGGCATCAGCTGGAAGACTGTCCCCCTTTCTCAGCGGAGGGAGAGCGGAGGGACGGTGAGTTGGGTGAGAGGCAGCCTCACAGCTGCTCCCCCCTTCTCTGACTGACCATCAGATGCAGGCCATCAGTCCAGTAAACACATTTTAAGCAAATGATTATGCTCACTCAGCAGTGCCTCAAGTAACACAACACATGATCTATTACCAGTGTAATCATATACCTACATTTTTGTTACATTTTATTTCAAATTGGTCTGAGAATAACAACATAGGCTGGGCAATTCAAGCGTAGCTAATATGCAGTGATAATGTATTGGACCTATAGCTAGGTGCACTAACCTCATTGCTACAGAATTGTTAATTGGTGAATTGGTTAATGTTTCATAGGCTTATATTTTATAAGTCATGTTTAAGACACATCTGAGTGGTAGATCTCGGCTTGCTTTTTGACTCAGAAAGTGATCTTGACTCAGAAAAGGTTGGTGGCTACTGCTTTATAGTGTACCATTTCTCACCAGGACGAATCCTCTATGGTCCTCACTAAGCTATGCAGGAAGGAAGACAGCTCAGCTTGCAAACAAACAACGGACGGAGTGCATTTTAATACCAGAAGCACAGTGTGCCAGATATGTAAAACAAACACAGGGCTTTTTTCAGATGCCTTCAGTTTCCAGTCAGACAAGCTTTCCAAACAAATGGAAGCATTTTTATTTGCCTCCTAACTTTCTGTCTCCAGCTCTGTAGCCCAGAAATCTACAAGCGGGAATGCTCATTTAAACACAGAACAATAAACAAGTCAGTGATTTGAGATCCAGGCAGAAGGCCTCTGTCTCATGTTTATTCTGCTACATCTGCTAAAGCTCTGCTAATTGCTTGCAGATAACAGAGGGGAGAGCTGGATTGAGATACCTCAATTCAGTTCTTTCCATTAGAGACACTCCGCTTTGATTGGCTGACTTAAAGAAGTTGAGTCGTTGTGTGTTAGGCGACTGTTGCTTTCACTTAACAACAACTCCCAGTGAAGTGATGGTCACCACATGGGACAACCAGTATCACTGGGAGAACTAAGGAGATTCGTTTAAACATCAGTCTTACCAGATTGAGCCTGTGGCCTCTAGATAACAAGACATCTTGAATAAATGGCAGTGGCACAGAAGAACATAGCTGAAATGTGTATAATTGTGATGTATTGCATCAACCCTTATCTCTCTCTTTCCCTCTCTCCCCCTTCCCTCCCTCACGCAATCTTCTCTCTCTGTTTTTTTTTTTTTACTTCTCTCTCTATTTTTTTGCTCTTCCTCCCCTTTCTCCCCCACCCCTCTCCCTCTCTCTCTTGCCAACCCTTCCCCCTCCATATCCAGGTGATACAGCTGGCCGACAGCAGACCCAGAAGCCCCAGCCCCCAGCCTCAGAGAACAGCAGTGCGGCCCACAGTATTGGCAGCACACAAAGCACGCCCTGTTCCAGCAGCAGCACAGCGTAGCCTTGGGGCCAGTCCGGGGCCAGCGGAGAAGGAGAGCCCCCCACCCCTCTGCAGGGCCACAGGAAGGGCCACACGGGTCACAGGGAACTGGGTTTGCTAACATTTGTTTCCCCGCTCAATGAAAGGAATTATTTTGGGATGCTTTGTGAAAACAAAGAAGAAGAATTTATTAAAAAAGAAGACAAACAAAAGGATTTTGTAAGAAAGCCTGATGTTGCTGGTTAAATTCGATGTGTACCATTTTATTTCAACACAAGTCGTTAAGATTTTGTGACAGAGCTACTGTACTGGAAGGACTGGTCTGAAGGGGAAATAGTACTAATACCACAGAAAGGCAACAAGGCCTCACATCTCTAGAGCGATAGAACTCTAGCTACGGACAAGAAACAACTGTTAGTGAAATACCAGACTTTTTTTCTTATCCAAATGCTGCTTTTTCTGCAACCACAACAGAGAATTTTGTTTTGACCTTAAATGTCTAGTTGAAGCTGTAAACAAGCTAGTGTACACCAATAGCACTGGAGACCGTAAAGCTGCCTGTCTGCACACACCATCTGTGGGTGTTAGCAAGACTAGTGAGCGGAACAACATGGCTGTCAACCAGAGTGTTAACCCCTATCAATATGCTATAGAAATAATAGATGCTACCTCCTATCCACATGTTATAGGAGATAGTCAAATCAACGAGTTGAATCAGAGAGCAATAGTGTGAGAAGGAGCCTCTCGGCAGTCTCTTTTCCCCTCAAAGCCAGATAGAGTAAAGCATCCTGCCATGTGCTATTAATCACTTGGAATCTGAAAGGACTTAATAACCAAGCAAGATATATACATAGATAGATAGATACCAAGAAATGTGAAAGACAAAAGTAATGTGAAAGATATCTTGATAAACCCTGTTTGCAAGCCAGCTAGTCATGACAATCGGTCAGGACTTTGGCAACACATCCGTCTAAACATACTGTTGTGACAACATCGATGACAAAGTATCAGCGGTGTGCATTTGGTCATATTGAGTGATGATTGCTTTGCAGTCCTTCGTCTCAAGTTTGATTGGTGTTACACAGCTTGGCTTTCGGCAGTATGGGTTTCTCATATACTATATAAAAACAGCCATTGTAAAGCTATATATATATTTTTGCAACTATTGTAAATAATCTAAAATGTTATAAGGAGAAAGTCAAAATATAATGTGCAAGATTGTGTGCATTCGAAGCCTTATGTTGTTAAATAAGACATGGTAAAGTGGCTATGTTTGGCCAGTATTCCCATATATACTATAATGTTTTATGTTTTTATCCACTGTGAGTGAGGTAACTAAAATGCTACTTGCTGCAGTGTTGGATCATAAATATATATACAGTATTGTAATTGGGCATTACATTTGGAGCACAGTAATTGGGCATTACATTTAAACCACAAAAACAACGTGCCATTCGATCTGGGTTCGACACCACTAGGCCTTCAGCTGTTTTCATTCTGATTGTACATAATAATGTTGTACACAATTTCATACCAACATTTACATTTTTCACAGCAAATAATTGAGAACCTGATATAGTTGAGATTGTGGAATGAAAATATAAGCCAAAATAGTCATTGTCTGGTTTTGTTCAGTAAATCATACTCAGATTCTCAGCTTTCAAGTATATTTTCTGTATGTGGTAAATACATTGTCAATCTTACTCACCAGGGCATGAAATAGTTCAATGTTGCAATATACTGGCGCCATCTTGTCATCTTAATGGTGTACTTGTTCCGACAAACATTCCACATCCTGATTATTTACGCCCTGGTGTCATGTTCAACATGTATTGTTTCTCTCTGTGTTTATAGACATATTTATTTTATTTTACCTTTATTTAACTAGGCAAGTCAGTTAAGAACAAATTCTTATTTTCAATGACGGCCTAGGAACAGTGGGTTAACTGCCTAGTTCAGGTGCAGAACGACAGATTTTTACCTTGTCGGCTCGGGGGTTCGATTTTTCAACTTTTCGGTCACTAGTCCAACGCTCTAACCACTAGGTTACCTGCCGCCCCAGTATGGGCACTTAGATGTACATGATTGTGTACATAATTGTACTACTATGGCTGACCCTGTAAAACAACACATTTCACTGCACATATTCGGTGTATGTGACAACACAACATGTTTGTTTTTTTATGTCATGTGCCATGCTAATGCAAAGCCAAAAGAGTTCCACCGTCATAGAATCCATGAATGTTCTCTGGTGTGCCTTTACTTTTAGTAGTTGGGGGGTTTGAATAGAAATATCTTTTTTTAGGAGAAAAGGGATGGTTTGTACTAATTTTACTTTGTGGTTGGGCGTGTAAAAGAAAACCCAATACATTAAGTAAACGTAATTTGCGTTAGATCCTACTTTTATGTGTTAAGTGTTTTATCGCAAAGCTTTGAGCCTGTGTTGTATGTAAACATGTGTAGCTGTCTCCACAGAAGAAAACAGAGTATAAATATATTTGTGGATAAAATTATATATATTTGAAAGTATTTACCTAGAGACAATCTATTGTTGACTCTTTCAGTACTGTGAATTTTTTTGTGTCGTGCTCTTTCTATTTTTCATAAATGTACATACAGTGCATTTGAAAAGTATTCAGACCCCTTCCCTTTTTTCACAATATGTTACTTTACAACTTTATTCTAAAATGTATTAGATATATTTTTCCCTTATCAATCTACACACAATACCCCATTATGACAAAGCGGAAATATGTTTTTAGAATTTATTGAAAATGTATAAAAAAATATGTATTCAGGCCCTTTGCTATGAGACTCGAAAATGAAGCTCAGGGGCACCCTGTTTCCATTGATCATCCTTCAGATGTTTCTACATCTTGATTGGAGTCCACCTGTGGTAAATTCAATTGATTGGACATGATCTGGAAAGGCACACACCTGTCTATATAAGGTCCCACAGTTGACAGTGCATGACAGAGCAAAAAACAAGTCATGAGGTCGAAGGAGCTCCGAGACAGGATTGTGTTGAGGCACAGATCTGGGGAAGGGTACCAAAACATTTCTGCAGCATTGAAGGTCCATCATTCTTAAATGGAATAAGTTTAGAACCACCAGGACTCTTCTTAGATCTGGCCGACAGGCCAAACTGAGCAATCGGGGGAGAAGGGCTCTAGAGCTCTAGAGTTCCTCTGTGAAGATGGGGGATCCTTCCAGAAGGACAACCATCTCTGCAACACTCCACCAATCAGGCCTTTATGGTAGAGTGGCCAGACGGAAGCCAGTCCTCAGTGAAAGGCACATGACAGCCTGCTTGGAATTTGCCAAAAGGCCAAAAGAAACAAGATTCTTTGGACTGATGAAACCAAGATTGAACTCTTTGGCCTGAATGTCAAGCATCATGTCTGGAGGAAACCTGGCACCATCCCTACGGTGATGCATGGTGGTGGCAGCATCATGCTGTGGGGATGTTTTTCAGAGGCAGGGACTATGAAACTAGTCAGGATCAAGGGAAAGATGAACGGAGCAAAGTACAAAGTGATCCTTGTTTAAAGTCTGCTCCAGAGCGTTCAGGACCTCAGACAGGCGAACGTTCCCCTTCCAACAGGACAACGACCCTAAGCACACAGCCAAGACAACGCAGGACTGGCTCCGGGACAAGTCTCTGAATGTCCTTGAGTGGCCCGGACTTGAACCCAATCAAACATCTTTGCATAGACCTGAAAATAGCTGTGCAGCGATGCTCCCCATCCAACCTGACAGCTTGAGAGGATCTGCAGAGAAGAATGGGAGAAACTCCCAAATACAGGTGTGCCAATCTTGTAACGTCATATCCAAGACTCAATGCTGTAATCGCTGCCCAAGGGGCTTCAACTAAATACTGAGTAAACGGTCTGAATACTTATGTAAATGTGATATTTCTAAAAACCTGTTTTTGCATTGTCATTATGGGGTATTTTGTGTAGATTGATCAGGAATGTTTTTTTTAAATCCATTTTAGAATGAGGCTGTAGCGTAACAAAATGTAGAAAAAGTCAAGGAGTCTGAATACTCTCCGAAGGCACTGTATATTACTTTATATATTTCTGTTTCTAAAAGATATATATAAATATTAGCAATTTTCTTCATGTGATGTTTTGATTTTTAGAACATTTCCAAACCCATTAGTTCTCACTCCGTGTTGAATTTGGTTCCATTGACTACCTTAAAAGGATACCGTTTTTAATTGAATTTGTTCTTTGTAAACATAGAGACGATTAGATATTGTATAGCAAAAAACAAAAGTAATATATTTGAAACCCACATCTTACATATGAACACAAATGTGACATTATTGATAATATATAAGTAAGCAAGACTAAAGTGCTATATAAACACAACGGAAAAGTAGTATAACATTTTATTTCCATAAATCAAAAGATCAGATTTTCTGTATAGTCTGTTCCTATCACATATTCATCTGTCGTAGTACAGGTTTAGCTGTGTTCATACTCTCTGAACTCTGGTCTTGGTCGATGTCTTGTTCTGTGATTGTGCCAGAAGAGTTTTTCCTTTTTTTTTAGTTTTAGCTATAGTGTATGTGAGTTCTCTCTGAAATGTTGCTTTCTCTAGTGGAATGGCAGTCTTCAACATTCATCATTTTGCATTGATAACATTCCTGTAGTTCACTGGCTTTTCTTACCGACTGCTCGACGTTTACCCATGAACCTGTCTCTTCCTTTTATCTCCTCCCTGTCTAACGGGGTACAGGAGGTTGAGGACCTTCATATTCCCATTATTGTCCAAATACCTATGAAGAGGAATAACCTCCCTGTAGGAAGTTCAATCTGAAATTACACTTTATGAATTTGGATTCGATTAGACATTCTATTTGTAAGTTAAGATTGCAAATCACTGTTAGTAAATCTTACAGTGATAAGAGTATTGTGGAAAGTAGCAAAGGGGATTTGCTGGTTACAGCCAACCTGTAAGAGGGGCCCCACTTTCATACAGTACATAATAGCAAATTGTATTGCTTTAGTGGTTTGAACCTTTTTATCAACGTTTATCTACCTCATTTTGTGAGTTTGTGTGTGTGTGTGTGCTGAATGTGTATGAATATGTATGTACTTGTGTGAGAGAAAAAGAGAGAGAGTTGTGTTCTACTATTTAATATGTTTTAATGGTTGAAAGGGCTCTGTTTTTCTGTACAGTGCCTTCAGAAAGTTTTCATACCCCTTGACTTATTCCACATTTTGTTGTTACAGCCTGAATTCAAAATGGATTAAATAGATTTTTATTCTACACACAATACCCCCTTAATGACAAAGTGAAAACGTGTTTTCAGAAATGTTATCAAATTTATTGAAAATGAAATACAGAAATATTACCTTTGGCAGCAATTACAGCTGTGAGCCTTTATGGGTAAGTCTATAAGAGCTTTCCACGCCTGGATGGTGCAAAATTTGCCCATTATTCTTTTCAACATTCTTCAAGCTCTGTCAAATTGGTTGTTGATCATTGCTAGACAATTTTCAGGTCTTGCCATACTTTTTCAAGTAGATTTAAGTCAAAACTGTAAGTCAGCCACTAAGGAACATTCACTGTCTTCTTGGTAAGCAACTCCAGTGTAGATTTGGCCTTGTGTTTTAGGTTATTGTCCTGCTGACGGGTGAATTCACCTCCCAGTGTCTGGTGAAAAACAGACTGAACCAGGTTTTCAAGGATTTTGCCTCTTAGCTATCCTGAAAAACTCCCCAGTCCATAACGATTACAAGCATACCCGTAACATGATGCAGCCACCAATATGGTTGAACATATGGAGAGTGGGACTCAGTAATGTGTTCTATCGGATATTGCACCAACATAACACTTTGTATTCAGGACCAAGTATTACTTTAGTGCCTTGTTGCAAACATGATGCATATTTTGGAATATTTTTATTGTGTTCAGGCTTCCTTATTTTCACTGTGTCTATTATGTTAGTATTGTGGAGTAACTACAATGTTGTTGATCCATCATTCTTTTTCTCCTATCTCAGCCATTATATCTTAACTGTTTTACATCCACCATTGGATGAGCGGTTTGTATATCAGAGTGTAACTAATATCCCCACCATGTTCAACGGGATATTCAATATCTCTTTTTTTTTCTCCCAATGGGTGCCCTTCTTTGTGAGCCATTGGCAAACTTCCCTGGTCTTTGTGGTTGAATCTGTTTGAAATTCACTTACTGATAGTTGTATGTGTGGGGTACAGACATGGGGTAGTCCTTAAAATATAATTTGAAACATTATTGCACACAGCGTGAGTCCATGCAACTTATTATGTGTAATCACATTTAAACTCCTTAACTTATTTAGGCTTGCGATAACAAAAGGGTTGACTACTTATTGACTCGAGACATTTCAGCTTTTCATTTTTAATGAATTTGTAAAAGATTCTAAAAACATCATTCACTTTGACATTATGGGGTATTGTGTGGAGGCCAATGACAAAAACATATCTATTTAAGCAATTTCAAATTCAGATGTGGGAAAAGTTAATGGTGTGCATACTTTCTGAAGGACCTGTATATGTTCAAGTCTAAAATCTTTAAAACTTTTCCACAATTTGATAGTCAATGTACTGTAGATGCCCTCTCCCTACCATTGGTCAGTTGGCTGTAGGGCGGCAGGTAGCCTAGCAGTTAGAGCATTGGGATAATAACCGAAAGGTTGCTGGTTTGAAAACATGAGTATGTCGATGTGCCCTTGAGCAAGGCACTTATCGCTAACATTTGCTCCACTCCAGTGGTGCCATACCACTATGGTTGACCCTTTAAAACTGCACCTTTTTGGTATATGTGACAATAAAGCATTATTTTTTGTAGTTTCATAACACAACCAAAGAAGTCCCTTCTCAAATGCTAGTCGAAATACCCTTCTTCTCAAAGCTATTTCTTAATACGATTTTTGTTTTTGTTTTGCAAAGCTTTTTGTAAATAAAACATGCTGTAAATATGCATGATATTTTGTATCCACAATTGTATACATAATAAATTCTTATAATCCTTCATAACTTGTTCGGTCTGTTTCTTGTCTTCCTCTGATTAAACAATTATTCTTATGTTTCTATCAAGTGTCAAATTTGTAAAATACAACAGGCTGAAAGTACATTTTGGACTATTGAATGTTGGTGAGGACGGAGCCATATATGCTTCATTCTGTACTTTACTTAGTCATTATCTCACCCAGAACAGTGTAGATATCCCTATTCCTGTGTGCCTTGTCTTATATTAATGAGTTGTAGTAATGATGTGTTAGGTTTGGCAGCGTGTTGATGATGTCATCAGGCCCCTCTTGGGTGAGGTCATTACATGATGCAGACCATGTGGCCTTCTAGCACAGGGGACGAGGGGGAGACCGCCTAAACGTGTACACACGTGTACGACCACACTCAGGCAAATGCACGTACGCAAACACACACTCTCTCGATCTCTCTCCCCACAAGCTAATCAGGCCCATCTTCTCCTTTGATTAGGGGTCCTTGGAGTCATGTATACGCATAGTGGGATGTCATACTGTCAGAGAGAGAGAGGCCCAGGGTGAGTTGGATAGGAGATCTGATAATGATGCCATCCCAACCATGTTTGAGTTGAACAGTCCAGACCACACTTCTCAAAACTTACTGACCACTGGAGGGCAAAAAGTCCTGCATGTGGCCCTGCCTGATGTCACTCTGCTGGCCTGAGTGTCAGCCCCTACACCTTCCATTTCCCCATGGCTTTAAAGGCTTTTAGTAAGACACGCTGCTTGCAAAGGAAAAGAATATCAAACAAAGATTAAATTGCAACTGAATGAAGGTGCTCAGCCGTTTGTCATTTTTGTGTGATCGACAGTTGGCTTCAAGCATTGTTTTATGTTACCTGTGTGTGAAGGCGCCCAGAACCAGTCCAGGAGTGATTTCTCACTCAGCGGGACAGGCCCCTCTCCAAGTTATGACTAATTTGTTTTGCACACTTCTCCAACCCTTCATTCATATGCCTCCTCAGATCCACAGCCAGATGTTGAGATCACTGATTTTTGATATGATTATTTTCTATAACAGAGAAAATGTGTTCTTCCTTGACAACCATTCAACCAGACCAGACCAGTTTGTACAGTCCAAAGCTAAAGCACTCAGACACCAGGTTGCAAATGGCACCATATTCCCTATATACAGTAGTGCACTACTTTTGGACCATTCACTATATAGGGAATATGGTGCCATTTGGGTCGTGGGACAGACTTTCTGTACAACAGAAAGTATTGAATCATACCAACAACCCAGAGAGAGGATTACCATAGAATAGGGACGTAACCAATTATTATTTAGTAGGTCAAGACAGTTTTGGGGGGCTTTGTCCTAGTTAGTGAACGTGGCCAAGTAGGTATGGGATTATTATGACGAAAGAACTACGTGAGTTTGTCATTTTTATTTTGTGTTGCGATTCGTGGTTGCAAATGTGTAATTTAATATCGCAAGCTTGTATCATGGTGTGTAAAAGATTTAACAATGTTCGCAAACGTGTAACGGGACATTTGAATACGTTCAATAAGATTTGCAAGTATATAATTTATTTTCAGAATTATTACAAATCCATTTACGAGTATGACTAGTCTGTCACGTTACCAAGAGATTTGTAAACTTGTAAAAAAAAAATGTAAATTTGTAGAAAGACATTCGCAAATTAAATATTTGCACCCTGGGGGCAGGAGCTATTACTCCTGACCAATCAATGAACACAGATAAAATTTTTAAAAAAGAAGATTACTTACAAGTAGATCATTTTGGTTTAATTTACCTCATCCTCTCTTGTGGGAAGCTACTTTTTGAGATTTGATGGATGGAACAATCCAGCCAATGGTTAGGCGGCTGTGGTTTTGGCAGAGGGAACTGATTGGCCAGGAGTAATTTTTTTAAATTGCGAATGTCTTTCTACAAATTTACAAAACTTTTTGCAAGTTTACGAATCTCTTGGTAACGTGACAGAACTCAGAGCGCACGCAGATTCTGTCGTTGTCCTGTTGGAAGGGGAACGTTCGCCTGTCTGAGGTCCTGAGCGCTCTGGAGCAGATTTTAAACAAGGATCACTCTGTACTTTGCTCTGTTCATCCTTCCCTCGAACCAGACATCTGCAAGTGTATTATTGATTCACAGCAGAATATTCATGCTTGTAAATGGACTTGTAATAATTCTGAAAATAAATTATGTCAAGTTGCAAGTTTGCGACCGTTGTTAAATCTTTTGCACATCATGAAACAAGCTTGCAAAATTAAATGACACATTTGCGAATCGTACTTGTAACCACAACTCAATGTGCGACCACAAAATTTGAAATATAAACTCACAGAGTTCTGTCATCACTATAATCCCATAAAGAGGATGGTCTGAGACATCTCACAGAGCAGAGAACCACATCCTGTTTCGCAGCCATTGGTCAATCCCCAGGGGGGTCGTTGGAGTGGTTAGAGGAGGTGGACAACAGGGTCATCATGTCTTGGTGTGGAGTGTTTGTATGTGTGTGTGTGCGTGTCTGTGTTTCTGTGTGAGTGAGAGAGGTGTGGGTGAGGTGAGAGGTTATTTTATGAGGTGTAAATACTAATCAGGAGTTGTAATTTCAATGCTACATTTGTAAAAAAGTAATTTTTCCAAAAGCGCTGCTCGGAGTAGGCTTTAGATACAAACGCTGCTCGGAGTAGACTTTAGATACAGTGTACCATACCACCTGTTACAGACTCCAAACACATGGTCAGTGATTTCTGCATGCTAGTGTTCATTAGATATGAACACTAGCTCGCAGAAACATGAACGTCAAAGAAATCTCAAACACCAAGATAACTTCACCCCACAGGTTTACCCTGCGGATGTGTATGACCCAGACATAAATTCCAACCACACCTGACATAGAAGTAGCCAATCTAAGTTTAGCTTCCTAGCACAGCTGGCCCCCGTTCACTCCACACACGAAGAAAAATGACTACGGTACATTTGATATCACTTGCCAGTGTCCATCTAAAAGTCTCATTCTGCAGACTTGCAGACGGTGTTTTGATTGTGGCACATGGGTAATGTGTGTATATTTACTTGAGAGGTTGGAAGGCCTCACTTTTATAGCTGGAACACTGGAGCAATTCCAATAAAATATCCATAGCTTCAGAACCACACAGAATCACACCACCGCATATAATGAAAAATCACAATCACACACACACACACACACACACACACACACACACACACACACACACACACACACACACACACACACACACACCACAGAAATGGGTCTCAAAACAACACAGAATCATTTTTATACAAAAATACATTCCTCATTGTGGCCTTTCTAGTTGGGCAACTAGCCTTATTGCAGTAATGGTTTATACATCTGCGTGTCAAATTCAGAATTTCAAGCTCTGAGATGAATGCTGGCAATGACAGAGTTCAAGTGAACCCACGGTATTGACTATGACATAACCATGTTTTCCTTAAACCGAGAGGTCTATTACGGCCAGTACCCCCACTCTCCCCAGCACACTGAAGCCAAACACAAATACAGCAACGCTCACGGGTAAGGCCTATTGTTCACATATATCGTGAGACTTCACAATGCAGTAGTATGCACCAACATAGTTGGTTAGTATTATGGAAAATGTGAATGCAGACATACAAGACATCTGTAAACTGTATAGCTGTTGCTAAGGGTCTTTGTTTTGATTATGTGTAAACTGTGAAGCAGGGATAGATTATAGATGGGCAGAGAGTGTGGTTACTGCTGTTTATTTCCTACTGACAGTCAACTCTGTCATGATGACTTGCACCAAAGCAAGCTTATCTTTCAAACAGAAAATCATCCAGAATGGAGACCACTTGTGATGGATCATTTAAAAGACTGTGGTCATTTGTAGTCTTCTCAATCCTTTTAACAGTAATTACAGTGTAATTACACTGCAGTAAACGCACAGCTATTGATAATGATTTAAAGACCATCAAAGTCCATAAGGAAATACTGAGCATTGAAGCAATTATGTATAGATTTGCATATATTGGCAGAGTACGTCATGTAAAAGTAGTTTTACGATACAGGTAACCCCAAAATGTTATTCCAATAATATGAACATTTATTTGATTAATTGTGCATTTACTGAGAATTGGAGCCATTGTTATTAAGGCTCTTGGCTAATTTTTCGGGCTCTGGTGTTGGAGTGGATTTTAAGTACCTTTCTTAATTAAACCACGGGCAAAGTCTAATTTCATCAAAACTGGAAAGTAAAGCCCCCTTGGAAAATAAACCCCTCTTCCTGGAGGATGGCAGAGGGCTGTAAACACACCGATACCAGCTGCCAGCGACTGCGTGCTTGCCTGCTTGGTCTGCTTGTCTCTGTGCCTGGCTGCCTGTCTTTCAGCCTGCTTGGTCTGCCTACCTGCCTGTCTGATCTCTCTGCCTGAGACTGGGTACAGATGTTGTGGTCCTTTTGGGACTAGGAGGGAAGTAGGAAAGGAGGGCCAGACTGTGTTAAGATTTGTTATTCCATCCCAGACATGATTCAGAGGGAGAGAGAGGGAGAGAAAGATGGAGAGAGAGTGCTGCCCTGCCAAGGCTCTGAGCTCTGTTGCTTCACTCTGCACCACCATAACCAAACAGAATAAAAACACTCTAGCAGCACTACTTACCAGGCTTTAAGCACAACCAGATGTCTACCCTCTCAACCAATAATCACATCAAATACATACCTCCGCTCTGATTGGTCAATGGCATGTCCCAGTCGATCACTGAAAGCTGTCAACTACAAAACAGAAATGTAGGGTGTGCCGAGAGTGCTAAACGCCGCTGTAGTTCAGGGAACCACTGGAAGGTGAGTGGCGCAGAACTGACCTGCAGTTAGAGGTAAAGGTATAAATATGCCATGATGGAAATATACACCACGGGTCTGCTGGGCCTTGACAGGATATCACATGAGGAAAAGAGGGCAAACCTGTGCTGAGGTTGAGAAAGTGTTTGTGTGTGCCTGGAAAAATTGAATGTCCACATGTCTGTACACATTCTGCTGCTGACTGCTCGTACTCTGTGTTTATGTACTTGACGACATGTTTGAAAGAGATTGTGATATTGTGTTTCCAATTGACACCCTTCAGATGTGCTTCATCTAAGACAGTGGTTCTCAAACCTCTCCTTGGGGACTCGCAGTGTATTGGATATTTTCCAGAGCTAGCACACCTGATTAAACTTGTTAACTAATCATCAAGCTTTTGTCAATCAGGTGAGCTAGTTCAGGCCTAATACAAAATTGTGAAACGTCTGGGAGGAGAGATTTGAGAAACACTGATCTAAGATGTGCTACTTCCTTTTCTTTTCTCTGTGATGGTCATCAATCTGAATGGGATTCCTCTATTATCTTTAGTACAAGAGCGTCAAAGATTTATTAGGGGGTTCGAGTTTGGTTACAAGTTAATCCATACCTGAACACCACATCCTCTTAGCATGACCTTTTCAGTCCACAGCTTGCGTCTATCCCAGATGTATTTGTTTGTTTATTTATTTGCTTATTTGGAACCCCATGAGCTTTTGCAGAAGCATCAGCTACTTTTCCTGGGGTCCACAATCCAAATCCCACGCCTGGAGCTGTGAAAGGTTGGAGGTTGGAAGTGGGGGTGTGGGGTCATATATTTTATGTGCCTTGCCTCCCGAGGGACCTGGGGCCATGAACAGTTCAAAGATAAACGTGAGAAATGTTTGCCTCGTGAAGGCCATCATGCATGTGCCATGAGGCCAGAAACAGGGTGGCCTGGGCCTGTTATTCTGATTCACTAACTGTGTGTGTGTGTGTGTGTGTGTGTGTGTGTGTGTGTGTGTGTGTGTTATTATGACCAACCTTTACCTGTGTTAGCAATTCTGTGATTAAGAAGAGGTGGCTTTGTTGATCAGGGCTCGGCAGCAGTAGGACAGTGGGAGTCTGTGGGCCTTTAATGAAAAAATGTTGTGTGTTCTTCACGTTGTCCTCTGCAATAGGTCTGCTTTTGAAAATGAAACCTCACTAATCCAATAAGTAGTTTCTTCTTCTTCATTTCGTCACGATCGAGACTGCTTTCAGTTGGACCATCAGCAGAGCTCTAAGGTCACAGGTCAACCATATTGTTTATGTAGTTTACAGGAGTTTCCTTTTTTTTTTAAACAACACTGAGGTACCAGGAGGAAGTCATACTACAGGTCAGGTGATCCAGGTGGTTCTCATTCGTATTTATTTTTTATTTCACCTTTATTTAACCAGGTAGGCTAGTTGAGAACACCTTTATTTAACCAGGTAGGCTAGTTGAGAACAAGTTCTCTTTTGCAACTGCGACCTGGCCAAGATAAAGCATAGCAGTTCAACACATACAACAACACACATGGAATAAACAAAACATAGTCAATAATACAGTATAGCCCTAAAAGAACTCCATTTGCATAGCACAGATATTCTAACATTATACTGTATGTTTATGTCTACAAAATGAAGGATAAAAATATATGGCATTTGGCTAATTTAGAGCGGAGGTGTTTTTGCAGATGGCAGTTAGGTGTACTGGGACGCAGCAGAAGTAAGGCAGCAGTCTTATTTACGCTATGAATGGGATGGGTGATTAACTGTCTTGTTGGCTGAATGGTTGAATTCCACAGACACGTTACCGTAAGGCCTCCCTCAGGAGTCTACTTCTCCTCTCAATCTCAAAACCAGACTCTTCGTCTCTTCTCTGTCACGGACCATGACCATGGTTTGTGTCTGTTAGTCTTTTAGTCTCATACCAATGTGACAATAATCCAGGTAAAACGGGTGTATTTTTAGTGAAGGCACGTAATGTAGTAAGGTATCTTACCTAATATGTGTCAACTTTAGTATTTAATTTCATGTTCTAGACCTCTTAACTTTTTATGTACCTTTCTAATTACATAGTTCCAGATTCTAAACAGTATTTTCTATCCAATCTCTTAATTGACAACATTCAACCAGGTCAGTATAGAAGGTGTATAATACAGCACAGCACAATACAGAATCAATAAACATCAATAATATTCAACTAAACTGGGGATTTGCTGTGTATAGTAATGACACAATGGCAATATCAGTAACAATCAGTGGTCACTTTAGCATGTAAATCTTGATGGGACAAACTCCCCAAACATGTTTAGACGCATGCCAGCAAAGCCACTATGCAACACAACACTAAACAATACATTAATTGCACTATAACGGTGACACACGGTGCCCAAAAACTGTTAGGGCCTACATAAAACTGTCCCAAAACCTTGCCCCCGCTACACCTGGTTATCAGCAGAGCCTTGTCTGGCAGAAAAACAGTTAATTCAGCCTCATTTAATGGCTTTTAAAAAAACATAACTGATATGGCTGACTACCTATGACATAAGGGGATTACTAGTGGATGAGTGGCAATCCCAAATTTTGATTAAGACATTAATGATCGAGCTGGGCCGGACGTAGTCAACATAACTATTTGTTCAGCACTTTTGAAATATACAGCGACAGAATTCAGAGCATGGGCCGTTTTTACAGTATTCTCCCTGTACACCAAATCAGAACTGTAGGATACATAAAGGGGGCATATAAAGCAGACAATGAAAGCTCTTACAATATTCGATGATTAGATTTCTCTAAAACAGGCAATAGGCTACAAGTACATCCCCAAGTCAGAACAGTAGGCTAAGTTATGAGTAGGAAAGGACTCAAATTATTAGGGTGAAGCACATGGCCTACCAACAGCTTACTACACACATACACTTAGTATTACTTTCTTAGCTACAGTTTACATATCTCCCTGGCATATTACATCATTTATGCACCAGCATATAAAACATTTTTGGACTCACTTGAACAGGAAGGTCACGCGGTGGTCCTTGTGGGCAAATCTTGTCATCAAACATTGGCATCAAAGTCTGGCATTCTCTGGATTTATGGTGCATTCAAGACAACTGGGAACAAGGTCGAATCATGACGTCAGTGATCTTCAGGTCGGAGCTCTAGAAAGAGGCCTAAGTTTCCAACTTGGAATTCCGATTACCGTTAAAAACGTATTTTCCCAGTCAGAGTTCCCAGTTGTCTTGAACTCACTGAAGCCTGAGATTTCCCAGTACCGAGTTTCCAGTTGTTTTGAACGCGACAGAAGTCATTCAAGATTGAAAGCCTGGCCAATGTATTCAACCTTTTCTGGCCCAAGGTGTCCTTTTAAGCATGGAAAAGAGACCCTTGAACCTAGACTTGGACCACACACCCACTCCACTGAATAGTAGGCAGGTGATTGCTTTGCAAAACTTGCAGTTAGCCACTGACTCCTTCCAAACCCCTCATTGTTGAATTTGCAATTTTCAACTTGTTGTGTAATGTTTGTCTAATGGCCGACGAGCACTGATAAGTTTTATCTATAATTTATCTTCATATGACAAGGATTGAAAAGGATTTGCCAGTAGATTGTCAACGTAATTCATGATTATGCTTGTCTACAGTGCTAGCTAAGATTTTGAAAGTATGATGTTTACATGACCAGTCCAATCAAAGCGACAGTAGATATAACGTGATTTGACTTTATTTTATCTGTGGCCAATGACCTTGAGCCTTCTTGGACGGGAACTTATACTGTAAATCTACGGCAGCACCCAAAGGGGCTTGAACTTTCTTGCTCTCCCTGTAGATTTTGCGATGATGTACAGCAGTGTCCCCATGAGTGACAGAACACTGAGCCAATCACGGCTCAACTAGAGAATATTACCAAACCCTACGCTCTGCATTTTCTGCTGGCTGCCCCACCACCACAGAAAGCACTGAGCTAGGTTGAAACACCTACAATTTGGAGCTACCTTATTCAAGAAAGCAAAAAAGAGATTTTTTTTACATTGTTTGTAAACTGATGTGATATACAGTATATATATATATATATATATATATATATATATATTTTTTTTTTACTTAAACAGGTGGGGCTAAAAACAGGTGCCCCAGCTACCCTGAATGACAGGTCGCCACTGGCAACAATGTAATGGTGTTCTTTGTTATTTAAATGACTTAATCACATAAATACTAGCCCCAGTTAATGACTTGGTGTGCCATGCCATTTCAATCCTTGAGCCAGTCCTCCCACGATGTAACGGTTGTCTTGGGTGGAAGAAGGAGAGGACCAAAGCGCAGCGTGGTTAGTGTTCATCTTATTTAATAATAATCAAAACTGAACACTGAATAACAAAAAAAACAACAACCGAAACAGTTCTGTCTGGTGCAGACACACAAAGACTGAACATAACCACTCACAAAACACAAAGGAAAACAGGCTACCTAAATATGGTTCTCAATCAGGGACAACGATAGACAGCTGCCTCTGATTGAGAACCATATCAGGCCAAACACAGAAATAGAAAATATAGAAAAACTAACATAGACTGCCCACCCCAACTCACTCCCTGGCCATACTAAATAAAGACAAAAACAAAGAAATAAAGGTCAGAACGTGACACACGAGCACAGGTGTTTCATTTTAGAAGTTTAAACACTGTAGAAACCAATGGCGTATGTATATGTCTATGGTTGTAACACAATGGCAGTTGAGCTTATTCCATTCCACTCAGTATCCACTCAGACTCCATTCTTTAAGGAGGGCCTGAAGGGCCTTTCTATGTAATACCAATCTATAGCAGGACTCTTTTGAAGGGAGCTAGCTGCCGTGCTTTCTGCTCTGTTAAGCTCATCTCTGATGGTTAAATATTTTGGCCAAGAGACGTTTAGAAGGAATCCACCATGTATCAGTTTATGCCGTCTGACAGACCAGCTTTTCTACCTCTCAAGTTCTACTTCTACTAGATCCATAATGTACCCCAGACAGACGTGCCATGCTAGAGTGGACATAAACAGTCCTCTCGATGGGGACCAGCATAGGGCATCTCTGTGTGCTGCCAGATAGGGCCCCTCTCATGCTGGGAGGGACATCTGCTCCTATTCTCCTGGACCCTGGGCCCTGGACCTGTATTCATTCATAAAGCGTCCCACAGTAGGAGTGCTGATCTAGGATCAGTGATGCCTTTTAGATTATAATTAATGGACCTGGGGGACCTAATCCTAGATCAGGAACCTGCCACTCCCAGGAGAGCAGCGTGGACAGACACACTAATACTAATGTCTTATGAGAGTTTCTGTGAAGATAAATGTTTAAAAAATATATATTTTTTATTCGAAGTCCTATCGCCCTGATTGCTTTAGTGTAAGCAGTCCTCCCCACAGCCTATTGGCCCAGCCATGGTCTGCTGCCCAAGAGAGATTTCTCACCCTATATGGTCATCGTAGTAAAAACACCCAGGGTTCACGACCCAAACAATTTATTCAAAGTGACTTTCTTGTTTATGTCAATGTCTCTGAGTTGTGTTTTTGTAAGTTTTTCTGTAACGTTTCTGGGGGTATCCTTTGGAATAGCACAGCTGTAAGGTTACTATGGTACACTACACCTCAGGAACGTGTCTGCAGTAACCTCTGTAGTAATACCATGACCTTAAACTGTGATAGTCGACGACTGCAGGGTTAACAACTTGTCCTGCAAAACGTCATGCTGTGAATAATTTTTTCTCTGAAATGAAATTTAAAACTTCCCCAGTGATGGAAATGTCACATAAATAGGATTAAAAAGTTGAGGTCCATGAAAATACAGAGCATATTTCTTCACCCCTGAGAACTGCTCATGCAGATGTTGCCGCTCATTACTAGTTGTTCCATTTAATAAGCAAACAGATGCATTTCCTTTGTGCTGCATTTCCAATAATGAGTGGAATGTGTTTACTGAACTCCTCAGTCAGGGGATAAATCAGACAGGGATAAATGGTGCGGAGGGCCGTGGATCGACAACAGGCAGGCAGTGGTGAGTGGTGCTAATCAAGGAGTCGGTGGCTGTGTCCCAAATGGCACTCTTTCCCCTATACAGGGCACTACGGACTCTGGTCAAACGTAGTCTACTATATAGGGAATAGGGTGTCATTTGGGATGCAAGCAGTCCCTGGTTTGATCCACTAATGTTTACCACAGCTGCACCACCACCATCCATCTGTGCATTTCTTACGTAGTTATATAGTTGTTGATGCTATAGTCCCGTACACCAGCTATGTTTATTAGCTATACACTAAGGGGCTAGAAACAAAGCATTATACAAAACAACGACTGTGGTGGTCAATTTTCATGGGACAATTTTCCATATGTTGTTTTGTAGCTGTGGCTGCAGGTTTACAGTTATATTTTACTTCACTGCTTGTAGAGCTGATTCTTCTGAATGAGTATTTTTACCATTGGATATTGCAACAATAATTGACGTGATGCCAGTCTAGAACTATTGTAGTGTATTGTATTCTGTTCTATTATTTTCTATTCTATTCTGTTCTAACCCTGGTTATCTTATTTGAGACTGCACACAGATGTGCAGAAAGCTTGGGGGGACTGGGGACAACCATGATGGGTTCATTATGCTCTCTTCAGATGAACTACTAAGGCCCTAAAATCCCTTTATTCTGTAGTTACAGTTTAAAGAGCCAAGACGGGGTAGAACTGAAAACAACTGCAAAAAAATCTCTCAAAATCTCTCTGTATGCTTTGTTGTATTTTATGTCATTTTCTATTCCACAACATCCAAACTTGTACCAACACAAAATCACATGCATCTTGATTAGTTACAGTTTTATGTTTTTATGTATTAATCATACCCATTTGACCAGTATTGTCGGCTGTCTTGATGTTCAGTCAGATGAATAAAGTCTAGTTTTCAAATCAAAGCCAACCTTTGAACATCACACGGCCACATGTAGAAGAGCAAATAGAGATCACTGGGCATCAGTTGGTCTGTGATCGCTCTCCGTTCTGTCACAAGGGACATGGACATTGCACTTCCTTTAGAAGACCTTCAACTCAAATTTCCATTCCCAAAGTGACGATACTTTACGGTACTGTTACTGTGCTGCATAGTCGAGTTCTCTCAGAAGTCAGTCAGTACCCGATATCAGGGGTTCTCAAAGGAACATTTTAAAGGCCCGCCTCTTGGCATCGTGGAGACATTTTTGCAGCTTTCAAGCTAATTTCCTGCAATTCTACACATTTTGCCACGAGGCAGAGTGTAACGTGTACGTTAGGAGTCAGGAAGCAAGTACAGGGAGTGAATTTCAGAAATAAACGAACATGGAACAAAACAAGAAACACGAGTAGCATACAGACATGAAACATATAAACGGAAACAACAACACCCGAGGAAAGAACCAAAGGGAGTGACAAATACAGTGGGGCAAAAAAGTATTTAGTCAGCCACCAATTGTGCAAGTTCTCCCACTTAAAAATATGAGAGAGGCCTGTAATTTTCATCATAGGTACACTTCAACTATGACAGACAAAATGAGTAAAAAAAATCAAGAAAATCACATTGTAGGATTTTTAATGTTTGAACTTGTTATCAGTATAAAAGACACCTGTCCACAACCTCAAACAGTCACACTCCAAACTCCACTATGGCCACGACCAAAGAGCTGTCAAAGGACACCAGAAACAAAATTGTAGACCTGCACGAGGCTGGGAAGGCTGAATCTGTAATAGGTAAGCAGCTTGGTTTGAAGAAATCAACTGTGGGAGCAATTATTAGGAAATGGAAGACATACAAGACCACTGATAATCTCCCTTGATCTGGGGCTCCACGCAAGATCTCACCCCGTGGGGTCAAAATGATCACAAGAACGGTGAGCAAAAATCCCAGAACCAAACGGGGGGACCTAGTGAATGACCTGCAGAGAGCTGGGACCAAAGTAACAAAGCCTACCATCAGTAACACACTACGCCGCCAGGGACTCAAATCCTGCAGTGCCAGACGTGTCCCCCTGCTTAAGCCAGTACATGTCCAGGCCCGTCTGAAGTTTGCTAGAGAGCATTTGGATGATCCAGAAGAAGATTGGGAGAATGTTATATGGTCAGATGAAACCAAAATAGAACTTTTTGGTAAAAACTCAACTCGTCGTGTTTGGAGGACAAAGAATGCTGAGTTGCATCCAAAGAACACCATACCTACTGTGAAGCATGGGGGTGGAAACATCATGCTTTGGGGCTGTTATTCTGCAAAGGGACCAGGACGACTGATCCCTTTGTAAAGGAAAGAATGAATGGGGCCATGTATCGTGAGATTTTGAGTAAAAACCTCCTTCCATCAGCAAGGGCATTGAAGATGAAACGTGGCTGGGTCTTTCAGCATGACAATGATCCCAAACACACCGCCCGGGCAACGAAGGAGTGGCTTCGTAAGAAGCATTTCAAGGTCCTGGAGTGGCCTAGGGAGTTGAAAGTCTGTGTTGCCCAGCAACAGCCCCAAAACATCACTGCTCTAGAGGAGATCTGCATGGAGGAATGGGCCAAAATACCAGCAACAGTGTGTGAAAACCTTGTGAAGACTTACAGAAAACGTTTGACCTCTGTCATTGCCAACAAAGAGTATATAACAAAGTATTGAGATAAACTTTTGTTATTGACCAAATACTTATTTTCCACCATAATTTGTAAATAAATTAATAAAAAATCCTACAATGTGATTTTCTGCATTTTTTTCTTCTCATTTTGTCTGTCATAGTTGAAGTGTACCTATGATGAAAATTACAGGCCTCTCTCATCTTTTTAAGTGGGAGATCTTGCACAATTGGTGGCTGACTAAATACTTTTTTGCCCCACTGTATATGGAAGGTAATCAGGAAGGTAATGGAGTCCAGGTGAGCTTCGTGAGGCACAGATGTGTGTAACGATGGTGGCAGGTGTAATAATGAGCCTGACGAGTCAGCTGAGACATGGGGTCCCGACGAGCCAGCTGAGGTTTGGAAGCCTGTCGAGCCAGCTGAGGCATGGAAGCCTGACAAGCTAGCTGAGGCATCCCCAATAGCTTTGGTAATGGAAGCCTGACAAGCCAACCGAGGCTTGTGAACATATCAAGGTGTTATTGTTTCTGTTTATATGTTTCATGTCTGTACGCTATTCTTGTTTCTTGTTTTGTTCCATGTTTGTTTATTTATTAAATTCACTCCTTGTACTTGCTTCCCGATTATTAGCGTACTCCTTACAGAGTAACGCCTCACCAAAGGGAAGCAACAGGGATTTATTTATATTTTTTACTGGTAATGTCGGGTCCAAGGGCGGCTGCCGAAGCAACTGGGGATGCCTCAGCTGGCTCGACAGGTTCTCAAGCCTTGTTTGGCTCGTCAGGCTTCCATGCCTCAGCCGGCTCGACAGGTTCCCGCGCCTCAGCTGGCAGTACAGGTTCCCGCACCTCAGCTGGCTCTACAGGTTCCTGCGCCTCAGCTGGCTCTACAGGTTCCTGCGCCTCAGCTGGTTCTGCAGGTTCCCATGCCTCAGCAGAAGCGATCGGCCCGTTACTGGTCCTTGAGACCGTACCTCTGGTCGGCGTCCTGCGGCTGGAGCTGCGCGTCAGGGAGGGAGTACTGCCACGTTTACTCCCGCTCCTCCTCTCTGGTGCTCGTTGTCGCCAGTTTACTCATTATTACGCACACCTGCCACCATCGTTAAGCTCACCTGCGCCTCATGAGACTCACCTGGACTCCATCACCTTCCTGATTACCTCCCCTGTATCGGTCACTCGCTTTGGTTCTTTCCTTAGGCATTATTGACTCTGTTTCTGTTTCATGTCTGTACACTTTTCGTGTTTCTTGTTTTGTACTATGTTCTATTTATTATTAAATTTGCACTCCCTGTACTTGCTTCCCGACTACCAGCATACACGTCACACAGAAAGAAAACTTACAGGCCCATGTTGACCACGGTTAAGAACATATTGTATTATATTACACCCTTTAACCATATTACACAGATCTCTTGGCCAATTTTTGTTCTTCATCTGTGGCTGTTAGTAATATTCATTCAAAAAATGCCCTATAGGACCTGGTTGTCCACTACCTCCCTGCCCCTCTACCCTGCTAGCCACACACTTGTTCCCAAGGCTTTGATGGTCAGTTTCTCACAGTTGCAATGCGAACTGTCTTTCATGCAGAGTATCAAACATTCAGTAGGCCTCCATTCCTCTCTACCTCCCACACTCCCTCATTCCCTCCCCCCATCCCAGAACCATCCTCTGTGTTACATCTCCTCCGACAACTGTCCATTTCACTTTCGGTCCAACAAACTTGGCAGAAGAATAAATTACAAAACTACATGGTATAAAATCAATATTTAGAATCTCTCTTATTTTCTCTCTTCTCTCTTCTCTGCTTTTGATTATACATAGCCTGAGAGGATTGTAATGTCTATCTGTCTGTCTGTTTGTCTCACAGTCCACATTGTTTTTGCAAAACCAAATAGATAATATACGATGAAAGTATTGTTAACGAAATACTTTTCTCTCAACATATTCACTTTGGAATATATGCCTCCTGACAAAATTGATAGCATATGTGAAAAAGTGATATTATCTGGGACAACGCTTGCTACGGCGGATGACATAAGTATGTGAGGTCAAACTTTCCTCTGTAGTTCAAAGTCCTGAGAATGTTCGTCTATTGGTTTTACTGCTGCAGCAAATAAATGCCTGGATATAATGATATAATGGATAGAATGGCGCAATGCAAAAGCCCATTAGTAAATGGTAACCCTGCAAATACTTTGTAAATGTACAGTTAATTAGCTGTAAATAATAGCTTTAAAAAAGTCTTTTACAGATAAGGTGCCATTTAAAAGCAAAAAACAAATAAATAAAGAGGTTTTATGGTCACATATACACCGGATAGGGGAAGTGAAATGTGTTGTTTTACAGGGTCAGCCATAGTACTACGGCACCCCTGGAGCAAATTAAGGTTAAGTGCCTTGCTCAAGGGCACATGGACAGATTTTTCACTTTGTCAAGCCGGGTATTCGAAACAGCAACATTTTGTTTATTGGCTCAATGCTCTAACCACTAGGCTACCTGCCTCCCTTTTGCAGCAGTTCTAAAGTTATTTTTAAAAAAAGGATTTTATTTTCAGGCATCGCTGTATAGTAAGAATAAACTATTATGAGTCTTACGTAATGCATGGCTTGAGAAGGTCATTTAAATTTAGCTTACCCACCCAAACATATTGGAGGTATATCCATTTACATAACCATTTAGGATTAATATAATCTATTAGTAGAATGCCACACCATAGGCTGGTCTCATGTAATAAACAAAAATCTGGGACACTCAAATTAGTATGATATGTTACTTTTGGTATTGTTACATTAAACAGAAGGTTACTTAAGACAAAAAGCAACCCAAAGGTTGCGTGTTCGAATGTCATCACGGACAACTTTAGCATTTTAGCATATTTGCAACTACTTACTACTTTTTAGCTACTTTGCAACTATTTAGCGTGTTAGCTAACCCTTCCCCTAATCCTAGCCTTAACCCTTTAAACTAACTCCTAACCCTAACCTTAACCCTAAATTTAACTCCTAACCCCTAGCCTAGCTAACGTTAGACACGTAGCTAACGTTAGCATTAGCCACCTAACCACCTATATAACGGTAACCACAACAAATTGGAATTTGTAACATATCATAGGTATTGCAAAATCGTAACATATTTTATGAATTGAAATATATACATTTTTATTTGTAACATATCATACGAAATGGATGATGGACATCCACAAATTAATACATAGCATACCAAACGTAACATGTCATCCTAATTTGAGTGTCCTGGCATTTCATTTTTTATGTTACGTCTATCCCTGAGTCCAGCTTGGCCACCGCAATGGCAAACCTAAAATAACTCCCTTTTTGCAAAAGCCAAGGACTTTGGTACTGAGCTCACAGGGATTTGTAAAAAGTAATGATTACAATCTTGACGCTATTTGCATGCCTATTAGGATGGTGAGGCTCAGAAAGAAAAAATAGTAGCTTTGAGGTGCGAGATTATATCAGGCAATAGCCAATTCCAGAAATCTAAAGAAAAAAGTATTTTGTTTGTTGTTTTCTATAACAGACCTCTGGAACGGGAACTGAACCAAGGCCGGCCTTCTCATTTGGCAGGATTGGGTGGCCACCTATTGCTGGCAGATTCAAGAGGGTGGCATTTTCTGAGCTAAACTGACCAAGAAGCATTGCCCACAACACATAAAACCTCACATAATTCTGCCCAAAAACAATGACAATTTTGATTGTCCATTCCCAGAACACCTCTCAAGGGTGCTGTTGGAGAGACGCATCACTGCCTCCCTCCACCAACGCTCCGTCAAAAAGTGGTGTAAAGTACTTCAGTAAAAATACTTTAAAGTACTACTTAAGTTGTACTTTACTTTACTATTAATATATTTTTTAAACTTTACTTCACTGTATTCCTAAAGAAAATAAGGTACTTTTTACTCCATACATTTTCCCTGACCCTCAAAAGTGCCCAGGAAAATGGTCCAATTCATGCACTTATCAAGAGAACATCCCTGATCATCTACACTGCCTCCTATCTGGTGAACTCACTAAACACCATTGCTTTATTTGTAAATGATGTCTGAGGGCTGGAGTGTGCCCCTGGCTATCCATAAATAAATAAAATCAAGAAAATGGTGCCGTCTGGTTGGCTTAATATAAGGAATAAGAAATAATTTATACTTTTACTGTTGATACTTAGGTATATTTTAAAACAAATACTTTTAGACTTTTACTCAAGTAGTATTTTACTGGGCGACTCACTTTTACTTGAGTTATTTTCTATTAAAGTATGTTTACTTTTTACTCAAGTATGACAATTGAGTACTTTCTCCACCACTGCATCAATCATGTAGCAGATATGTTATATGGTAGGAAGAGTTTGTGGGATTTTCTGTAGCCTACAGGCTGGAGATAAAATGCATGACAATGTTATGAGAGGCACTTTTTACATCGTGCAGGTTTATCCGATCAAATAGCCTAACCTAAATGTCTCTCAATTAAATAAAACACTTGTTAACTAACAATGTATCCTAAAAACAGGACAGGTTAAAGTTGAATGGACAAATGGCTACTTATAATTGCAGTCCAGGAGTTTCACCCCGTGGGCTAAATTGTCATGATCAGTAGTTTCAGGTTTGTATCCGTTCATTTTTGACGAGCTGATCATAGCAAAAAATAAAATACATAGATGTCTATAAATTATTTTAACTTTCCTTCAGAACCTAAATTTAACCTGATTTCGACTTCTGAAATACACCTTTTCAACATCCGAAAAATACACATTTTCAACTTTCAATCAGAACCGGCCGTGAAGTGGACCATGTAGACGGAATTTATAAAACAGCCATTCTGAATGCCTTTGACTCGTTGAGAGAAATTGGAAAGAAACCCTGGTATTATGACATATCAGACTGGCTTCTGGTCTGACATTGCTCATTAGCCTGTGTGATGCACCACACTACCAGAGAAATGTAGCTAGCTTGTTGTGTAAGAACACAAACTACATCCTTATGGCAAGCTCAGATTAAAATGGCACCCTATTCTCCATATAGTGCATTATTTTTGACCAGAGCCATATGGGCCCTGCTCTATAGTAGTCCGCTATACTCTGAATAGGGCAGCATTTGCCTGAGGAAATAGCACTCACCGTTGCCCCTACTGGCCCGGATTTGAAGGCAATTCTAAATGTTCTTGGGATCTTGATGGACGTCTAACTTTGAGTTCAAACTAGAGCTATCTCCATGGCCATTTGGGACTTACACTAACCCTAGAGGAAGCTCTACAGTTTGGCTGTAAACCGCATGGTTCATGATACCAGTATGGCTAGCAGTATGACAGCTGTGGCTGCCTCACCAAATCCCCAATATTAAGGGCTGATGTAATCAGAGTCAACCATTAAGACTGGAGCTGTGTGTGTGTGTGTGTGTGTGTGTGTGTGTGTGTGTGTGTGTGTGTGTGTGTGTGTGTGTGTGTGTGTGTGTGTGTGTGTGTGTGTGTGTGTGTGTGTGTGTGTGTGTGTGTGTGTGTGTGTGTGTGTGCGTGCGTGCGTGCGTGCGTGTGAGTGTGTGTGTGTTTGTGGGCATGTCACACAAAGCTCCCTCTCTGTCTTATAAAGTATATTGTGGCCTTTAAAGTAGCCACAAAATGGCACTTTAAAGGCCAAATACTCTTGGTTCCCAGAGAGAGAGAGAGAGAGAGTTTTTTCTCTCAAAATGTTTTGCATTTTTAACAGGATTTGAATGCTGACAGCTCAGTCACATCAAATTATAGTATGATCCATTAGAAGTCTTGGAACTTAGAAGTCAACATGTTAGCCTTTCACTTTGTTTTGAGGGAATGTTCACGCAAATACAAAATATACAAATACCGTACAGAAAATAATCTGCTGTAATATCAGGAAAACAGGAAGTCAGGACATTTGTGCAGCATTTTGAGCAGCAGTGAATGTAGGTTTATTTACAGTAATGAAGGCAATAAGCACATCTGTCTGCATTGCAATGATACGTAGTTAATGGATTAACGATATTCTCTGGTACTTTTGTATACTCTTTAGCCAGTAGTTCTGAAAGTAGCACTCACGAGCCAAAAGTGGTCGCTGAAAATTTCATACTACGTCGCATACAGTATGTGCAGCAGTGGAGGCTGCTCAGAACAGAAAGTGTAGGACAATTTTTTCATCAAAAATAGTGAAACATGAAACAAGTTTTCCTTTTTAGATAAAATGACTAAATATATTCACATAGCATCAAATAATTGATTAAAACACATTGTTTTGCAATGAAGGTCTACAGTAGCCTCATCAGCTAGTTTCCGTCCTCCTCTGGGTACATTGACTCAATACAAAACCTAGGAGGCTCGTGGTTCTCACCCCTTTCAATAGACTTACACAGTAATTATGACAACTTCCGGAGGGCGTACTCCAACCTATCAGAGCTCTTAAAGCATGAACTGACATGTTGTCCACCCAATCAAAGGATCAGAGAAGGAATCTATTACTGAAATCATAAGCTACAGCCAGCTAGCACTGCAGTGCATAAAATGTGGTGAGTAGTTGACTCAAAGAGGGAGAAAGATAATAGTTGAACGGTTTTGAATAAATACATGTATCCAAAAATTAAGGAGAAGCAAGAGAGAGAGAGACAGAGACAGAGACAGAGAAATATATTTTGTTGTATTTTTTTCACTTGAACTTACTTAGCTAGCGAATGCAGCTAGCTAGGTTAGCCTACTCAACACCAAGCTAAAAACAGAGAGGGATGCTATGTTAGCTAGCTGGCTATGGATATCCAACAAGGTAAGCTTTTGGATGTATTATTTTATTGCCACTGGGCCCTGCCGGTATAACTGCTAAACTGCTTGCTGCTGACTGTACACTGTACTGCATGATTGTAGTGGGTCTACTAACGCGTTAGTTCTAGTAGCTATGTTAACTATGACGTTAATATGGTGACAACGATGTAGGCTGTGTGTAGCGGTTAGCGGTAATGATATGAAGGTTTGGCTTGGAAAGGTTTTTTTCTCCTGGTCACAGAAAGCTGATGTGTTGTGCACTGAAGTCCACAAGCGAAGGGAAAAGGTCAGAGGAGGAGAGTGTGCAGATGCAAGAAGGAATACAACGATCAAAGGGATCATGCTGTTTGTATGTGGCTGCTATCTGTTGAAAAACGTTTCTTAAATGGAAGCAAACAGTGAAACAGGGATGAACATACCTGAATTTGTCTAATAGACACTCTCGTTTGCAACTGTTGGACAAATGATTACACCCTAGATCAGCTAGATGCAGGCAAAAGTGTGCAAGACGGTACTGAATGTATCAATGTCTATCACCTTGATTACTCAAATTCCTTTCAACCTGTGCACCTAAGTTGTAAACTTTCAAGCATAGGTTAGGTTGTAGCAACCTCATGACGGGTATAAGGACATTTTGAATATCATGTAGTAGCCTAAACCTATCAATGTTACATTGAGCTGGGAGAATGGAATATGAATGACAGTCATCCAATATGCTGTAATAGAAGTAAGGCCATGCTCATGAAAAAACTAAACGTCATCCTTCATTGCCACAGATGTGCAGCTATGAGCACCATATCATTGCTCTCTCTCTATGCTGTATCTAATGAGATGTTGGGCCCACCCTGCAATCTCATTGGGTTATCACGGCTCAGGAGAAGACCCAGATGCAGACAGTTCGAAGCAACAAAGGTTTATTACAAAAACAGGGGCAGGCAAATGACAGGCAGAGGTCAGTAAGAGGTCAGTAAGGCAGAGGTCAGTAATCCAGAGCAGTGTAACAAGGTACAGAACGGCAGGCAGACTCAGGGTCAGGGCAGGCAGAGGTCAGTAATCCAGAGCAGTGTAACAAGGTACAGAACGGCAGGCAGACTCAGGGTCAGGGCAGGCAGAGGTCAGTAATCCAGTGCGGTGTCACAAGGTACAGAACGGCAGCTAGGCTCAGGGTCAGGATAGGCAGAATGGTCAAAACCGGGAAAACAGGGACTAGAGGGGGGAGGGGGGGAGGGGGGGGGGGGCAGGAGTATGGGAAAACCACTGGAAGGCTTGATGAGACAAGACGAACTGACAACAGACAAACAGAGAACACAAGTATAAATACACTGGGGATAATGGGGAAGATGGATGACATCTGGAGGGGGGTGGAGACAAAGACAGGTGAAACAGATCAGGGTGTGACAGGGGCAGCTTGCTAGCTGTCATTAAAATGGCAAGGGGCTGAACCTCATTGGCTGGAATTCGACATTTAGGTGGCCCACATGGTCCAAGCTTGCAGTTCTCAAAATGGAGCTCACAGCTTCCAGAAAACAGTCACTTTCAAACTAGGGATTTCGTGGCTAATTGAGGTGACAGTAATTCTGCTCATAGATTATGCATGTATGAACTACACATTGACACATCCAGCCAAAAGCGTGAGGTTTAAAAAATACTTACTTAGTCGCCAAGGTACCGGAGCATGTCTTTAACTCACATGCTGAATCCCAGCATCAACTCCTCTAAACAGGAAATAGCTTACTAGTGTCACAAATCAACTTCACAAATGTACTTTGTAAACACAGACAAACTGAGAGATGCCTCTTCCTTTTGAAAATGTTACTTCTTTTTTCAAACTGTGGAAACTGAATTTCTAGGCCTTGATTTACTTAGCTGTTTAAACCGTTACATAGCGTGCAGATGTTAGATGTTGTTGATCTTCATTCTACAGTCTCTCTAACCTGTTTAAATTTTGAGACGTGGCCTGGCTCACCTTGAGTATGTGGCGCCCTTCTCCTCCTAGTCTGTCTGGTGGGAGACAGAGCTCCGATGTACCTGCTGCTGTATTGCGGCCACCTGTTGCTCTGGATGGAGCAGCAAAAACAGCTGTGGCCTTGAGAGGAGAGGGATGACTGCCTGGCTGCCTGGCTCAGGACCAGAGAGTAGTTATAAACAGAGAAAGAAGGAGAGAGAGAGAGAAAGAGTGAGTAAGTGAGTGAGTGAGTGAGTGAGTGAGTGAGTGAGTGAGTGAGTGAGCGAGCGAGCGAGTGAGAGAGAGAAAGAGAGCGAGAGAGAGAGTGAAACAGAGAGAGCGCGAAAGAGAGAGAGCGAAAGAGGGAGAGCAATGGAAGGAGAGGGGGTTTGAGGAAAGGAGGGAGGGGGAGAGACACAGAGATGCTGTACAGAGAAGTAATGCAAGGGAGATTCAATTGGAAAATAGACAGTCTATGAATGTCAATTGAATCTCTCCAGACGTTTGGCTCGCTCTGCAGAGGACATGACGGAACGTTCCGTGCATAGAGAGAGGAGAGGAAGAGGCTCCCAGGGGGAAACTCCTGGCAGGGTGCTGACACACACACACCTCAGCTGTGTCTCCTTAGGACGGAGGGGTATAACTCATCCTCACGTGGACACGAGCGTGAGCGTGTGTGTGTGTGTTTGTGTTGACACTGTAGGGTTGTCCTGCTTCTCCTGTGTCACGTCTGGGCTTCAGATAGAGGTCTGGCCCGCAGGGTCTTCATGGACGAGCGTTTAACAGCCTGGGTTAAGACCAGCTGTCTGTCTGGGCTATGTGAAGGTACATCTCTGTAGTAGAGGCACGGTCTTAGAAGAGACACACTGGACAGTCAGCTGAGGTCACCGTCTCTGACCAACAAACCGGATAGTTTCAAGTTTCATTGTTTATTCGTCACGTGCACAGGATACAGCAGGTGCAAAACAGTACAGAGAAATGCTTACTTGCAAGCTCTTTCCCAACAATACAGTAATGAAAGTATATATATAAATAAGAACATTTAAAAAATACAAGATAAGAAAAAACTATATATACAAGTCAGTGCCAGTACCATGATTACAATGTGCAGGGGGTACTGGAGTTATTGAGGTAGGTATGTAAAGCTGTAGTGCAAATGTGGAAAATGTCAAGGGGTCTGAATACTTTCAACATGCACTGTATGTACCACAGGAGGTTGGTGGCACCTTAATTGGGAGGAAGAGCTTGGTAGTGGCTGGAGCAGAATCAATGGAATGGTATCAAATACAACAAACACATGGTTTCCATGTGTTTGATGCCTTCCATTTGCTCCGTTCAAGCTATTATTTTGAGCCGCCCTCCCCTCAGCAGCCCCCACTGGTGTGTACTGTACACATATGTTTTTAGTGATGTGCAGTATTTTATATTTCAGTCTTACAGGACTGATATCTGATGTGGATAATCAAATCTTCCTCAAATAGGACACGATTCCAATCTGTTCAACTTAAAATTGACAACATAAAAATATTTGTATGGACCAATCGTCTTCCCTGCAAGTACAACACATGTAGGGATTCCATCCCATCCCCTTTGCTGTAACAGAGATCAGTGAACGGAGGGAGGCACAGCTTCATGTCAGACCTTGTTTCGCTAGAAAAATGTACAGCACTGTCCTGTACGGTCTCTCCACTGCCCCCAGCCTGAGATGTGTTGATTGGCACGGTGCAGGGCCACTGTCAAACTCTGTGAAGGGAAAGGTTTGTCATGGGCCTGTGCCAACTCAGGGTTGCGCAATCCTCTATCTGAGCTCACCCCTGTGTTTAATATCGGAGGTGTGTGTGTACGCGTCTGGGGTTAGTGTGTGCATGTGTGTGCATGTTCATGTGTGTGTGTTTGTGTGTGCATGTGCGCGGGTGTGTGTGTGTCTGTGTGTGCATGCGCGTGTGTGTGTGTGTGTCTGTGTAGGCGTGTTCATGTGTGTGTGTGTGTCTGTGTAGGCGTGTTCATGTGTGTGTGTGTTTGTGTGTGCATGCACGCGGGTGTGTGTGTGTCTGTGTGTGCGTGTTCATGTGTGTGTGTGTTTGTGTGTGCATGCACGCGGGTGTGTGTGTGTGTGTCTGTGTAGGCGTGTTCGTGTGTGTGTGTGTCTGTGTAGGCGTGTTCATGTGTGTGTGTGTGTTTGTGTGTGCATGCGCGCGGGTGTGTGTGTGTGTCTGTGTAGACTTAGTCTAAGAAGAAGACAGTCCAGAAGGAAAGAGTCTCGGGGAAGACTCGTCTAAATCCTCCTCTACTTTTGACCAGATCATTTGCATCCCAAAGGGCACGCTATTCCCTATCTATTGCAATACTTTTGACCAAAGCCCTTTCGGCTCTGTTGAAAAGTAGTGCACTACATAGGGAATAGGGTGCCATTTGGGATGCAAACATAGACTTCTGAGACTTCTTCAACTGCCCAGCTAACCAGGTCTTCTTTTCCAAGGACTTGTTTGTCCAACTTTGTTATTCTCTCCTCCAGGGACGGCTTTAACTAAATGGCAGTGCAAGTAATGTGCTTAATGGATGGTTTATTATTGTCTGATTCCTCTTTTTCAGAGTTTTGTCTGATTCCTGTTTACTCCAACACACAGCTGACATGGCAAGCATGGAGAGAGAGAGAGAGAGAGAGAGAGAGAGAGAGAGAGAGAGAGAGAGAGAGAGAGAGAGAGAGAGAGAGAGAGAGAGAGAGAGAGAGAGAGAGAGAGAGAGAGAGAGAGAGAGAGAGAGAGAGAGAGAGAGAGAGAGAGAGAGAGAGAGAGAGAGAGAGTCTGTTTGTGTGTGTTAAGGCCCAGAGCTCATTTTCAGCCCTGTCAGGACCCATTGCTAGGGGCGATAATAAACACAGCCTCTGGTTAAGGTGTTGAGACTGATCACGATCAAATTAGCACAGACTGTTCACCCAAAAATGTACACATACAACAGATACACACACACAGGAAATATTTTGGTAACTTATTTTTGTTATAAAATCACTTGAGACTTCCCCCCCCCAAAAAAAACATCACTACGTTCGGAATCACTGGACAGAGAGAATCCATTCTGAAAGATTTGTCCATCTACAGCACCCTCTAGTGTTGATGTAGGTGATAAAACGCACCTATTACACTAAAATATATGATTGGAACTTTAACTTTATGTACACTTCACTACAAGTAGGTAAGAAAGGAAATAAGGAAGTGTCTAAGATTCATTATCGTTCTGTCATTAGGTAGATAGCTAGATAGTATAACATAAAAAGGTATTGGCTACTCTTTTTCAATGTGAATTCTCCAATTATCTCCTGCCATAGATTAATGACCTCCCATGCTGCATCATATGGAATGAATATGTTTTCTGTTATCCTTCAGAATTCCGTGATCAGCATGATGCAGAACCTTGCTGTGTTTAGTCTGCCCAGAGGCACCAAGTTTACTCTATCACATCTCTATCCTCTCTCTCTCTCATTCTCTTCCTCTCTCTCTCATTCTCTTCCTCTCTCTCTCCCACTTTCTTTTCTTCTTTCCCCTCTCGATACCTCTCTTCACCCCCCTTTCTCTCTGCTTCTATCTCTCACCTTACAACATTGATAGATTAGGTGACAACAGCAGGTAAAACTGCATTATACTCTGCCTTCAGAAAGTATTCATACCCCTTGACTTATTCCACATTTTGTTGTGTTACAGCCTGAATTCAAAATGGATTAAATAGTTGTTTTTCTCTCACCGATCTACACACTATACCCCATAATGACAAAGTGAAAAAGTTTATACAACTTTTAGCAAATGTATTGAAAATGAAATATATCTCATTTACATAAGTAGTCCAACCCCTGAGTCAATACATGTTAGAATCAACTTTGGCAGCGATTACAGCTGTGAGTCTCTCTGAGTAACTCTAAGAGCTTTGCACACCTGGATTGCACAATATTACTTTCAAAATTCTTCAAGCTCTGTCAAGTTGGTTGTTGATCATTGCTAGACAACCATTTTCAAGTCTTGCCATAGATTTCCAAGTCGATTTAAGTCAAAACTGTAACTAGGCCACTCAGAAACATTCAATGTCGTTTTGGTAAGCAACTCCAGCGTATATATTGTCCTGTTGAAAGGTGAATTTGTCTCCCATTGCCTGTTGGAAAGCAGACTGAACCAAGGTTTTCCTCTAGGATGTTGCCTGTGCTTATCTCTATTCTGTTTCTATTTATCCTAAAACACTTCGTAATCCTTGCCAATGACATGCATAACCATAACATGATGCAGCCGCCACCATGCTTGAAAATATGAAGAGCGGTACTCAGTGATGTGTTGTGTTGGATTTGCCCAAAACACAACGCTTTTTTAGTCAGGATATAAAATAAATTTCTTTGACACATTGTTTGCTGTTTTACTTTAGTGCTTTATTGTAAACACGATGCATGTTTCGGAATATTTGTATTCTGTACAGGCTTCCTTCTTTTTCTCTGTCATTTAGGTTAGTATTGTGGAGTAACTACAATGTTGTTGATCCATCCTCTGTTTTCTCCTATCACAGCCATTATAATCTGTAACAGTTTTAAAGTCACCATTGACCTCATGGTGAAATCCCTGAGTGGTTTCCCTCCTCTCCGGCAACTGAGTTAGGATGGATGTATCTTTGTAGTGACTGGGTGTATTAATACACGATCCAAAGTGTAATGAATAACTTCACCATGCTCAAAGGGATATTCAATGTCTGATTTTTTTATACCCATTTACCAATAGGTTCCCTTATTTGTGAGGCATTAGAAAACCTCCCTGGCCTTTGTGGTTGAATCTGAGTTGAAGATTCACTGCCCGACTGAGGGACCTTAAAGATAATTGTATTTGTGGGGTACAGAGATGAGGTAGTCATTCAATAGTCATGTTATACACTGTTATTGCACACAGAGCGAGTCCGTGGGCTTGACTTATTTAGGCTTGCCATAACAAAGGGGTTGAATACTTATTGATTCAAAACATTTAATCTTTTCATTTTTTATTAATTTGTACAAATTTCTAAAAATGTTATTACACTTTGACATTATGAGGTGTTGTGTTAAGGCTAGTGACACAACATTTCAATTTTATCAATTTTAAAATCAGGCTGTAACACATAAAAATGTGAAAAAAGTCCAAGGGGTGTGAATCAAAAAAGGCCAAGGGGTGTGAATCAAAAAAGGCGATCAAAAAAGGCGATCAAGGCGCTGTAAATCACTTTGCGGGATGATTTGTATTCGGATCCCCATTAGCTGTTGAAGAAGCTGCAGCTATTCTTCCTGGGGTCCACACAAAACATAGACCATGACATAATACAGAGCCCTAATGGACAGGAACAGCACATTTAAACTAAGAACACTACGACTAAAGAACAGTTTTTAATAAAGTGGCCCACACGCAGACCTGTACTTTGGAAATTTGCAAATTACTACCCAGGTCAATTTGTTTCCTAGAGGTTACAGTCCATTAAATGCTCCAGGATTTATGCATCCCAAATGTACCATAGTCAAAAGTAGTGCACTATATAGGAAGAGGGTGCCTTTTCTGACACACATTTGTCCGTCCTCCCGGTCTCCTCTCACATTGCAAATAAATGACACACAAAACCATATGAGCCATTTGAACAGAATTGAACCTCATTGACGCAGACTACACAACAGTTGAGTGAGGGGCATGCATGTTGGGGAGTCCAGACGACTGCAGACTGCATCCACGGGCCAATAGTCAGCATTCCAGCACAGCATAGCAGCATACTACAGTCCTGAGTAGGACAGCACAGTTACTCCTGCAGCTGGTTGTTCAGGAAGTTGCTTGGCTCACTGTCTGTGTGGACCATGCCAGAGTCTACTTCCAAAATGACACCCTATTCTCTATATAGTGCACTACTTTTCACCAGGGTCCATATGGCTCCGGTCAAAAGTAGTGCACTATGTAGGGAATATGGTGCTATTTGGGACTCCTCAGAGCCAGGGGGAGTATGCTGACACACTCCTATGAAATGCTTCTGCAAGAGACATTTATGCCATAGTATGCAGACTTCTCAAGAGGTGTTTGTTGTTATTAAGAAGAGAATAGACCAAACATTAGTAAATGAATGGGTTGACAACAGTATAGATTGATTTTCCAAATAAGGTATGACAATTACCAAAACTGTTGTGGCCAGTTCCCTGAATTATGTCCATATAGAGGCGTCCATTATGGCAGACCTTAGGCCTGAGAAAACTACACCTAACAACCAAACACATGACATTGACTATTCACTTTGTGTATTGTGTTATTTAATTGAGGTCTTATCAGTAGTGTTGTTGAGGAAACAGTAGTCTAACGTCTTCTGACTGGGGAGTCATTCGAACAGGCACATGTTTGGTTCCCCCAATGGTGGTACTTATTCCCCGATGCTTTTCAATTCAAACAAATGCTTTCATCAGGCAAAATGGTACAATCCAACTGCACTAAAGCCGACTGAACCTGTGCTATGATTATCAATCAATCCTCCTTTTAGTAAACATTTTTCAAGATGACCCAAAAACATAATAAAAATATCATATAAACTATAAAATATAAACAATATAATTACTTCAACCCCCTTAACTCCACCATCTACCTGAGGACTCAATTTCTTTGGATGTAACAATGCAATTCCATCAGGCATTGGGGCAATAGTCTTGTTAGCAATTCAGACTGACTGGGGACTGTGCGCTCCCTGTTTCCATCGTCCCACCCTAGCCTCAGTCCTATCTATCCACAGCTGTCTAGTATTATTTTGTAATGATGAATTAACTGGAGAATATGGTGGGTCATCCACAATTCTCTTTATAGAGAGCAATGCACGAGACTGAGAGGCACAAATAGGCTTTTTGAAATAATTAGAACGTGCATCCAAGCTCTGACACCCACTCTAAAAAAACACCACAAAACAGAATCACAAGATGTTTCTCTGTTTGGAAGAGAACAAACACATTGGTGATATATAAAATATTCTGTTTATTTATTTTCCACAGATATCCAGCCAAGAAGAAAACAAATATTATTGCAGACTTCCAAAGCGGCCCTCGTCTCAAGTGAGCGAAACAGGCTGACTTCGTTACTCACCCAAGGTCTTCCCAATGTGATTAACATTGTTCATCCCCCCCGCCAGGCAACATGAAAGGGAACGAGCACATCAGCTTTAAAGAGTGCTCCGTCTTTTTTTCAATTTACTTAAATCCTGCTTGCTTTAACAGAAAGATCAATTCCCAAACTCCATGGGCCAACATCGCTATCTTGTTTGTGATGAATAATTTAATTGGTGCGATAACCTTAAACTTTCTGTTTGCCATACCTGCCTCTCTAATATGTCTCCTCAAACAATGCAGGGAAGATCAACACTGAATCTGTGTGCTTTCGCTTGGGCTTGGCCAAAAGTAGAAGCATTGTCAAAGTAGAGTTATTTGCCAATTCTATGTCTCTCAATGTTTGCAGAACTTTCTAAATTACAAATGTACTGTTGAATACAAGACACATACCATAGAGACAAAAAAATACAACTGCCCTCCTGCGAATTGCTTTAGCAATTGAGAAAAACTGTAAAACGAGAGAAATCACAGATATGACCATTTCACAGTGAACTAAATGTTGATCTACATTATTCAGTGGTAGGCCACTGTAGCCTGTCTGTTATTGGTTGCCATTATATGTGAGGATGACTTGCCAAATGCCTGTATATCAACCTTCAGTACTGCTCAGTTTGTGCTCACCTCAACAATGGCCTAGTACACGTTCAGGTTGTACAACTGATATACAACACATTTGGCACAACAGTTGTGATATAACATATATGTTCTAGTAGTTTATCTGCACACAAACATTTACACTCCTGGTGTGAAGACAGTTGTCCCTGGAATGACCATAGACATCCTCACAGGAAGAAAGAGGAGCAGAGATAGTAAGCAAAATAACAAGCTGTTTTCTGATTTCATGACTAAAACTGAGTAGTGTTGATGACAGTTTTATAGGATAAAAAAAATGGATGGGAGTCTATGGATCTACGCCACTCATCAATGAAACATGCCCCTTGGACTGCTTTCCAACGGATACCAGCACCAGCACCAGCACTAGCCGCAGAGTTTTGCTTAGGCTGTTAGAAATTACAGCAACTTCAAAGAAATCTTCTTAAAAGAGAAAGTTAAGAAGAATAAATATTTGATAAAGCTGAATCCCTGCATAAGCACACAGGCAACGAGTGGCTGGTGGTTAACCTCTGAAGAGTATTAAAGACTCTAATATGCCATATTTACTGATATTAAGAATTAAAACAGTATATAATATGCATTTTAAAAATCATTTTACATATCCAATATGATTTTCAGATTGCTGATGTAATTTTTAAGTCTATTAGGTCTATCTTTTTAGGTTTATAGGTCTAATTTGAAATGGCACACCTCAAAGGGCTACAGAACAAGATCATCTGCCACCTTGTGGCTATATGCCCCCACTGCATAGAGAGGAAAAATTCCCATAAAATATGTAGAAATATAATTTCTCTGATTATTTTATGTATTGTAATTTCACACGTGATGCCCTCATGATACAAACAATTGATGATATGAATTAAGAACAGAAGGAGATAATCAAGATAGATATTCAAGTATGTGATGAACAAAGGTGGGTCAGCCCAGCTGATTTGAGGATGAACTCTCCTCATTCATCAACAAGAAAAGTCTGCTGTGTGTGTCTCCCTTTGGCAGTGTCAGAGGGAAGTATAGACACATTAAATGTTGAAAGGGGACAGTAAAGATGATCTCTTTAGGCCAGAGGTATCCAGGCTAACACATCTTTAACACACCAAAAGGCACTGTCCAATAAACATGATACAATGGTTAGAGTACCCCATCTCGACTGAAGCTGCTAGAGTGTAGCCAGCCTTTCTGAATAAAACACGGACAAAAACACATGAAAACACGGTGAGACTGGTGGGATTTGTCAAATAGATTCAACATTTTCGTTGTAATGTAATCTGATAATACTAGTAATTTAAATGTATATCAACGAATGGCTAACAGTGCCATGGCAACAATACTACCGGTGACATTTAGAGGCAGCCCTTCAGTACAAGGGATGAAACAAAAGGCCGGAGTCTTGTCCTCTCTTCTCTATCTGTTCCATGTTACAAGCAAACCTCCCTCCCTCCCCCTTGAACTCTGTAATCGTATGTATTCTTTCTTGTGCCTCATGATTTAGATCGAATCTCTGCCTCTCTCTTTGTTAAGTGATTTCAGTATAATGATGTAGTTTTCTGTGATGTTCTGACACCATGGCTGGAGGCAGGAGTTTAGTCTGCAGCACACAGGATCACAGAAAGAAGTGAGCCACTGAATGATGGAGAAAAAATGGCACAAAGTACCCCAAGGTAGGGAATAAATTGCAGATGATAACTAGTAGCGCGAGGCACAAACAGCATAATATATTGACCGAGGTTTTGAGCTCCTCGTTTTGCAGACCAAAATCACACTTTAGGAATGTGCGTACACTTGGCAGACCATTAAAATAATGATTTAGTGCTCTGAAAACAGAGGCTTGGTGTCAATTCTGATACCTCACACAAAGAGACAGCACACTCTTTGGGAGTGCTTACTAACTACATTGTGCTCTCTCTTCCATCGGAGTACATACAATAATACTGTATATGCAGGGAAAAGAAAGACTAAGTCATAAATAACCTCTCATCTTATGTGTATTTTTCTTTAAATACATATAATGAATCTCTGAACTCCACCACCGTTAAATAAAAAAATTCATTGGTATTGCATTGCAAATATTCCACATTTTCCACATTCATGATTAATGATCCACACATTTAATAATTGAATTCCTATTAATATTCAATAGGCCAAATACTTCAGACATTTCAGAATCTGTGTCCACATACTGTTTCTTGTAGATAATGGCTGTTGCTCCCAACATCGTTATCTCCACACTGTGCACACAGTACAAAGACTTTGCTCTAAATATTTGCTTCATTTAAATAATATTTTATAATGTAACAAATGCGAGAGATTAGGAGAACTTGCTATACGCACCTAAATGTATTCTGTACACAGTGTACGAGACGGCATATGTTTCCATATGTTTCACAACATTAAGTTAAGAATAGCTAAGATAAGATATATTATGAGATACATTTTGGCATAACTTATTTTATATCAAGGTATTATCTATCAAGGCGGACAACATGATAGATGACCATGACATACAGTGGGGCAAAAAAGTTTTTAGTCAGCCACCAATTGTGCAAGTTCTCCCACTTAAAAAGATGAGAGAGGCCTGTGATTTTCATCATAGGTACACTTCAACTATGACAGACAAAATGAGAAAAAAAATCCAGAAAATCACATTGTAGGATTTTTTATGAATTAATGGAAAATTATGGTGGAAAATAAGTATTTGGTCACCTACAAACAAGCAAGATTTCTGGCTCTCACAGACCTGTAACTTCTTCTTTAAGAGGCTCCTCTGTCCTCCACTCGTTACCTGTATTAATGGCACCTGTTTGAACTTGTTATCAGTATAAAAGACACCTGTCCACAACCGCAAACAGTCACACTCCAAACTCCACTATGGCCAAGACCAAAGAGCTGTCAAAGGACACCAGGAACAAAATTGTAGACCTGCACCAGGCTGGGAAGACTGAATCTGCAATAGGTAAGCAGCTTGGTTTGAAGAAATCAACTGTGGGAGCAATTATAAGGAAATGGAAGACATACAAGACCACTGATAATCTCCCTCGATCTGAAAGAATGAATGGGGCCATGTATCGTGAGATTTTGAGTAAAAACCTTCCATCAGCAAGGGCATTGAAGATGAAACGTGGCTGGGTCTTTCAGCATGACAATGATCCCAAACACACCGCCCGGGCAACGAAGGAGTGGCTTCGTAAGAAGCATTTCAAGGTCCTGGAGTGGCCTAGGGAGTTGAAAGTCCGTGTTGCCCAGCAACAGCCCCAAAACATCACTGCTCTAGAGGAGATCTGCATGGAGGAATGGGCCAAAATACCAGCAACAGTGTGTGAAAACCTTGTGAAGACTTACAGAAAATGTTTGACCTCTGTCATACAATGTGATTATCTGGATTTTTTGTCTCATTTTGTATGTCATAGTTGAAGTGTACCTATGATGAAAATTACAGGCCTCTCTCATCTTTTTAAGTGGGTGAACTTGCACAATTGGTGGCTGACTAAATACTTTTTTGCCCCACTGTATATATTTTTTTATTTCTTTTTTGTGTAAAAGGTCACCTTAGTGTGATTTAAGAATGACCTTGCTTTCATCATATGTTAGTTAAATGAGTTTTAAATGGGACATGTAAAGATCCAGTGTTAGATTCACATTGGTAGTGAGACAGGACAGCCATCAAACTTTTAGGGATAAAAACATAATTACTACTGAAGAACAAATCCCTGATTCGTCGCCTCAAAGTATTGTTGCCAAGGCACTGTTAGCCAATCCTTGATATACATTTAAATTACTAGTATTATCAGATTAGATTAGATTAGAACGAAGAACAGGGATTGGCTAAATCAAGTCTGACCTGAGAGAAGGAGGAGGAGAAGGGGATAAAACAAGCAATTTCCTAGGTATTACTGCTATAATTGATCATGGCTGAGGCTATTATCCAGAAGGTTTAGTTTAAATGTAATTGAGGCTCTGTCAGCAATATCATTTGGAAGAAATTCAACCAAGGTCTTTAAAATGAAAACATTTATCGCCAGCTTGTCCCTGATATTGGGATTTATCTTCTGATGAAATATAAATGAGGTCTCATGATGGAGTAAACAAGACACTAAAGATACACAATTTAACAGGACATGAAAATGATCCAGATTACATGATAAGAAATAGAAACATTTGAGTCAAAATAGTAGCAATCCATATGGATGGATGAACCATATGGATGGATGAACCATATGGATGGATGAACCATATGGATACAGGTGCCAATTGGAAGTTGTGTTATACACATTATAAAAACGTCTGTGTTGTTTGGTTGATCCAACTGCTGTTTTGCAGGCCTTGGGTCACTTAGTTGGGTTGTTCTCTTTAAAAACTGCTGGGTTATTGATGCTGGTTGCTGGTTTATTGATCCTGGGTTATTGAGATATGACCCAGCAGGTCAGCTCAGAAGACTAGAGGCGTGGCTTAGTAGGGGAGTGGCTTTCAGATAGTTCTTTTTTTGCTACCTGTGAGAGTAAATGTCATTCTGGTTCATCAGTTAGGTTGTATTATTACAATTTTGATAGAGCCTATACCAAACCCCAATGTTGGTATATGTAACTATCAAACATCAAAATATGTAGCATGCAAATGATTCACTCAAAGCCATGCCCCTCATAGGCAACACCCACTGTATATAACCTACATGCAAACCCAACTGATGGTTAAATGAACTCATATTTGAGTGATCCAAACAACCCAACATGTTGGGTTATTCACGCAACCCAACGGGCTGGGTCAACGTACACCAGCGTGTGTTCTGTTCAATATTTACCCAGCACTGGATTACCGAAAAACCCAAATTGGGTTGTTTTAAACCAATACATTTTTAGAGTGCATGCTTTACATTATGTAGTAAAACAGTATATTATGACTCTCATTTGTAGCTTGACACACTTAACTTGAACAATAGAACAGTGGCAGTCTACACATCCACTCTGCAACTCTGCCCCCAATATCATTTGTGCGGGTACACTGTAATGTTGCAGGTATTAATGATCAACTCTTATAACATTGCTGTTAAAGAATGTGCATCATTAGTTCAGAGTAAGTAGCCTGTTGACAACACACTCCCTTTCAGACACAAGAGGTTTGGAAAATATTTAAAAACGTAACTGTAGAAACATTCAATATGCTGTTTACTTAAACATAGCAACAGCAACGAGAACATGATGGATGGTTGGGGCCATCTGTTTGGGCAAATAATGTAATCACATCAATAATGCATAATCCGTGTGTTATCATCATTATAACATTTAAATGAGGGTTAAAGCTGACTGGTTTACTTGTGTGAGAGCAGCGAGGCATTAAAAATACAATAGTAGCACATTTTCACCATTAAAATATTTAACATGGAACATTTTAGAATTCACATAGTTTCTAGAAGGACCAGCTCATTAGGCAAATTTACTGTAATCCCTATTCTGTCCAACAGCCGACCGTGACAGCATAGTCACAATCAGGGGATATAACGATATACTGTACTGTTGGCTACATATCATCTACCTTAGACCCGTAGAAGAGGATGTTATACACTATAATGCTTTGCTGGCTGGCAGCTATCCTTCCTGTCTTTTCGCCTTTTCGCCTTTCCTCTTGAACTTGATAGATTGGTCAAGATAGACTACAGTAGGCCTACCTGTGCTTTGTCGAGAAATAGCCTACTAAATTGCAGACCCTGCTGAATATTTTATGCAACTGTAATGAAGTTGTGGCAACTCACAAATATACTGCTTTGAAAATGTACAGTAGCCTTGTTACCAATGACTGTAGAAAGTACATGTTACTATGTGTTTTCCTGATTTATTTAGTCACAAACAGAGTCTGGACATATGATACATGATATGTGAGTGGTATTATTAGACATTTGTGAAGTTCTAACAGTAACCCCCCACAGGGTTATCAGTTCTTAGGAGTGATGCGTTCAAAAGTGATAAAGTGAGTGAGAGACCAGTTATTTATCAAGTTTGTCTTAGAATAAGGATGGAATAGACTTGTACAGGTATCCATTCCTGACATACAGTAATATAATGTAATTGATTACAGCACAGTTCAGCCACATGTAAAGTAATGCACAAAGAAACTGTAGGGTATAAGGTAAAAATAAACTACAAAGAAAAAATATTTCAATTTGTGGTTAAGGAGAAGGGGTACTACCTTTTTTTGTTTTAGCATTAGCTCATTATACTGTACATGATTAGTGATGGGTCGTTTTTGGTGAACGTTGGGAACCAAATCGCATCGATGAAAGAGCCGTTCATTTGGCTCCCGGATATGCATACTGCTACTGCTGCTTTTTTTTTTTTTATAAATAAGTTACAAAATCATTATCTGAAGATGGTGAAAAAAATAATAGTAGGGAGAGCATGTCATTCTGGTCCACGCTCATTTTAGCAGTGCGATCTAATAATTTGGCCAAGTAAACGTTTAATTGAACATGCATATCACATTCTGACATAATGGTAGCTTACTTTTTTGGCTTTACATTGGACATTTGCAATTGCAGGTCGATTTGGGGCCAAATGATCAATGGCGGGAAAGGACCCAATTGTCATACATGTACTTGAGTAAAAGTAAAGATACCTTAATAGAAAATCACTCAAGTAAAAGTGAAAGCCATCCCATAAAATACTACTTGAGTAAAAGTCTAAAAGTATTTGGTTTTAAATATACTCAAGTATCAAATGTAAATATAATTGCTAAAATATACTTAAGTATATTAAGCAAACCAGAAGGCACCATCTTCTTGTTTTATTTATGTACTAATAGCCAGGGGCACACTTCAACACTAGACATAATTTACAAACGAAGCATGTGTGTTTAGTGAGTCCGCCTGATCAGAGGCAGTAGGGATGACCTGTGATGTTCTCTTGATAAGTGTGCGAATTTGACAAATTTCCTGTCCTGCAAAGCAATTCAAAATGTAACAAATACTTTCGGGTTTCAGGCAAAATGTATTGAGTAAAAAGTATATTATTTTATTTAGGAATGTAGTGAAGTAAAAGTAACAGTTGTCAAAAATATAAATAGTAAAGTAAAGTACATATATCCCCCCAAAATACTTAAGTATTACTGCAAAGTGATTACAGTACTTTACACTGCTGCAAATGATGCGGTTCTTTTACGTGAACGGAGCCAAATGATGTGGTTCACCGAAAAGACTGGAAATCTCCATCAGTGTGCATGATCCCAATTCTAGCCACAAGGCAGATGCAATAAAAAAAAAAGAAAGAAACCTCTTGTGGGTAGTGCTCAAACGACTACGTAATGTCTTAATGTACCTTCGCTATTATGTCCTTTCCCCCTACTCCCACCTGTCCAATAGCCTCGTACGAACCATCGCGAGATCAAGATAGTTCGTGCCCACAATAGAACGTAAGCTTACATTCTGTCCAAATAGAATGTAAACTCGCGAGATCAAGAGGGTTTGTAAGAGGCTACCTGTCCAATACAATGTTGAGTGAAATCTATGTACAGTAATATGTAACATTTGATGGTGTCAGGCTACAATGTAATGTTCTACTGTGTTATGATAATATTTGACGGTGTGTGTTGGTTAACTGTATCACTCTACTACACCCCACAGTTTGACCATCTTCCAAGCTCAATTTAACCCAACGATTTTTCTACAGTGATCTGGTTCTGGGATGATCCATATTTTGAATAGGGGAAGATTCGTTTTGTTGAGATCATTGCCACAATTAAATTGAGCAGGAGTGGAATAAAATACAGATTCTATGACATTATGTTCATGGCATTTTGCAGTATCAACGAGAGAGAAGTCCCATGCGCTGTGCTATTCAACTGACATTTAAAAAAATTATCCGCTGCGAAAATACCTCTCAGATTATAGTTTAACCTGCAGAATTTTAAGCAAAATGGCGACAGTGTAGTGGATGGAGGACGAAAAACGTAATGTCAAGTGTAATGACAAACGTTCTAATTATTATTGTTTTCTGCATTGGGAAGGTAGGTTTCATGCTTTTATACACACGTCTATAGGCAATTGATTAGTATATTGACGTATCGGGTGTTGTCATGTTGATAGGTTCGTGGTAGCTCTTGGTTTTATTGGGCAGGGAACATAGCGGGGACACACTGGCACCATACATACTGGCATAGAGATGATTTAACGCAAGACACTGGGCTCGACATTCATAATCGACAGTATCTGATGGATTTGACTGCCATTCACAAATGTATGCACTCCATTGTTTAAGTCCTGACTGTATTGTTTTTTTTTTTAAAGTTAAGTTTTTTAAAAATGTAACCTTTATTAACAACAGATTCTTATTTACAGTGACGGCCTACCGGGGAACTGTGGGTTAACTGCCTTGTTCAGGGGCAGAACGACAGATTTTTACCTAGTCAACTCGGGGATTTAATCCATCAATTCTTCGGTTACTGGCCCAACGCTCTAACCACTAGGCTACCTGCCGCCCGCTACAGTAGTTGAGCACCATTCCAAAAGTGTTTAGTTTCTTTTACTAAATATATTCTTTCTTGTTTCTGTAGCCTACTCTGTGGGAATGTAGCCATTTTCACATTTCCATAAATTCATAAAATGTTTGGGAATGATGTAAAGGTATTTGTGAAAATTCTATAGCAATAGAGAGTGGGAAAGCGGCCGTGCATTTGGACAATTAATAGACACTGCAGTGAATAAAACCTAATAAAAACACCTGTCTTGTCCAGTACCAGAGTCTACCCAGACCAGTGAGCCATAGCCAATCAGAGCTACAGTAGGCCTTTAAGCAGCATACTGGCCTGCCATAATTCACTTTGAACTGGACTATGTGTTTGTTTACAGACAGTTGCAACAGCATAACTTTAGATCATTAGAATGCATTCGCCAAAAGCCACAACATGAACCAGAATGGATTTCTGCAAATATGTAGCACTGGCGTCTTCTCATATTTGGAAACGTATTGATCAAACAACCATGAAAAGGTAGGCTCGCTTTCCCTCAGTTATGCTCATCAATAACAACAAGATCAACAACTAATACTAACAAGAGTGAGATGAGCTAAACTCTAACGAGGGAACATTGGATGAACCCTCTGAAACCTTTTCAGCTAGTCGGCCGGGAATAGTGTTTTTCTGTAGCTTGCCTGCCAATGCATGCTTATCCCAACGCACGTTTTGACAACTGAATGGGAATTTACCTGCATGCCCATTTGATCGATACCAAATACATTTGATTGACAACTAAGGGTGTGCTCGTAAATTTCCTCCAGTGTGTTAGAGTGGGCTCTGTGTTCGTAAATTCAGAGCATTGTCAGATTGTCTGCTGGTAAATTGAGAACGTTTCGCTTTCCGAGCGCACACTGCACTATTGACACTGGATGCTCAGGCCCGAGGTGTAGGGTTGATCGGAGTGTTCCTCACAACGGCAGTCAATCACCCAAGCTAACTGGCTAATGGTGGTTAGCTTGCTTGCAACTTCCTGACACAAATGAGAGAACACCTCACTCTTGACCATTTTACTCGCCCTAGCAGAGCTGGTTAGACCGTTTACATGTTATCTAGAGCGTTAGTGACTAACTGTGCTGCACGGAAGAATGTAATAACTTTTTTTGCCGACGTTTACAGGTCATATTCAGCGGGTGTTGAGCGTTCATAAATTCAGCAGTTATTCTGCGCTCTGGCACACTCAAGACGAGAGTGCTTTGAAATCAGAGTAGATAGCCGGAGTGAATTTACGAACGCAAGAGATATACTAACTGGATAACAGTCGTTCAAGTTCAGCATAGCTAGCTAGCATAGCGATTCAAATTTCTTGCCAGCTAACCAAATGACACCCGTATCTCTAGCTGTAGCCACTGAAACTATATGAGGGAATAAGTCTCTCACTCATCCACTCCTCCAATAACATGACATCCTCCCAGCAGCTAGCTAGTTAGCTAACGTTAGGCTCCGTGTTTTTAACTTGTTAAATAATCAGATACAGTAGGCTATTAGCCACATTATGACTGACTTGTGATCATTGCCCTTACTAGTTTGATTGTAATTGACATTCCCAGCCTTATTTACATTGTGTCCCGAATGGGTGGAGGCAGCAAACAAAGTACCAGGCCAACTGTGATTTACAACCTGATAGCAATATTTGTTGGACTACTTATATTAATCATGCATTGAACTGCATCCATTTATTCAGCCAACAATGTCTTACTGTACACCATGGATTTTTTTGTCAAATATAACCTATTTTTAAAACCTCTTATGAAGTTGATTTTGTAGCATAAACTGGGGAATTGATATCTTGGACTAATATTATGACTGTCTGTTTGTTTCATACCTGCAGAGTAGTGAAAACGCTGTCAGTTCCACCTTAAAGTTCTGTTCTATTCTAAAACATGATTTTGTTCTGCTGTCATGTAATAGCCTACACTCATTGAATACTAATGATAGAATATCATAGAAATCAAGTCCTATTTGCATGTAGTCCTATACATGTCACTTTGCTCCACTGTGTCCATTACATTCCAATATCTGATATGCGTTATATGAGGAGCATGTCTCTGAATGCCCTGCTGTTTTCTAAACCATTGTTTATTGACACATATTTTCTAGAAATAGATTCCTGCAGTTGCCTACTTTAAGGACACTGACATCTTTGCTCTTTGAAGGGCATCTGCCACAGCAACTGCTAGGATATAATGAATTAGGCCCACATTAAGAACACTTTTCAGTTGGTAGGTATGGGAGTAACTTACCCCAATTACACTATACATGAAATACATGCAAATGCCAAAGCATTTATAATATATTAGATTAAGCTATGATTATGACATAAATCAAATTATATTTACTTTATATGAAACTTGATCTACATTCTGTCTTAAAACACACACAGCAAATTCCTTGTAAACTGATTTCACAGTTTGACTCAATACATCAGATTGACTAGGCAAGTTAACCGCAAATTGATTATATGTTACTCAACAAGGTCAAATATTTTAACCAAGCCGCCAGAATTCCCAGAATGCACGGCATAGCAAAACAGTCATGTTTACAGAGGCAGCATCACAAATGGCATGCTATTCCCTATATAGTGCACTACTCTTAGCCAGGGCCCATAGGGTTATGGTCAAAAGTAGTGCACTATATAGGGAATAGGGTGCCATTTGGAACACATTCTGAGTCTGTAGGCACTCATACTGCTATAAATGAAGAGGCCAGGGACTACTTTAATGGGAGTACACTGCCCTGATTTAGCAGCTGCAGAGAGATAAGATTTGAGTACTCTTTAGGAAGGATATAGTACTAAGAACATTACATATAGAAAAAACTATTAGTGGCAAAAGGAAATAAGGGCAGACGGATTGAATGATGTGGCACACATTGACAATATTTTCTTAGTACAAACCATTGAATCTTGGAAATGTCCTGTTGAAGCTACTTACGTAGCCAACACTGCCATTGACCATTGCCATTGAGGGAACATTTCTGTGTCACTTTTATCATGCAAGTTATGATACTGTGTTATATTAGTGTATGAATATATCAAGAAAATGTTTATTTCTTTATTACAGGTGGGTTTTCAGAAGACCGTAGGGTGGAACCAATGGTTTGTAATAGACTGGTAAGTAATGACTGCTTTGGAATCATCTATTAGTAAACCATAAGCATTAGGGTATTCCACAATGCTTTTTACATTTGTATCACAAACCATTTTAGAGAAAGTCTTGATGAAAGGGGCCGTTTTAGACCTATACATGCCTCCTGTAAGATCGTATGATCCGTGAACCGTATATGATACAGACAACATCTTGGTGTCAATTATAAGGACACAAGGCGAGACCCAGATGCAGACGGTTTGAGTCTTTGATATTCATTAATCACTCCTAAAGGGGTAGGCAAGGGAATGGTCGTGGACAGGCAAAAGCTAAAAACCAGTTCAGAGTCCAGGAGGTACAGAGGGACAGGCAGGCTCGGGGTCAGGGCAGGCAGAATGGTCAGGCAGGCGGGTACGGAGTCCAGAAAACAGGCAAGGGCAAAGACAAACAAGACGAACTGGCACAGAGAGACAGGAAACACAGGGATAAATACACCAGGGAAAATAAGCGACACCTGGGGGGGAGACAATCACAAGGACAGGTGTGACAGTCAATATACTCCTTATAGTGTGCTATAACACGTGGAATATGTCTGGATTCTGAAATACACATTTTTGCATTAATTTATTAAACATTACAAATATGACTATGAATAGATCAGAACAACCTTTTTTTGATTTAGCTTATTTTTAACAATATACTATTTAAATACATAACATTTCCAGAGTGGGCTCACTGGTACTTATAACTAAATGACCCATTTTATACATAGAAATGTACATTATAGGTCATTTAACCAATCACAGCCGTCCTTTAGGATTGCACGTTCAGAAAATCACCAGTAGAGCGAGTTCCCTTTGAATCCATTTACCATTCACTGTGTTGTTGGTGCTCATAAAATGTATCGTCAGAACTTCAGAATTAGAAGAGAGCCCACTCTGGAAATTGTATGTACTTGTAGACTATTTAAAAATATATATATATATTTCACCTTTATTTAACCAGGTAGGCTAGTTGAGAACAAGTTCTCATTTGCAACTGCGACCTGGTCAAGAAAATGCAAAGCAGTTCGCCACATACAACAACACAGAGTTACACATGGAATGAACAAACATACAATCAATAATACAGTAGAGAAAGTATATATACAGCATGTGCAAATGAGGTAGGATAAGGGAGGTAAGGCAATAAATAGGCCATGGTGGAGAAGTAATTACAATATAGCAATTAAACACTGGAATGGTAGAATGTGCAGAAGATGAATGTGCAAGTAGAGATACTGGGGTGCAAAGGAGCAAGATAAATTAATACAGTATAGGGATGAGGTAGTTGGATGGGCTATTTACAGATGGGCTATGTACAGGTGCAGTGATCTGTGAGCTGCTCTGACAGCTGGTGCTTAAAGCTTGTGAGGGAGATAAGAGTCTCCAGCTTTAGTGATTTTTGCAGTTCGCTCCAGTCATTGGCAGCAGAGAACTGGAAGGAGAGGCGGCCAAAGGAAGAATTGGCTTTGGGGGTGACCAGTGAGATATACCTGCTGGAGCTGCTATGGTGACCAGTGAGCTGAGATAAGGCGGGGCTTTACCTAACAGAGACTTGTAGATGACCTGGAGCCAGTGGGTTTGGCGACGAGTATGAAGCGAGGGCCAGCCAACAAAAGCATACAGGTCACAGTGGTGGGTAGTAAATGGGGTTTTGGTGGCAAAACGGATGGCACTGTGATAGACTGCATCCAATTTGTTGAGTAGAGTGTTGGAGGCGATTTTGTAAATGACAACGCCGAAGTCGAGGATCGGTAGGATGGTCAGTTTTACGAGGGTATGTTTGGCAGCATGAGTGAAGGATGCTTTGTTTCGAAATAGGAAGCCGATTCTAGATTTCATTTTGGATTGGAGATGCTTAATGTGAGTCTGGAAGGAGGGTTTACAGTCTAACCAGACACCTAGGTATTTGTAGTTGTCCACATATTCTAAGTCAGAACCGTCCAGAGTAGTGATGCTGGACGGCCGGGCAGGTGCGGGCAGCGATCGGTTGAAGAGCATGCATTTAGTTTTACTTGCATTTAAGAGCAGTTGGAGGCCACGGAAGGAAAGCTGTATGGCATTGAAGCTCGTCAGGAGGTTAGTTAACACAGTGTCCAAAGAAGGGCCAGAGGTATACAGAATGGTGTTGTCTGCGTAGAGGTGGATCAAAGAATCACCAGCAGCAAGAGCGACATCATTGATGTATACAGAGAAGAGAGTCAGCCCGAGAATTGAACCCTGTGGCACCCCCATAGAGACTACCAGAGGTCTGGACAATAGGCCCTCCGATTTGACATACTGAACTCTATCAGAGAAGTAGTTGGTAAACCAGGCGAGGCAATCATTTGAGAAACCAAGGCTGTTGAGTCTGCCAATAAGACCGTTGTGATTGACAGAGTCGAAAGCCTTAGCCAGGTCGATGAATACGGCTGCACAGTAATGTCTCTTATCGATTGCGGTTATGATATCGTTTAGGACCTTGGGCGTGGCTGAGGTGCACCCATGACCAGCTCTGAAACCAGATTGTATAGCGGAGAAGGTACAATGGGATTCGAAATGGTCGGTAATCGGTTGGTTAACTTGGCTTTTCGAAGACCTTAGAAAGTCAGGGTAGGATAGATAGGTTTGTAGCAGTTTGCGTCTAGAGTGTCTCCCCCTTTGAAGAAGGGGATGACCGCGGCTGCTTTCCAATCTATGGGAATCTCAGACGATACGAAAGAGCGGCTGAACAGGCTTGTAATTGGGGTTGCAACAATTTCGGCAGATAATTTTAGAAAGAGAGGGACCAGATTGTCTTGCCTGGCTGATTTGTAGGGGTCCAGATTTTGCAGCTCTTTCAGAACATCAGCTATCTGGATTTGGGTGAAGGAGAAATGGGGGAGGCTTGGGTGAGTTGCTGTGGGGGGGAGGGCTGTTGATCGTAGTAGGGGTAGCCAGGTGGAAAGCATGGCCAGCTGTAGAAAAATGCTTATTGAAATTCTCAATTATATTGGATTTATCGGTGGTGACAGTGTTTCCCAGCCTCAGTGCAGTGGGCAGCTGGGAGGAGGTGCTCTTATTCTCCATGGACTTTACAGTGTCCCAGAATTTTTTTACATTTATTTTTACTATTTTATTTTATTTGATTTAACTTTTTTTTATTGTTCCAAGCAATATGTCTTAAAATGAACACAATCTAAAAGGGCTGGTTTGAGATATTCATGTTAATATTTTTAATGTTGAATAAATTCATGTGAAAATGTGTATTTCAGAATCTAGACATACTCCACATGTTAGAGCAGACAGTGGCGTCATGCCCACATTGGGCACACAGGCACATGCCCCCTGGAACACTGTCTGGACAAGGCTACTCTAGTGTGTGCAGTATTGTCGGTGGCGAAAGAGAACACACACAGCGTATAGTGACTTACACATTATTTGGTTTGAGCTGCCAATAATGTATTTTAGCTGCCGGAGGTAAGTTCGTAAATTAATTTGATCAAGCTGTGTAGCCTATTGATTCCTTCTTGATGAATAATTAAAACATATGTGGATTGTTTCTCTGTAATACTAGCCACCAATCCATTTTTATGAAGTTGACTTTAGCTAGCCAGCTAGATAGGTTCCCTATCTTCCAACCTCATCACTAGCTACCAAGCCATTTCAGACTATCAATCAAGTTAGAGTAGCTTGTTTAACTATCTTAACTAAGATTACCTATGCAGAAAAATATACATATTTTTGTATATAGAATTAGGGATAATGATTATGGGTTTATATTTCAGGAAAAAGCTGTTTCAGGTGTCTGAACAATGCAAAATTCTCCAACTTCCAGAAGGGGGCACACCACCCGCTTCCATCCTAATGTACTTCATACCCCTTCTAAATTAATGGGTGCATGACACCACTGAGAGCACATTATAATGACTATAACGACAACACGATGTTGTTTGTATCATCAACGGATCATAAGGTACCACAGGAGGCATGTATAGGTCTAAAAAGGGCCTAAAATGGCCACTTTCATCATGATGAACATCAAACTAACTTTTGTTAATCAATTGCACACAAGGTCCAATCACAATTTGACTTCCGCTCTTAACTCAACCTCTCTGAATGACACATACATATACAGGCTTTTGGAGTGGTGCTGGCACACTGGGTGCCCGGGGAGTTGTTGTCGTGGGGGGGTTAAGGTCCTTGATCAAGGGCACAACGTCAGGCACTGGCATCTAGTATTTGATATTAGCAACCCTTTGTTTGCCAGTTCACTTGCAACCCTCCGATTTCTGCCTGGCCTCTTTAACCGCTAGGCTATCTACCGTCCATGATTGTCATCATAATTTTCTATAAAATGGATTGTGATACTAATGTAAATAGCATGTCAATCATACTTCCTCCCAATGAAGTTTCAATGTGAGAATTGCCTGAACAATCTGAGATATCATAAATATTTTCCGCTCCTGCTGGCATGGAATTGCCCATTAGTAAAATGTACAGTACCAGTCAAAAGTTTGGACACACCTACCTATTCCAGGGGTTTTTCTTTATTTTTTTTACTCTTTTCTACATTTTAGAATAATACTGAAGACATCGAAACTATGAAATAACAAATATAGAATCATGTAGTAACCAAAATAGTGTTAAATTAATGAAAATATATTTTATATTTGAGATTCTTCAATTACTACCCTTTGCCTTGATGACAGCTTTGCACACTCTTGGCATTCTCTCAACCAGCTTCATGAGGTAGTCACCTGGAATGCATTTCAATTAACATTGGTCTTTGGTAAAAGTTAATTGTGGAATTTATTTCCTTCTTAATGCATTTCAGCCAGTCAGTTGTGATGTGACAAGGTAGGGTTGGTATACAGAAGATAGCTTTCTTTCATGGTCGAATTGCTGCAAAGAAACCATTACTAAAGGACACCAATAACAAGAAGAGATTTGCTTGGTCCAAGAAACACGAGCAATAGACATTAGACCGGTGGAAATCTATCCTTTGGTCTCCAAATTGGAGATGTTTGGTTCCAACCGCCGTGTCTTTGCGAGACGCAGAGTAGGTGAACGGATGACGCATATGTGGTTCCCACCGTGAAGCATGGAGGAGGAGGTGTGATGGTGTGGGGGTACTTTGCTGGTGACACTGTCTGTGATTTATTTAGAATTCAAGGCACACTTACCCAAGCATTCTGTAGCAATACGCCATCCTATCTGGTTTGCGCATAGTGGGACTATCATTTGTTTTTCAACAGTACAATGAGCCAACACACCCCCAGGCTGTGTAAGTGATGGAGTGCTACATCAGATGACCTGGCCTCCACAATCACCCGATCTCAACCCAATTGAGATGGGTTGGTATGAGAGTTGGAGTTGCTTACCAAGATGACATTGAATGTTCCCGAGTGGCCTAGTTACAGTTTTGACTAAAATCGGCTTGAAAATCTATGGCAAAACCTGAAAATGGTTGTCTAGCAATGATCAACAGCCAATTTGACAGAACTTCAGAATTTTGAAAACAGTAATGGGCAAATATTGTACAATCCAGGTGTTCAAAGCCCTTAGAGACTTACCCATAAAGACTCACAGCTTTGATCACTGCCAAAAGTGATTCTAACATGTATTGACTCAGGGTGTGAATACTTATGTAAATTAGGTATTTCAGTTTCAATCAATTTGCAAAGATTTCTAAAAACATGTTTTCTCACTTTGTCATTATGGTATTGTTTATAAATGGGTGAGAGAAAAAACATCTCTATATATCCATTTCCTGGAGTCAAATTACCAAATCGCCCTCTACTGGTGGAATGTTAAAAATATTTTTCAGAATTTCCAAATTAGTAATCATTATTTAACAAAATCCTCCTTGTTACATTTCAGTCTTCTGTAATGTATATAAAGTGTAATATTGGGATGCAAACTCGAAATTGAATACATTTAATCTCTATATCTGACATGGTACAGCTGTCTTCTTTTTTTAAGCCCATAACTATATGTGTGAGGTGTATACTTTTGTTTCAAAATAGATTTGTTAAAGACTAACAAGAAATACTCTGATTTAGCACGCTGCAGTAAAAGGTTCATCCATTTTAAATTCAGGATGTATCGCAACAGAATGTGGAATAGGTCAAGGGGTATGCATACTTTCTGAAGGCTCTGTGTGTGATCTAGTAATATTGAAGTAATATTGAAATTAATATTATATTTATTTTATGGTATGTTTGATCTATATCCCAGGTAACGTGATGTCCTCATAACATTCACAATGTTCCCTGTTGGTCCCCCACCGGGACTATATAGTGCATCATGTGTAGAGAGAGGGCCCTGGCCCCTAGAAGGTCTGCTGGGGTTTTGACCCCTAACCTCACTGGCCACTCCAGTAACACAGGCCTGTTGAAGTGTTTCTACAAATCCAGCCTCTCGGGCTGTTGTCCTCCAACAGCCTTGTCAGGTTACAGAGCGTTCCCACCACTAAGGGGCACACTATGATCACTAATGCTTGAACCCCTTATTCAGAGGAGTTGAATCACAAGCCTAGATGAACAATGGCCCATAGCATAAGCAAGCATTATAGAAAGCACCTAATAATCAGTGATTCTTTACTATTTTTGATTTGTCATTGCAGTCTATCATTTTAAGACAGGTATTAGTCTGACAACAGTGAAGGCAGTCCTTACAAGACGATCCATTTTGTTCCTTCTCAATATTTCAGAGAAAACTGTTGGACACTTCCTTGTTTTCCATGCTAAATTAAACTCTTTCTAAGATGTTAACTGTATACAATGTTTTACTTATGACTGAAATAGATATCTCTTCAGTATGTTGAATGCACATAATATTTACAGGTACATTTAGTGATTTTTCAATCATTCGTATTTCCATTCTGTAGCAATAATATAATCCACAAAATGATGTGACCACAAAATGTAATCCAAACGTAACCACATGCTAGACCACGGACAAGAAGGCCAAGTTGGAAAATACATGTTTGTAAATGCTTGGGCAGATTCCAGGATCGATCCGACCAAGGCCGCAAGAATATTCTATTGATGTAGAAGCTATTCACTCATTGAGCGCCAATTAACCAAAAATGTAAATCCTCTGTCTGTATTGATTGAAAGGATGAAGGCAGAAGTTTGCCACTACATTAGTAACAAGGCAGCTGGACCGTTCTGTGATATCTATCAAGGTTGTGGTCCTCCTCATTAAATTGACCATTTATTCTTTAGTTTGATGTGATATTTTAGAGATTTGAGTGTAGGGGTACACAGGTTAGCTACAATTATGCTGATGCTAAGGTTTATATGGGTACACTGAATGAAGTATGGCATTCTAAGCCTACCGTTATACCTATGGGTAGTTTCATCGTGATTAACCTTCCTTTCTCTCCTCTCAACCATCTCAGGGAGACATCCTCGTCCAATCAGCTCCTTCTGGACACGCTCTGTTCATCTATATTTATAAATGACCTTCAGAAGGATAGATCAGGGACTTTATTTCATATTATGTTTTTGAAGGATTTTTTTGCCCTTTTTAGGGCAGTGCAAATGCTCCCTTAAACTAAGTCCTGTTCTGATTTGAGTATTCACTTCTTAAGAGGGGTAAGACGTCCACACAGTCAGCTGTCCATACTAATGCTGCTGTACTAAACTGCTGGAAACCTCATTATTCTGAATGCAGGGAGGTTCTATTATACATTCTAATACAATTGCATTGAAAGACTGTTATCTGGTAAATGACAGCATCCTACTCAGATCTTTGGACTTAATATGTGATAGTGTGAAGATAGGAGTGAAAATAGATGTTGTTTTCCTCCATTGGTACAGTTATTCTTTACCGCTTATATAGAATGAAGTACACAGTACCTTGCTGACCCACAGTTCAGTCTTCTAGTGTTTCATAGTGTGTGGAGTCTCTGACCGGAAGGCTGCAGCAGGGCCATCTGTTGGTCTCGGTTGGTATTGGAAGAGGTCCACATACATGTGATCAGGTTACGGTGAAATACCTCTCACGATACAAATCTCTCTAGTGCGCCCATGTGAGTACAACAGTCATTGATTAATGTTAGTTAATACCAGTACTCAGTTATCTGATGACTTGAGGTAATTGACAGTTTGGTAAATCTCTCTCTGCTTTATTGCTTATAGCCTGCTCTATTGAAGTAAAGATGCATAGAAATGAAAAGACATGTAGTATGTAAACAGAAACTGATGAAGGGTGAGCTTCTTACAGATACGCATGTTCAACTGGTTGACATTAATGATTGATAGTAATAAACTGAATTGTTAAGAGAGGAAAATATTTTGAACAAGCTCTATGTTACACTTTCGAAAGACTCACTCATGTTTGACTTTGATAGTGATTTAACGGTAATAAACTAATAAGCTGAGTCGTCAGAGTTGAAAATGTGTTGAGGGCTTCAAGATCAGGTGTGCATTGTGTGTAAACCTAATGCTGTTGATGAAAACACTGCCTGGGGAACAGCAGAGTGGGAGTCTTTGAAAAGTCAACTTGAAATGAATCCCGCGGCTTCGGGTTAATAAAAGAGAAAGTTAGTGAGAAGAAAATAACAAACAAACGAATGAAATAAATAAATAAAAGGAATGGAAGATCAAATAATTTTTCACAAAATCCTTATTCTGTGTATGTTTTTTTTCTGCATGTGTACACACTGATGCAATCACTCTTAAAGCAGCATAATAATACATGAAGTTATATCGTCATACCATGTATTAGCAATAGATGCCATAAACCCCTGTATATAATTCATTCATCTACATTCAAAAGCACAGATTACAGGTGTAAGAAGACCACTTACAGTGGTATTTAGTACAGTTGTAACGTTGCCACATCCCGTACTATAAAAGACAAGATCTCAGAACAATGGGGGATCATTCACTCCTAAAAAAAAAAAAAAAGGAACATTTGTGAACCTCTTTGATTTGATCTGATTTGTTTTGATCTGGAGAGGAGAGGGGAGTTAAAAAGATAAATCTCCTTAACCCCCCCCCCCCCCCCCAGGCCTGACAGGCTGTGTTGAATAATACACATGCTCAGGAGGTGGATGTGGGGAGTGTGTCTGTGTCGAACCCTCGCCTGTGATCAGTGGCTAAGGGTTAGACCATATATGCCAGCCCACCCCACCTCTCCACGGTGTACCTCCATTGATAAGATTATATTAATTGGTATGAATAGAGAGGGCTTTCTTCTACTCTCCTCCACCTCTCCTTGTATACATTTACCATTATACTCATTAGCTTCCCCAGTGCGGTGCCTCCCAGCCAGCTTCCCTTCTCCTCCACATCCCCCTTGGGTCTCCTGGGAGGCAATTTGCATCTCTCCATGGAGCCTCTCTGGGGTTATTGAGGAAATATTAGCCTCTTTTCTTCCCCGGCCGACCCTTTGATTTATTTGGAGGCTGGGCTGATGGAGTGGCAGTCCCATGTTAATGACTGGTCCTGGTGTAGAACCCCTGGTGCAAGGCCACTCCTTGATCCACGCAAGAAAGGTGCAATTGACAACCATGACTGAATATTCATGTTACGTTTGTGTGTTTGTCTCTCGGTGTGTGTGTGTGTGTGGGAGGTGGGGGGGTGGTATGTGCGTGTGAGTGTGAGGGGGACGTGTAGGTGTGTGTCTGTGTGTTTCAGTATGTGTGTATGCACAGCTTAGATAGGTGGACCTTGAGAAATGACAAGAGGGAATCCCAGTGATGTCAGGGTCAGTGCGTTCAAGTTGCTCAAGTGTCTCTGACCACCCATTTGGTTTGATTAGACAGGTTTCTGTTTGCTTATTATGTATCCCTGGCTATATCTAGGTGTATTTTATTATGTTATTGCTTTCTTTGGAATGGGAAAGCCATATCCCTTCCTTCTAGCCAGTGGAACAGTTCAGGCCCAGTTGTTATTAATGTTGTTAGACGTTGCAGAGAATTTGCTTATTGGTTATGAGCCTAGCTAGGACTAAGAACCACATCCCCACTTCTGGCCAGCCATATAGTTTAGCTCAGCTGCAACACAGTAGCAATGTAGCAAGACTCTAACGCCCTGATAGATTACACATTATTTAGCTGGAGAACACACACATTGCTGGAAGAATTTTAAAACGGCAGAATATATATTGGACAACACACATATTTAAAAGTCAAAAGTACTTTAAATCAGGACAATGTTCTGTTTAATTGATAATGATAAATCAATTGAGTTTGGGTTGCTTTGTACTATAGCTAGCTAGTGAGAGGTCCTTGGTATACCCTGTTCTGCCTGATCCATGCTTGCCATGTACTCTGTACGACTTACAGAGCCAGATATTCATATTATGTTTTTAAAGAAAGGTAATGAGAGGTGTTTCATCCTGATGTGTGCGACGCTTGACATTTCTCCAGATTTAAGCGTACTGATGTCTGCTCACTCGGCAGAGAGAGAGGAGCCTGTCCTCCGTTTGGAGAGAAGTTTGACACTGACTTCTCTTTCATGTGATTGGTCACGTGTCTGACTAAAGCAAAGCGGCAGCGACAAAGTTTGATTGGCCTATATTTTTGGGGGATTCCATCTCAACCAAAAATGACAGGGTGCAATCTGAGCATGCCCAATCATAATCATAGCAACTGCTTGTATCATGCATATACCCCCAAACTATTTATATATAGTAAGCTCTAGAGTATATGGTAATCATCACATTTAATAAAAGCCAACATCCATACTACATTTTTTTTTTTTTTACAAAAATAGCATAGCTACCAATGCAATCTCAACATCTAAGTGTACATCACATATTCAAAACAGGTGAATGAACAGCTCATGCATATTGTCATGAAGGGGGAAACAAACACAGTAGTAAATGGAAATGTGCCACTTTCAACAGGCATGAACAGCACTGCACAGCTTGCCAGAACCAGCCAAGTAGATGAGTCTTGCGGCAATGCTTTGGTTAGTGAGTCCTTTCCTCTCAGTATTGGGTGGATTGGTGTGCGTGTATCTAAACAGAGCAGATATGATGTTTATGAGGCCATCTGTCTGCTGTAGTGTTCACTGTGTTTGCGTCCCGAATGGCACCCTATTCCCTATATAGCGCACTACTTTTGACCAGGACCCATAGGGGTTCTGGTCAAAAGTAGTGCACTATGTAGGGAATAGGGTGCCATTTGGGACATACACAGAAACAGCTCCTCTGTGGCCACTGGCCCTGGCCTCCTCAACGTGAGAGAGAGAACTCATTAAAACCGTCACATGAATGCCTGAGAAACCTCAGACCTCTTTTTTTCCCCTTCTCCTCCTTTCTCCTTAAAAAGGAGAGAAGTTTAAAACTAACAAAGCCCAGGGAAATCCCCATCAGACATCCCTCCCTTAATCCATTTAATTTTGAAAGGTATTGTTTAAAGCTTCAAAGTTTATATCGTTTAATCCCCCCTCTAACACTACGGGCAGCAAATGAGGCCGTGTCAGCGGTTTGAACAGATATAATCTCCTCCACACAACAGAAAATCCTCCTGCTAGACAAGGTTGCATAGGTTCCCTGTGAACTCAAGCGTTTGATGTTGCTACCTGCTATTGAACATGACTTCTGTCTTAACCCAACTGTCACTCGCTCCCTCTCCTCTTTTATCACTCCCAATGTTCTCTCTACACCTTTTTTTTCATCAGTAAATCTACCCATCACAGCCGTTTCATTTATTCTCGTCTGTTTTTTGGATAGTGGGCATGGGAAGGTTTGGGGTGAGGGGTGAGAGGGTTGTGTGTTTTTTAGATAGTGGGCATGGGAAGGTTTGGGGTGAGGGGTGAGAGGGTTGTGTGTTTTTTTAGTCATGTTTCTTAGTGTTAACTCGTTGAGAGGATACTTGTCCACTCGGTTTGGACTGACCGGACTTTTATTATTTTGGTAAGTGAAATTCGGGGCTTGCTCTCAGAGCATGTATCTGGTTCGTCAAATTTGAGAACATTGCTACAACTTTACGTCACTATTGCCATCGTTGTGTGTGTAATCAGTGTTTCTTTCTAGCTGTTTTTGTTATTTTTCCATAGAAGAGAAAGAAAGCTTAAGGCATGTTCTATTATTCTGTTATACAACGGGTGGGTCTAATCCTGAATTCTGATTGGTTAAAACCGCATTCCAGCCGGTGTCTATTCCACAAGTTACCACCGGCTAAATCTATGATGTTAAAATATATTTACTCTGTTCCATTTGACTGCACAATCCACTGTCTCATCAGCCCAGCCAAGCACTTTATAAACGTGATCTCTACTATAAAAAGTATCTAGACATTATCTCACATTTCTTTTAGATTAACATTTCATTTTCAACAGCGGAGATTTGTATAAACCTTGCTGTCTGTCTCCGATATTTGCAAAATTGTTTCAATATTCAAATTCAATCTTCAGCTGTCCCATAGTAATGAATGTGTTGGGAGTCGGGACGAGACAGACAGGCAGGCAGCGTTTCTCAGCCAGTCAATTGAAAGGTCAATTGAAAAAAGGTCAAATGAAATTAAGTGTAGCAAGTTTGCAGTCTTTCTAGCTTCAGTTTGAAGTGATTGTGTTAGCTGTGTTTTTGGCTAGCTCCTCTCTGAACAACAGTGTCCTATGCAGGCGAAATCGCGCCTCATTAGCTCATTGTTATGGATGTATCCAAATAAATGTCACTAGAAAACAGCTAAAACAAATGCAAATGCTGCTACTTTATTTGATTTGTCATATGCACCGAACACAGCAGGTTCGGCGCATATTGTAAGGTTACTCACAGCAGGTTACTTACAAGCCCTTAACCAACAATGCACTTTTAAGAAAATAGAGTTAAGCAAATATTTACAAAATAAACTAAAGTAAAAAATAAAATAAAAAGTAACAATAAAATAACAATAACGAGGCTAATAACAGGGGGTACCGGTACAGAGTCAATGTGCGGGGGTAAAGGTTAGTTGAGGTCATTTTTACATGTAGGTAGGGGTAAAGTGACTAAGCATAGATAATAAACAGTGAGTAGCAGCAGTGTAAAAATAAAGGGGGGGGGGGTCAAAGTATATAGTCCAGGTTGCCATTTGATAAATTTTTCGGCAGTCTTATGGCATAAGGGTAGAAGCTGTTAAGGAGCCTTTTGGACCTGGACTTAGTGCTCCTGTACCGCTTGCCGTGTGGTAGCAGAGAGAACAGTCTATGACTTGGTTGACTCAAGTCTTTGATCATTTTTTGGGCCTTTCTCTGACACCGCCTGGTATATACAGTACCAGTCAAAAGTTTGGACACACCTACTCATTCAAAGGTTTTTCTTTATTGTACATTTCTACATTGTAGAATAATAGTGAAATAATGACTATGAAATAATACATGGAATCATGTAGTAACCAAAACAGTATTACATACATTCTGGGATTCTTCAAAGATGCCACCCTTTGCCTTGATGACAGCTTTGCACACCCTTGGCATTCTCTCAACCAGCTTCACCTGGAATGCTTTTTCAAAAGTCTTGAAGGAGTTCCCACATATGCTGAGCACTTGTTAATTGCTTGTCCTTCACTCTGCAGTCTCACTCATCCCAAACCATCTCAATTGGGTTGAGGTCGGGTGATTGTGGAGGCCAGGTTATCCTTCTTCGTAAAAAATATGGCGTATTGCTGCAGAATGCTGTGGTAGCCATGCTGGTTAAGTGTGCCTTGAATTCTAAATAAATCACAGACAGTGTCACCAGCAAAGCACCATCACACCTCCTCCTCCTCCATAATTCACAGTGGGAACCACTCCTAATCACTACTCCTAATCCATGTTTCTTAGTGGGAACCTCTCATCCGTTCACTTACTCTGGGTCTCACAAGGACATGGCAGTTGGAACCAAAAATCTCAAATTTGGACTAATCAGACCAAAGGACTGATTTCCACCTGTATAATGTCCATCGTGTTTCTTTGCCCAAGCAAGTCTCTTCTTATTATTGGTGGTTTCTTTGCAGCAATTTCAATCATGAAGGCTTGATTCACTCAGTCTCCTCTGAACAGTTGATGTTGAGATGTGTCTGTTACTTGAACTCTGTGAAGCATTTATTTGGGCTTTAATTTCTGAGGCTAGTAACTCTAATGAACTTATCCTCTAAAGCAGAGGTAACTCTGGGTCTTCCTTTTCTGTGGCGATCCTCAGTTTCATCATAGCGCTTGATGGTTTTTGCGACTGCACTTGAAGAAACATTCAAAGTTCTTGACATTTTCCGGATTGACTGACCTTCATGTCTTAAAGTAATGATGGTCTGTCGTTTCTTTTGACTGGTATTGTAGGTCCTGGATTGCAGGAAGCTTGGCCCCAGTGATGTACTGGGCTGTAGTGTACATCCCAGTGCATCGCTTGCTTGCTAGTTGGCTAGCTAGCAAGCAAAGGATAAGAACGTTGCCAGCCAGTATGGCAATGGAACATTCAGAACGAACGACTGGGTCGCTTCTCAAGCAACCAAACCGATAGAACAAACAACCAGCTGGCTTGGTAGCAACCCTAGATTTATGTCGGGACTATATCTTGTGGAAGAATGAAATAGTATGAATAATTTCATCAAAATAACGTTTGTAATGAAAATGAGTCAATTGGTATTTGAATATGTTGGTAACCCTTTGTAGAAAAGTGATAATGCCCTCGAAGCTGGTGTTTGTAGGACATACAGTGCTTTCGGAAAGTATTCAGACCCGTTGACTTTTTCCACATTTTGTTACGTTACAGCCTTTTTCTAAACTGCATTTAAAAAATCCCCCCTATTTCAGTCTATACACAATACCCCATAATGACAAAGAAATGTACATACATTTTCAGACCCTTTGCTATGAGACTCGAAATTGAGCTCGGGTGCATCCTGTTTCCATTGATCATCCTTGAGATGTTTCTACATCTTGATTGGAGTCCACTTGTGGTCAGTTCAATTGATTGGACATGATTTGGAAACTGCACACCTGTCAATATATATGGTCCCACAGTTGACAGTGCATGTCAGAGCAAAAACCAAGCCATGAGGTCGAAGGAATTAGAGCTCCGAGGCAGGATTGTGTCAAGGCACAGATCTGGGGACAGGGACCAAAACATTTCTGCTGCATTAAAGGTCCCCAAGAACACAGTGGCCTCCATCATTTTTAAATGGAAGAAGTTTGGAAGACTTACTGCAGCTGACCGCCCAACCAAACTGAGCAATCAGGGGAGAAGGGCCTTGGTTAGGGAGGTGACCAAAAACCTGATGGTCACTCTGACAGAGCTCCAGAGCTCCTCTGTGGAGATGGGAGAACCTCCCAGAAGGACAACCATCTCTGCAGCACTCCACCAATTAGGCCTTTATGGGAGAGTGGCCAGACGGAAGCCACTCCTCAGTAAATAGCACATGACAACCCACTTGGAGTTTGCCGAAAGGTACCTAAAGCACTCTCAGACCATGAGAAACAAGATTCTTTGGTCTGATGAAAACCAAGATTGAACCCTTTGGCCTGAATGCCAAGCGTCAAGTTTTATTTTCTTTCGTTTTTTTTTCTCACCTTTATTTAACCAGGTAGGCTAGTTGAGAACAAGTTCTCATTTACAACTGAGACCTGGCCAAGATAAAGCAAAGCAGTGTGAACAGACAACAACACAGAGTTACACATGGAGTAAACAATAAACAAGTCAATAACACAGTAGAAAAAAAAGAGTCTATATACATTGTGTATATATATATATATATACAGGCATATATAGGCATGAGGAGGTAGGCGAATAATTACAATTTTGCAGATTAACTCTGGAGTGATAAATGATCAGATGGTCATGTGCAGGTAGAGATACTGGTGTGCAAAAGAGCAGAAAAGTAAATAAATAAAACCAGTATGGGGATGAGGTAGGTAAATTGGGTGGGCTATTTACCGATGGACTATGTACAGCTGCAGCGATCGGTTAGCTGCTCAGATAGCAGATGTTTAAAGTTGGTGAGGGAGATAACAGTCTCCAACTTCAGCGATTTTTGCAATTCATTCCAGTCACAGGCAACAGAGAACTGTAAGGAAAGGCGGCCAAATGAGGTTTGTTGCGAAATAGAAAGCCGACTCTAGATTTGATTTTAGATTGGAGATGTTTGATATGAGTCTGGAAGGAGCGTTTACAGTCTAGCCAGACACCTAGGTACTTATAGATATATTCTAGGTCGGAATCATCCAGGGTGGTGATGCTAGTCGGGCGTGCAGGTGCAGGCAGCGAACGGTTGAAAAGCATGCATTTGGTTTTACTAGCGTTTAAGAGCAGTTGGAGGCCACGGAAGGAGTGTTGTATGGCATTGAAGCTCGTTTGGAGGTTAGATAGCACAGTGTCCAAGGAAGGGCCAGAAGTATACAGAATGGTGTCGTCTGCGTAGAGGTGGATCATGGAATCGCCCGCAGCAAGAGCAACATCATTGATATATACAGAGAAAAGAGTCGGCCCGAGAGCTGAACCCTGTGGCACCCCCATAGAGACTGCCAGAGGACTGGACAACATGCCCTCCGATTTGACACACTGAATTCTGTCTGCAAAGTAGTTGGTGAACCAGGCAAGGCAGTCATTAGAAAAACCGAGGCTACTGAGTCTGCCGATTAGAATATGGTGATTGACAGAGTCGAAAGCCTTGGCCAGGTCAATGAAGACGGCTGCACAGTACTGTCTTTTATCGATGGCGGTTATGATATCGCTTAGTACCTTGAGCGAGGCTGAGGTGCACCCATGACCGGCTCAGAAACCGGATTGCACAGCGGAGAAGGTACGGTGGGATTCGAGATGGTCGGTGATCTGTTTGTTAACTTGGCTTTATAGGTCTGTAACAGTTAGGGTCCAGGGTGTCTCCCCCTTTGAAGAGGGCGGCAGCTTTCCAATTCTTGGGGATATCAGATGATACGAAAGAGAGGTTGAACAGGCTGGTAATAGGGGTTGCGACAATGGCGGCGGATAGTTTCAGAAATAGAGGGTCCAGATTGTCAAGCCCAGCTGATTTGTATGGGTCCAGGTTTTGCAGCTCTTTCAGAATATCTGCTATCTGGATTTGGGTAAAGGAGAAGCTGGGGAGGCTTGGGCGAGTAGCTGCGGGGGGGAGGGGGGGCGGAGCTATTGGCCAAGGTTGGAGTAACCAGGAGGAAGGCATGGCCAGCCGTTGAGAAATGCTTGTTGAAGTTTTCGATTATCATGGATTTATCGGTGACCGTGTTACCTAGCCTCAGTGCAGTGGGCAGTTACCTAGCCTCAGTGCAGTGGGCGGAGGAGTTGCTCTTGTTCTCCATGGACTTTTTGGAGTTAAAGCTACAGGATGCAAATTTCTGCTTGAAAAAGCTAGCCTTTGCTTTCCTGACTGACTGCGTGTATTGGTTCCTGACTTCCCTGAACAGTTGCATATCGCGGGGGCTATTCGATGCTATTGCAGTCCGCCACAGGATGTTTTTGTGCTGGTCGAGGGCAGTCAGGTCTGGAGTGAACCAAGGGCTATATCTGTTCTTAGTTCTGCATTTTTTGATTGGGGCATGCTTATCTAAGATGGTGAGGAAGTTACTTTTAAAGAATGACCAGGCATCCTCAACTGACGGGATGAGGTCAATATCCATCCAGGATACCCTGGCCAGGTCGATTAGAAAGGCCTGCTCGCAGAAGTGGTTTAGGGAGCGTTTGACAGTGATGAGGGGTGGTCGTTTAACTGTGGGCCTGTGGCGGATACAGGCAATGAGGCAGTGATCGCTGAGATCCTAATTGAAGACAGCGGAGGTGTATTTGGAGGGCAAGTTGGTCAGGATGATGTCTATTAGGGTGCCCATGTTTACGGATTTAGGGTTGTACCTGGTGGGTTCCTTGATGATTTGTGTGAGATTGAGCTTAGATTGCAAGACTGCCGGGGTGTCTGAAAGAAACCTGGCACCATCCTTACGGTGAAGCATGGTGTTGGCAGCATAAAACTGTGGGGATGTTTTTCAGCGGCAGGATCGAGGGAAAAAGGAACGGAACAAAGTACAGAGAGATCCTTGATGAAAACCTGGTCCAGAGCGCTCAGGACTTTCCAACAGGACAACGATCCTAAGCATACAGCCAAGACAATGCAGGAGTGGTTTCGGGACAAGTCTCTTCATATCCTTGAGTAACCCAGCCAGAGTCCAGACTTGAACCCAATCGAACATCTCTGGAAAGACCTGAAAATAGCTGTTTTGCGACGCTCCCCATCCAACCTGACAGAGCTTGAGAGGATCTGCAGAGAAGAATGGGAGAAACTCCCCAAATACAGGTGTGCCAAGCTTGTAACGTCATACCCAAGACTCAAGGTTGTAATCGCTGCCGAAGGTGCTTCAACAAAGTACTGAGTAAAGGTTCTTAATACTTTTTTATTTTTCATACTTTTGCAAAGATTTATTTAAACCTGTTTTTGCTTTTCATTATGGTGTATTGTGTGTAGGTTGATGAGGGATTTTTATTTATTTTTTAAAATCCATTTTAGAATAAGGTTGTAATGTAAAAAATGTGGGAAAAGTCAAGGGGTCTGAATACTTTCCGAATGGACTTCGTCTCGGAACTAACAACACCCGTGACAATATATCCTCAAAACACCGGCTTAAAGTGCAGTATCACTTAATTAATTAATTATTCTGAACCTTTGATTACTGCGTCCAAATAATAAACACCAGAACCCATTTTAGATCATAGGCCTTTCAGTTATTAATATATCATTTTTTTATCCACAACGGTGGTGGCTGAGTCCCAAATGACTTGCTATTTCCTAAATAGTATAGGGCTCTGATTAAAACTAGTGCACTATATAGGAAATAGGGTGCCATTTGGGATGTAGCCAGTGACTCATGCATATCTTCTAATTAGAACCATTTGAGTCAAATACATCTATATGTCTTGTTACTCTAGCAGCGGATGATATTGTTTGGTTATCAAAGGCTTTCTGTAAACACATTATCACGATTCAGGCTGACAGGACTGAGTGTGTCTGTTTAGGATACAGGCATACATAATCACACACCGAATCAGGATACAGGCGTACACAATCACACCCCAAAAGAGAGAGTGGATGCCATTAATTACCTTTTGGTGACAAACTATCTGGATAATAAATATTCAAGCCAAATGTCATGGATGAAACTGTCCACTTTATTCTCTTTGTGAATGCAAGCACCATTGAATGTATTGTCAACTAATATTGTGAGCTCTAAATTTACAATAGTTACTGAATAGCTGTAGTTGTCTGAACCTTAGCGCACACACACACACACACACACACACACACACACACACACACACACACACACACACACACACACACACACACACACACACACACACACACACACACCTGACTACAACAGACTATTATTATTACTGCGAAACACTGCCCCCTAATCCCCACTTCCCCAAAATACGTGTAAATACTGGACTATAAATTGTGCCTTCCTGTATTATACTTATGCTAAAAGTTTATTCTGTTTTACAGAGCCATTTACTTTGTTTGTATTCTTATCTTTTATTATTTACTATTGTTGTTGCATTGATGAGAAGGAACCTGCAAGTAAGCATTTCTCTGGACTGTGTAATGTATACCATGTATCCTGTACATAGGAGTAATAAAACTTGAAACTAGTGAATTATTTCCATAGACTATTAGGAAGGTTGTAGGCTACACTAAACGTTTTGGGCCTTTCTCTGGTGTCTCTGTATGTGTCTGTGTGGGTAAAGGTGCTATCTGTGGTATTAACTATTGATTTTTTGAAGTATATAACTTCTAAATGCCTCAAAAGCTTACCCCATCCTTTGCCAAAATATAAGGTGTTCTGATATATCTTGGTCTATGTGGTACAGTAGACTTTAGACTACTCTCCAGAATGTGAACTAAACCAAGCCTTTCCTCCTCGCTGTGGAATTGTGGCTGAACAACACTATGCTCTCCTCTCCTTGGGACTGTGTCAGGCTGAATCTCTGCCTGTTTGTTTTGAGCCGTGGGCTTTGATACTCTTGATCACACTTGAGAGGCGGCTTCATAAAGTCCCATTGTGTCAAGTAAATCAATAGTTCCCATTAGCTGAGGAAGTTGTGGAGCTGCTGCAGCACTTGCGGGGCAGTGGCCCCGCCTGGTTCAGTTGTGTGTTTTCTCTCCCGGTGAAGGTGGAGGCATAGATATACTGCATAGGGATGGGTGGCTGTCTGTTGATCCATCCAGACAGCTCCAGCGGTTGAACTGGTCTGGTTGACTGGTCCCAGTTGGGGAGAGGGAATTCCCTTAGACACCCAAAACTCAAAGCCTTTAACACTGATTCTCTGCTGATGTTAAGCCTGGCTCTTTCTTTGTTTAATGATGTTTCAGTCTATTCACGTGAGATTTGAGCCATTTCAGGGACACAATATGATTGATATGATCGTTTTGACACAAAATTGAAAATAAAAAAATTTCATCACTGTAAGAAATGTGATATACACGGAATATACAAAACATTAAGAACACCTGCTCTTTCCATGACATAGACTGACCAGGTGAAAGCTATGATCGCTTATTAATGCCACTCCACTTCAATCAGTGTCGATGAAGGGGAGGAGACTGGTTAAAGAATAATTTTTAAGCCTTGAGAGAATTGAGACATGGATTGTGTGTGCGCCACTCAGAGGGGGAATGGGCAAGACAACATTTTTAAGTTCCTTTGAACGGGGTATGGTAGTAGGTGCCAGGTGCACCGGTTTGTGTCAAGAACTGAAACGCTGGTGGGTTTTTCACACTCAACAGTTTCAAGAGTTCCCTGTGTGTATCAAGAATGGTCCACCACCCAAAGGACATCCAGTCTATGGGAGGCATTGGAGTCAACATGGGCCAGCATCCCTGTGGAACGCTTTTGACACCATGCAGAGTACATGCCCCGACGAATTGAGGCTGTTCCAAAGGCAAGGAGGGGGGGGGGGGGGGACAACTCAATATTAGGAAGGTGTTCTTAATGTTTTGTACCCTCAGTGTAGTGTATTTTGTCGACAGGTTTTGGTGTAAGATCAAGAGTAAGATGTTCTAAAGTTTGAAATGCTTTTCTACAATGCTTTTAAAGACATTGGGTCGCTGAGACAAGCTGATTATAAAATATCTCAGAAAGGTTTATGTATCTTCAGGGAATACAGAAAAATTATGATAATATGCAATTATCGCCTCACTGTTTTTCCTGCAGTAACCTCAAGATGAGGTGCTATACGAGTGTTACTGCAAGTGCTGATACACCCAGAACCAAAAGGATTCAAAGAAAGAAAAATCCCAGTGACATATTATACATATCTGGGAAGTCTTTCATCAAGTGTTTTATTTTTAATGCATTCAGTAGAATTTGGCTGAACACAAAGCGTTTATTTAAGAATGTTCTAGAACATAATGATTACTGAACATTCTCGCATATACAGTATACCGTTTCCCCAGTCTTGGGGAAAGATGTAGAGCTGGATTAATAGTAATACATCTCATAGAAAAGATAGCGATCGATCTACGCAGACGACTTAAATGTACTTAAGCCTATAATCATTGTAAATAGCTTCTGGCAATGCAAAGTCAGCCTTTTTCACATGAACTAAATGAAGTAAATGAAAGCAAATACATGTTTTAAAATGGCATTGCTGTTGAACCCTAGCTTCTTGCTTGTGGTTGTTATATTTGGAACAGAAAGAGGGAAAGTCATATTGTATGCTAGTACCAGGGGTGAAAGTAGATTTAATTTCTTCCCGGTAGGTGACCTCTTATGTAATCCAAGAATTACATATAGAATCCATAATAATTCAATAGGATCTCTGTGGGCCTAGTTGTAAAGATGTGTCATTTAACTTTTAAAATGTTTGACTTATTTTATCCTCTCGAGGTTTCTTCCTAGGTTCTGGCCTTTCTAGGGTGTTTTATCCTAGCCACCGTGCTTCTACACCTGCAATGCTTACTGTTTGGGGTTTTAGGCTGTGTTTCTGTACAGCCTTTTGTGACATCAGCTGATGTAAGAAGGGCTTTATATTATAAATGTGATTGATTGGGGCATAAACACAACCAGTCAATTCAAAGGACTCCTTTACTAGGCTACCCGCGCACGTCATCCACTCGCAACCTACAGTGACGAATGGAAAGAGGCCTCCGTTACACAAAACACCACAAAGTCTAATGACATTTAGGCGATAGTCATTAGTCCAGAATGTATGCTTCCACTACTATCCATGCACAGCTCAGTGTCGGCCATTCATCTGTACCTTGGCAAAATGTCGTTGTTCTCGTTGAAACACATCGCATTTTGGAGTGCAGGCTATACCACCCGTTTTCAAGTCCATTCGATAATTTTTCATGCCTCTGACATGTGATAGCCTACTGATAAATATTGGTGTAATAGCCAACAGTTTTCTTGATATTTTGTTTGCATTATTGTGATAGGCTCATGATTTACCGGTACGGCATACCCCCACAATTTTTTTCCTGGGACCCCGTACCGGACCGTACCGCCTTACTTTCACCCCTGGCTGGTACTGCTGCTAATGAGCCTTTAAATGTAAAGCTGTAATCATATTCTGATGGATTTGCCACCCTGCTGTTCAAGGGGGGTAGCAGTGACGTTAGCTTTAAATGCAGAGCGTCTTTTCTGCCTCTCCCTCCCTGCTAACCCAAGCCCCTACAGTAACACTACAGCAGATGGAGGGAATATGGTGCTCGGAAGGTTTTACCTCAGAGGTGGTAACAGTGAAGCCACTCATTAACACTGAATTTACCACTTCGTTAGCGACGTAGCTTCCTGTAGAGAGCAGCCAACACTGGATCATGTCAAATCCACTGAGCATACATTGTGGACTACACTACGGTTTATTCCAAATGGCATCCTATTCCTTATAGTGCACTACTTTTGTCCAGAGTCCCTATGGGTACTGGTCAAAAGTAGTGCACTAAATAGGGAATAGGGTGCCATTTGGGATGCAACCCTATGTCTATCAGCTAGGGCTACAACAACCCTGCCTGGACACTTCACATTCTACCAAGCTGTAAAATACATCACCTCGTCTCTTAGTCTCACAGCTTGACTATTACAAGGCTAGGAAGAGTGTTAAATGTTAGAAGATTTTATTCATGTATTTTCACTCTTTTAAGTGGCTTGTTTAAACAGTTGAGTCTCTATTACATTCAGCAATCTGTCCTGACGACTATTGATTTTCTGTTTATATATTTGTGTTTTTTAATAGCTGTGTGTGTGTGTTTTATATCTGTGTGTGTGTGTGTGTGTGTTTGTGTGTGTGCGTGTGTGCGCCTGCATGCATGTGTGCACGTGTGTGTGTGTGTTCATGCGTGTGTTTGTGTGAGACAGACTGATTGTGTAGCCCGACGCATGCCAATTTGTCAGGATTGGAGCAACAACAGCGTCGTGCTGGGACCCGTGTTGGCACCATCACAGAGTGCTAAGACTGAGTATGATCTCATTGGAAGTCTACTTTGTTCCCATGGAAATTGGTCAATTTTAGCAGGCGTCTGGGAGCTTTCGGGGGAGGAACAGGAAGGTTGTATCCCAGAGGTGTGCTCTGGTAATTAAGAGCCCTCACCGGGGTATCTGGGGCTAACAGCAGGGTTTGTTGTGAAGAGAAGTGGCGGACGAGGGTGTGAGGAAAATCATAATGCAGCACCAGAGAGGAGCGCTGAAGTAATGCGGATAAAACTCTCATTGTGTGGAACAGTTGGGGAGAAAGTAGGCAGAGCTGAAACTTAACACTGTGAATAAAATAGTAATTGTTTGGATTTGTTATTCAACGTAGTATTAGCCTGCATTTGATTTTGAAACGATATACAATGTAGTGATATGATAATTGTGGTGGGTTGGGCTGTACATATTTCAATTTGACACATTTTAATAATGCATTTTTCACCGCCTTTAGCTCTCAAAACATGACATAAATTATTGAGCATGTTTAAAGCTGATTTGGTTATTTCTCTCTGTTTCCCTCTTCTCAGAACATACTGGTGAGATGGCTGATATAAAGCCAAATGCACAAGAGAACAAAGAAGGAGATGTGCTGGAACCAGTGTGTGACAGCTCCGGTGCCACTCAGGAGCCATTACAGCGTCACACGTCTTCCCTGAAGAACAATGCTGCAGGTCTGTCAGAGCAGCTGTCTTCTGACGGACTCCCAAACCCTTTAAATGGAGCACAGCCCAGTTCATTTGTACCCAGCAGTGTCCCTGCTGTTCCCCACACAGCCCAAGCAGCCCATTCACTGCCTTCAGGAGCACTTGTTAATGGACCTGGTTCACACCCCGCCTCAGAGGAGAGCTGTGGCCTGAACAAAAACAGCACAATGTCCAACAATGTCCTGGTGGAGGCCCAGGACGCCCAACTACGACAATCTGGGAGGGACACAAGCCCTCAGGTGTTACCACCACCCAGTGAGCTTCAATCAGACGCCCTGAAGAACCCAGCAGGGCTCGTTCTGAAAACACTAACCACCACGCAGCCAGGGGCCAACAACACGTCACCATCAGACTCTGAGGCTAGTGAGGCTGAACTGCCCTACCAGGCCCTCGACACCACCTTGTCAGGCCACAGTCCACAATCGCACCAAACGCCAATTAACCAAATATGGACGGCCGAGGGAGTCGAGGCTAGAGCTAGATCTATATGGGACTTAAACACCACAGAGTCCTCTGAGAGCTCGTCGGACGGTTTTGACGGGACTGATGCACTACACTGGGATTCACAGAAAGAGCTCATACGGGCGTTGTGGAAGAATCGCACAGTTGACAGCAGCTTAGAGACAAACACTGCAGGAGTGGGAGTGATGTCTCAGCTTACCAACCAAAGACAGAGGAAGCGTAAAATACACCTGGTGGGTACGGCAGGCACTCCTGAAAAAGTTTACAGCTGCAGCACAAATCACACCTACAAAAAGTGGCATATTGAAGAGGAGGAGGATGATGAGGATTTTGACATCTCCAACATAAATGAAGATGATTTCTCCTGTAAAAAGTCTGATGTACAATCTTCTGTGAATTCATGTCAAGAGCATCCCAGTGACAGCCCTGTAATCATTAAGAAGCTGATTGTAAGAGCAGATTGCCCGAAGGACAATCACTCCGTCTCCCTCTTTAGTAGAAAACAGCTTAAGACAGAGCAATCCGAACAAGAACCATCATTCTTCCCATGCACAATGTGCAATGTTAATTTCAAGGAGAAAAGGCATTTGCATAGACATGTGATGTATCATTTAGATGGGCAAAATCATCAGGTACGCCACCACGAGAAAGTTCCCCGGCCTTTTATATGCAGGGAGTGTGGGCGTTCGTTCCGCGATCGCAGCTCCCTCCTCAAGCACATGATTATCCACCAGGAGAGACGGGAGAAACTCATGGAGGAGATACAGGGACTCAACAAACTCAGAGACGAAGGCAGGAACGCCAAGCTCCAGTGCCCGCAGTGTGTGTTCGGGACCAATTGCCCCAAGACGTTTGTCCAGTACGCCAAGACACACAACAAGGATAAACGTTATTACCTCTGTGCGGAGTGCAACCACGTGGCATTGACAGAACGGGAGCTTGAAGCACACCTGTACGCAATGCACTGTGACACACTGAAGTCCAAGTACAAGAACGTAATCAAAGATGAGGAGTCAGAGTTTCTTACAGATAACAATGATGAATCCAGTCATGTTCTGTTTCACTGTAAAGTGTGCCATTTCAGCACCCAGAATGAAGATTGCCTTAAAAGGCATTGTGAGCTGATACACCAACAGTCTGATTCTGATGATGAATGTGAAAATCCGCCATTTAAAAAAGCACTTAACCAACCAGATCAATATAGCCTAGCTGACCCGTCCAAAAAAGCAGCAGATTTAAAACTACTGCAGCTAAAGCCAAAGTTCTGTATTAAAAAGCCTGCTTTCTGGAAAAGAGCGGATTTTCGCTTTTGGTCCGGTAGTGTAGCTGACTTTTACATGAGAGAGACAGCAGACACACAGAAGTCTTACAAAGGTCTTACCTCCTCTCAGTTCAAGTGCAGCATTGTCAGCTCAGCAAACAAGCTGTCACCATCCCTGTGGAGGAGTGACAAGCCAAGCAAATTATCTCCTAAACCAACAGAGAAAATAGACGTGACAACAGGTCTCCCTTATGTTGAGGAAGACAATCAACTATACGACCATGTGGTTTCAGGAATCTCCGAAAGGACAAAATATCCCTCAAATGTTGATGTGTTGCTTACATCCAAGATGATTAAACCAGGCCAGATGCTGTATCATAGCTACAACTCTGACAAGAGTCAGGGAGGTAGCAACGACTTGACCGGCAGGAAGTCAGAGGCACAAGCTGTTACCCAAAAGACCCCATCCAAAAGAAAAATGTCCACTCCCTTCCACAACAATGTGGACAAGGTGGTTGATAATGTTTTGCCAAAACTGAACCCAAAATTAAAAGAGACTACCACTCCTGAGGACACAGAGGGAGACAATGATTATGAGGACACGTATGACTTTAGTGCTTACACCAGCGAGGCTACAGCCAACTTCCTGGATAGTAGTGAGAACGAGAGGAACCCCTACGCCCGTAGCTACTTCATACGCAGACAGAGGGGTTCTTCTATCAAAGAGAATCCTGCACCTGCTGCTGACATCGGCCGTTTGGAAAAGAACGCCGTTCAGGTTGACCACCATTTTAATAAGACTGAAGACAAGGACGGGGAGTATGACGGCGATGACATACAGAAGCTTATCATCAAAGAAGAGTGTATAGAAAGCTCAGTGTGTGGCGATTCTCCAGAGTCACCCACCACCACCGGCACACACAACCAGAGTCTCTCCTATGACTATGACTTCTCCCCTTCTTTTGGAACAGAAAGGAAGTCCTGCCCCTACTGTCCTGCTGTGTTTGAGTCTGGGGTGGGCTTATCCAATCACGTGCGAGGGCACCTGTACAGGTTGGGGCTGAGTTATGACGCTCGCCATGTGGTGTCACCTGAGCGGGTAGCCTCACAGGACCGACAGCCACGCGTACGCAGGAAGGTCCCCTCTGTGGTGCGGAGGATCAAAAAAGGTGAGCAAACGTATTGTTTTCTGCACTATTGCATTGTAATAGGGTTAAAGTAATCTGTAATTACACAGTAACTATACTTATTACAGTTTTTTCCCAGTCAAGTGTGTCATGTTATTTTTCTATAGATAGTGGTCAAAGTTACCCCAAAGTTAGCTAGTAATTTACCTAGATTGCTCTGGATAAGAGCGATAAGAGCAATACATGTAAATGTAGATAGTTAAAACGTAACCTTTTTTATGATCTCCATGTTTCAGCTGAGAAGCCGGAGTCTCAGGCGGAGCACACCTGTCCCCTGTGCTGGGGCTGGTTCGACACCAAGACAGGCCTCTCCAACCACGTGAGGGGCCACCTGAAGCGAATAGGGAAGACCAGCACCAGCACCAGTAAGAGTCCAGTGTGTATTCTCAATGAGCTGCTAAAGGACGAGCAGGAACACCAGAACATCCTCCAGATTCTCAACAGGTACTGTAAACATTTCCTCGAAAAAATTACTGTCCACACCTTTAAGGGATGTAATACAATATTCTAACCTATATCATGTATACAGTGTCTTCAGAAAGTATTCATACCCCTTGACTTATTCCACATTTTGTTGTGCCTGAATCCAAAATGTGTTGAATATATTTTTTTCTAACCATCTACACACAATAACCCATCATGGCAAAGTGAATATGTTTTTAAATGTTTTTGCTAATTTATTGAAAAACTACAGACATATCTAATTTATGTAATTTAAGTATTCACACCCCTGAGACAGTACTTTGTAGAATCATATTTGGCAGTGATTACAGCTGTGAGTCTTTATGGTAAGTCTCCACACCTGGATTGTGCATTATTCTTTTCAAAATTCTTCAAGCTCAAATTGGTTGTTGATCATTGCTAGACAGCCATTTTCAGGTCTTGCCATAGATTTTCAAGCAGATTTAAGTCAAAACTGTAACTCGGCCACTCGGGAACATTCACTGTCTTCTTGATAAGCAACTCAAGTGTAGATTTGCCCTGAAAGGTACATTAATCTCCCAGTGTCTGGTGGAAAGCAGACTGAACCAGGTTTTCCTCTACGATTTTGCCTGTGCTTAGTTCCATTCCGGTACTTTTTATCCTGGAAAAACTCCCCAGTCCTAAACAATTACAAGCATACCCATAACATAATGCAGCCACCACTGTTCTTGAAAAAAAATGTGATGTGTGATGTGTTGTGTTGGATTTGCCCCAAACATAACGCTTTGTGTTCAGGACATAAAGTAAATTTCTTTGCCGAATTGTAGTTTCTTTAGTGCCTTATAGCAAACAGGATGTCTGTACAGGCTTACTTCTTTTCACTCTGTGAATTAGGTTACTATTTTGGAGTAATTACAATGTTGTTGATCCATCCTCACGTTACTCCTATCGCAGCTATTAAACTCTGTAACTGTTTTAAAGTCACCATTAGCCTCATGGTGAAATCCCTAAGTGGTTTCATTCCTCTCCGGCAACTGAGTTAGGAAGGACGCCTTTATCTTTGTAGTGACTGGGTGTATTGATACACCATCCAAATTGTAATTAATAGCATCACAATGCTCAAAGGGATATTCAATGTCTGTTTTTTTTTCATGCTCATTAACTCAATGCTTATTAACTCAAGACATTTCAGCTTTTAATTTCGGATGGATTTCTAAAATGTTCTTCAAGCTAAATTCCACTTTGACATTATGGGGTATTGTGTGTAAATCAATGACACAAAATTAGTATAATTTGTATATATACTACATGGCCAAGCACACAACCATGCAATCTCCATAGACACACACTGGCAGTAGAATTGCCAGTACTGAAGAGCTCAGTGACTTTCAATGTGGCACTGTCATAGGTTGCCATCTTTCCAACAAGTCAGTTCGTCAAATTTCTGCCCTGCTAGAGCTGCCCTGGTCAACTGTAAGTGTGGTTATTGTGAGGTGGAAACATCTAGGAGCAACAACGACTCAGCCGCAGAGTGGTAGGCTACACAAGCTCACAGAATGCAATCATAGTGCCTGCCCCAATGCATAGTGCCAACTGTAAAGTTTGGTGGAGGAGTAATAATGGTCTGGGGCTGTTTTTCATGGTTAGGCCCATTAGTTCCAGTAAAGGGAAATCTTAATGTTACAGCATACAATGACATTCAAGACAACTCTGTGCTTCCAACATTGTGGCAATAATTTCGGGAAGGCCCTTTCCTGTTTCAACATGACAATGCCCCCGTCCACAACATGAGGTCCACACAGAAATGATTTGTCGAGATCGGTGTATAAGAACTTGACTGGTCTGCTCAGGTTCCTCACCTCAACCCCTTTGAACTCCTTTGGGATGAATTGGAATGTTGACTGCGAGCCAGGCATAAACACGCATCATCAGAGCCGGACCTCACTAATACTCTTGTGGCTGAATGGAAGCAAGTCCCCACAGCAATGTTCCAACATCTAGTGGAAAGCCTTCCCAGAAGAGTGGAGGATATTGTAGCAGCAAAAGGGGTGTCTTCCGCATTTATTAATGCCCAAGATTTTGGAATGAGATGTTCGATGAGTAGGGTGTCTGCTTAATTTTGGTCATGTAGTTTGTATATATATGTATATATACAGTGCCTTCGGAAAGTATTCAGACCCCTTGACTTTTTCCACGTTTTGTTACGTTACAGCCTTATTCTAAAATGTATTAAGTAAAAAGAAAATATGAGACTCGATATTGACCTCAGGTGCATCCTGTTTCCATTGGTCATCCTTGAGATGTTTCTACAACTTGATTGGAGTCTACCTGTAGTAAATTCAATTGATTGGACATGATTTGGAAAGGCATACACCTTTCTATATAAGGTCCCACAGTTGACAGTGCATGTCAGAGCAAAAACCAAGCCACAAGGTCGAAGGAATTGTCCGTAGAGCTTCGAGACAGGATTGTGTCTAGACACTGTTTTGGGGAAGGGGACCAAAACATGTCTGCAGCATTGAAGATTCCCAAGAACACAGTGGTCTCCAACATTCTTAAATGGAAGAAGTTTGGAACCACCAAGACTCTTCCTCAAGCTTGCCGCCCAACCAAACTGAGCAATCGGGGGAGAAGGGCCTTGGTCAGGAAGGTGACCAAGAACCTGATGGTCACTCTGACAGAGCTCCAGAGTTCCTCTGTGGAGATGGGAGAACCTTCCAAACGGTCAACCATCTCTGCAGCACTCCACCAATCAGGCCTTTATGGTAGAGTGGCCAAATGGAAGCCACTCCTCAGTAAAAGGCACATGACAGGCCGCTTGGAGTTTGCCAAAAGAAGAATAGGCCGTCATTGAAAATAAGAATTTGTTCTTAATTGACTTGCCTAGTTAAATAAAGGTAAAATAAAAAAATAAAAATAGATTTAAGATTCTTCAAAGTAGCCACCCTTTGCCTTGATGACAGCTTTATACACTCTTGGCATTCTCTCAACCAGCTCATGAAATTAAAATGTAATTAGAGGAATTAATTTCATTTGAGCCAATCAGTTGTGTTGTGACAAGGTATGGTTGGTATACAAAAGATAGCCCTATTTGGTAAAAGACCAAGTCCATATGATGACAGAAACAGATCAAATAGACAGAGAAACAACAGTCCATCATTTCTTTAAGACATGAAAGTCGGTCAATGCGGAACATTTCTAGATCTTTGAATGCTGCTTCAAGTTCAGTTGCAAAAACCATCAAGCACTATGATGAAACTGGCTCTCATGAGGACCGCCACAGTAAAAGAAGACCCAGATTTACCTCTGTTGCAGAGGATACGTTCATTAGAGTTATCATGCTCAGAAATTGCAGCCCAAGTAAATGTTTCACAGGGTTCAAGTAACAGATACATCTCAACATCAACTGTTCAGAGGAGACTACGTGAATCAGGCCTTCATGGTCAAATTGCTGCAAAGAAACAGCTACCAAAGGACACCAATAAGAAGAAGAGACTTGCTTGGGCCAAGAAACACGAGCAATGGACATTAGACCGGTGGATATCTGTCTTTTGGTCTGATGAGTCTAAATTTGAGATTTTTGGTTCCAACTGCTGTGTCTTTTTGAGACGCAGAGTAGGTGAACGTATGATCTCTGCATGTGTGGTTCCCACCGCGAAGCATGGAGGAGGTGGTGTATTATTAGACCAAGAAGGAGAGTGATGGAGTGTTGCATCAGATGACCTGGCCTCCATAATCACCTGACTTCATTCCAATTGAGATGGTTTGGGTTGAGTTGGACCGCAGAGTGAAGGAAAAGCAGCCAATAAGTGCTCAGAAAATGCGGGAACTCCTTCAAGATTGTTGGAAAAGCATTACAGGTGAAGCTGGTTGAGAGAATGCCAAGAATGTGCAAAGCTGTCGTCAAGGCAAAGAATCTAAAATCTCTTTTGTTTTGTTTAACACTTTTTTGCTTACTACATGATTCCATATGCGTTATTTAATTGTTTTGATGTCTTCACTATTATTCTACAATGTGGAAAACTGTAACAATAAAGAAAAACCCTTGAATGAGTAGGTGTGTCCAAACCTTTGACTGGTACTGTAGATAGGATTTCTTTTTTTGAATTTGTCTTAATTTGTATTTATTTTTCATTATGGCTATTTTTATTTTATTGTACTTTTTCATGTATCTCTCTGGCTATATCATTGTTGTGTTTTATTTGAAACCTGAACAGGAAGCAGTTAATCTCTCGACCAATCATCTCCCAGAAGTTCATTGGCAGCGACGGGCTCTTCCTAACACCGATGGGGATCCCAGTGAAGATCCAACATGGCTGCCAGCTGGGCCAGAATGGCACTCCCACTCCATGGGATCCCAGTGCAAATACACCCAGGCAGGAGGGAGTTGAGAGAGAGGATTTCTTTCCTAAGAGGAAGAGTATAGAGGTACTGTTGTTGTGCTGTATTGGTACCATGCTATTTTATATATATATAAATAAAAAAAGTAAAAGTTAAATGTATATGCTACCATTCAAAAGTTTGGAGTCACTTAGAAAAGTCCTTGTTTTTGAAAGAAAAGCACATGTTTTGTGCATTAAAATAACATAAAATTTATCAGAAATACAGTGTCGACATTGTTAATGTTCTAAATGATTATTGAAGCTGGAAATGGCAGATTTTTAATGGAATATCTATGTAGGCGCACAGAGGCCAATTATCAGCAACCATCACTCCTGTGTTCCACATTGTGTTAGCTAATCCAAGTTTATAATTTTAAAAGGCTAATTGATCATTAGAAAACCATTTTGCAATTATGTTAGCACAGCTGAAAAAGTTTTCAGTTTTCAGCTGTGCTAACATAATTGCAAAAGGGTTTTCTAATAATCAGTGGTTGAAAAACAAGTTTTAATGACTCCAACCAAGTGTATGTAAACTTCCGACTTCAACTAATATATATATATATATATATATATATATATATATTACTCTTTATCGTTGGGAAGGGCTCATAAGCAAGCATTTCACGGTAAAGTCTACACCAGTTGTATTCGGCGCATGTGACAAATACGATTTGATTTGCTTATGTTCAATATCTTTATTTTATTTGACTCTGTAAGTGTCTTTGGGTATCTTGAAAGGTGCAAGTAAAATGTATTATGTATTATTATTATTACAGATAGGAGGTGTCATTGAACCTTCCCGGAGCACTTTAGGCAAGCTTTTGAGGAAGAGGAAGTTGGACAAGGATGATGCGGATAAGAACCACTTTACTGTGACCAAAGAGAGGGTTGAGGGGAGACAGAACCAACAGGCCAGCAACCTGGAAACACACTGGGCCCATGGTAAAGAAGCCTCACAAATCATTTCTATACACATCAGAATATCAGCATTTTAGAGTACTGTCAGAACTGAAAAAGACATTGAGATTGTACAATTTCAAAATTGGTGACATCATGGTAAAGTTGAAAAGGTATTTTACATGTCGCCCCCCCCCCCAAAAAAAAAAAAAAAACATTATTTTATTGTGATGAGACTGAACAGTGTTTAAAACAACCCAGTTAACCAAAATGTGCAATTTTTCTGTTTTTCTGCCAAATAACGTAGTTAAAAACTATAAAGTTACAAACTGCAGTTACTTTGTCTGCCAAGTATATTTTATTTGATGGTAATTATTATTGTAGTGCAACAAGGCCCCCCTTTGTGATGGCAAAACATATATGACATATGATCAGTCTGTTTCAACTAGAATCAAATAAGACAAGAAATCCAGGTAAGGCAGATAGATGACGGATAGAAGTGACAGACACAGCTTTATTAGCTAAACTGTGTCGGCGGTCTGTTCTTTTCACAGCGTTCTATCTTCATTCATAAGATTGATCAGTTTAGTCCTTTGCAGATAAGTATGATTCTTTTAGGTGTTCTTCGGAATAGTTTTATAGAGTGCGATGATACAGATGAAGATAATATGTGACTTGTGCACACCAATTACAGTGTTAGCTTGCTTTAATGAAACACAAACTTGTCTTGTTCCACAGCTGTTTTGTATGTTTTACTAACTCTACAGCTTTTCATTACTTACAGGAGCCCATGTTAAATCACAACATGTCAATCAAATGGACTTGGATAAATAAAAAAAGAAACATGAAAAAAAGAAAAGTTCACAGTCAATTTAATTATTTTAACGCACACAAAAAATAATGAATGTCACCAAAGGGGCCACGTTCTTTTGATGTGGCTCTGGAAGCACATCAGCTGTGTTTACACAACTTTGTTTAATGTCTGTCCAAATAAGAGTTCCCGTCCTTTTTGCAGAATGATTAATAAAGATTTTAAATCGGATAGCAATTTTTTGGGGGTCTGTCAGAATTCTAGTGATTGCCCGTTTTGTGACTGACAGTGTTGAATGTCATAGTTACTTTTTACATTATAGCTGAAACCTTGAAGGTAGAATAGACTGAGTCACACATTTGGTTTTAACCATCTAACAATGGCTTCTACACCATATCGCTGTAATCAGTGTTATGTTAAATGGAGATTTAACACACATTTTTGCAAACAAATTGTTGCAAACAATTTGCTGGTAATTTAAATAACCTTTAGTAGCTTGTCATGGTTAAAAAAACACCTCTGTAGCAGATGTTTTTTCACCTATTAGGTGTGAAATGAATGGGAAGCTGTCGCTATTGTTTTCACACAACTGCCAGTAGCTTCAGGACAGCCTGCATAGAAAGTCGGTGTGGGCTTGTTACCCAATCAAATCTGTTTTAACAGGTGTTCGAAGAGACCTTTCATAATCTAACGCTTTTACGATTTAACATGCTCTAGATGTAGCCTGCAGTGCCATGCCAAACCATTGTAATTAATGTGCAATATTGACACAATCAGCACAGTACGAATTTCTTGTCATAGCCAAAATAACATTTTAAAGCCCCAAATTGTTCCAAACCCTGCGTAAATCTTCTGCTACAGGTGAAAATAGGCACCCTGGAGTCCTTAGATTGTGATAAACATTACTCTCAACAACACGTCTCCAACTGCTAAGTGCAAAACAGATCTTTAAAATATGAAAACAGATGGAGGGAGAGGTGATGGCACTCAGGGAATAGCAGTTTTACTTCATGTTCATCTATGTGCTCTGTAGTCATATTTCTTATATTTCTTCAGATTCTTCCCTTAAAGTCACCTCAACTCACCTCCAGATTTCATTTCTCAAAGACGCTTATCAAAGACCCTGAAACCCAAGCAGCAATTAATTCAGATGTAATGCGTGTAGAAGTTGAACTATTTTAAAAAGTGGGCAGCATCCAAACAAAGTGTCTCTAATGGAAGGTAACTGTTAATGAAGTTAAAAACAAACAGAGCATGGTTATCCGGAGGCATTTTGATTCGATGCTACACTCTTGACACTTGTTCAAAGATGTTCTCCTTGCAAGAAAAGTGTTGTCAATGAGCTTCTGGAACATGTTTAAAGTTTTGAACTCAACTTCTGTGTGCTTTGCTTTCTTTTGATTTTTCTCTCTTTCAATGTCTCTCTCACTTTCCAGAGAGAAATGCATCTAATAAGAAGATTTGTATTCACTGTAACACAACATTTCCCAGTGCTGTTAGCCTGTCCAATCATCTTCGCGCTTACGCACGCAGGAAGAGGGTTGCCATGTTAGAAGGAACAAGTAAGTTCACTAAGCCTGGTCACAAAAGTCAAGAACATAAAGGCACCTTTCTGAAATGACAGTGTACCTTATTGAACAGTGTACCTTATTGAACATGTACAGAACATTGCATCCCAAATGGTGCCCTATTCCCTATATAGTGCATTCGGAAAATATTCAGATCCCTTGACTTTTTCTACATTTTGTTACATTACAGCCTTATTCCAAAATGGATTACTTTTTTTTTCCCTCATCAATTTACACACAATACACCATGATGACAAAGCAAAAACAGGTTTTTAGAAATGTCACATTTACATAAGTATTAAGACCCTTTACTCAGTACTTTGTTGAAGCACCTTTGGCAGCGATTACTGCCTCGAGTCTTCTTGGGTATGATGCTACAAGCTTGGCACACCAGTGTTTGGCGAGTTTCTCCCATTCTTCTCTGCAGATCCTCTCAAGCTCTGTCAGATTTTCAGGTCTCTCTAGAGATGTCCGATCGGATTCAAGTCTGGGCTCTGGCTAGGCCACTCAAGGCCATTCAGAGACTTGTCCCGAAAGCCAGATCTGCGTTGTCTTGGCTGTGTGCTTAGGGTCGTTCTCCTGTTGGAAGGTGAACCTTTGCCCCAGTCTGAGGTCCTGAGTGCTCTGGAGCAGGTTTTCATCAAGGATCTCTCTGTACTTTGCTCCGTTCATCTTTCCCTCGATCCTTATTACTCTCCCAGTCCCTGCAGCTGAAAAACAGAGAATCTTGTTTGTCATGGTCTGAGAGCCCTTTAAGTGCCTTTTGGCAAACTCTAAGCGGGCTGTCATGTGGCTTTTACTGAGGAGTGGCTTCCATCTGACCACTCTACCATAAAGGCCTGATTGGTGGAGTGCTGCAGAGATGGTTGTCATTCCGGAAGGTTCTCCCATCTCCACAGAGGAACTCTGGACCTCTGTCAGAGTGACCATCGGGTTCTCAGTCACCTCCCTGACCAAGGCCCTTCTCCCCCGATTGCTTAGTTTGGCCGGGTGGCAAGCTCTAGGAAAAGTCTTGGTGGTTCTAAACTTCTTCCATTGAATAATGATGGAGGCCACTGTGTTCTTGGGAACCTTCAATGCTGCAGAAATGTTTTGGTACCCTTCCCCCAGATCTGTGCCTCAACATAATCGCGTCTCTGATCTATACGAACAATTCCTTCGACCTCATGGCTTGGATTTGCTCTGACATGCATTGTCAACAGTGGGACCTTAAATAGACAGGTGTGTGCCTTTCCAAATCATCTCCAATCATTTGAATTGACCACAAGTGGACTCCAATCAATTTGTAGAAATATCTCAAGGATGATCAATGGAAACAGGATGCACCTGAGCTCAATTTCGAGTCTCATAGCAAAGGGTCTGAATACTTATGTAAATAAGGTATTTCTGTTTTTTATTTTTGTATACATTTGCAAAAATATATGGGGTATTGGTATTGTGTATAGATTTGATGAGGATGATTTTTTTTTTTTTATAATTAAAAAAAACATTTTAAAATAAGGCTATAACGTAACAAAATGCGGAAAAGTCCAAGGGTTCTGAATACTTTCCGAATGTACAGTACTGTATAGTGCACTACTTTTGACCAGGGCCCCCATTGTGACACAGCCTGTGACTCTCTCTGTCCTGGTGTCAGTCTGCTAAGTTGCATAGAGTTGTTTATAGTAAGTTGGTCTGTACTGACTTGGTCTGTAATGAGATGATTTGTGTCTTTCAGCCTATTCCTGTATACTGAAGAAGCCTAGGTTGAGGGCTGGACCAAAGAACACCCTGTTCTCAGCTCTCCCATGTGCTGTTGAGGAGATGTATAGACTCACCTGCAGGTATGTAGGACCACAACAAGCTTCTCTGTCCCCTCCCTGTTTTTATTTGCGTATTGATTTGTTGTGCATTCCACCCTGTGGCCACAAGGCACAAAGACATTACGGATTGCTCCTTTAATATTGTGAAATGGTCATGCTTCGGTTCTAAAATATATTGTACACCTGTACAGGAAAATGTTATTGCCACTTCAGATGCTTAATAGTATCCATATGTATGCTAACATAACATAACCTAGCCTAACTTAACTCTCTCTCTCCTATGCAGATTCTGTGACCTCGTCTTCCAGGGTCCTCTGTCCATCCAGGAGGATTGGCTCAGGCATTTACAGAGGCACCTCATGCACACCAGTGTCCCTCGCACAGGAGCTGGCATGGTGGAGGTCCTGCGACTACACAAAGAGACGCCCTCCTTGCCCCCCCAGGAGCACCCCTCTCGGGAGCACCCAACATCCAATGAGCCCCCCACGGCTCATGAGCCCCAGACGCACCATGAGCACTCCTGCTTGGAACACCCCTCTCCTCATGATCACCCCTTGCCCCAGCAGGAGCCCCCCTTGCCCAACAAGCACCCCGAAACCCACAAGCACCCTGAGCTCCATGATGAGCATCCCTTGCACCATGCACACCCCTCGTCCAATGAGCACCCAAGCCTGGAGCAGCACACGGCCACGTCCTTTCCAGAGCTTCTTCCAGTGGCGTCCTGAACTAGAGGGTTGTTTACACATTTTCACTTTATATCTTTATCCTCTACATGTAAATATGGATAGATACATAGAAATATAGATAGATAGAACCATTCTAAAGCTATATGTTTTTCTTAATATGCACAATACCAGCCCTTCCCTCTATTTTATAAGACCTGTCTCTATACTGTATATGATGGATCTTGTTACTTATATGTACAGAAACAAAGACTTGTGCTTGAGATGCAAAAATGCCAACAATCGCTGAAGCTAGAACAGTAGTCAGTTCAGAACCTTGTATCTCAACTTTTCTAACCGAACGTTTGCACTCTGTAACCGCTTCTACTTTCCTATGTTTAGGTGAAGTTTTACCTCCAGGTAATCTTGCCATCTTGCAACAGGTACACATGTTAAATGTGTCTTCTTGCTTCCTTCTTTGCACTGTTTAGCAGCCAGTCAGAACGTTGAACCCATTACCAAATGAGACAACTGACACCTCAGCATTGTGTAAATGATAAATGCTTTGTCCGTTACCTTTAACTGTGGCCTATAGAAGCCATAATCTGAATACAGGGTCAATCATAAACAGTACCAGTCAAAAGTTTGGAGACACCTACTCATTCCAGCGCTATTATTTTCTTTTTACTATTTTCAACATATTTTCAACAACATGTAGAATAATAGTAAAGACATCAAAACTATGAAATAACACAATAGCCACCCTTTGTCTTGATCACAGCTTTGCACATTCTTCTCTAAACCAGCTTCATGAGGTAGTCACCTGGAATGCATTTCAATTAACAGGTGTGCCTTGTTAAAAGTTAATTTGTGGAATTTCTTTCCTTCTTAATGCGTTTGAGCCAATCAGTTGTGTGGTGACAAGGTAGGGGGTATACAGAAGATATCCCTATTTGGTAAAAGACCAAGTCCATATTATGGCAAGAACAACTCAAATAAGTAAAGAGAAACGACAGTCCATCATTACTTTAAGACATGAAGGTCAGTCAATTTGGAAAATGTCAAGAACTTTGAATGTTTCTTCAACTGCAGTCGCAAAAACCATCAAGCGCTATGATGAAACTGTCTCTCATGAGGACCACTACAGGAAAGGAAGACCCAGAGTTACCTCTGCTGCAGAGGATAAGTTCATTAGAGTTACCAGCCTCAGAAATTGCAGCCCAAATAAATGTTTCACAGAGTTCAAGTAACAGACACATCTCAAAATCAACAGTTCAGAGACTCAGGCCTTCATGGTCAAATTGCTGCAAAGAAACCACTACTAAAGGACACCAATAAGAAGAAGAGACTTTCTTGGGCCAAGAAACAAGAGCAATGTACATTAGACCGGTGGAAATCTGTCCTTTGGTCTGATGAGTCCAAATTTGAGATTTTTGGTACCAACCGCCATGTCTTTGTGAGACGCAGAGTAGGTGAACTGATGATCTCCGCGTGGTTGTGTAAGGGCTATTTGACCAAGAAGGAGAGTGATGGAGTGCTGTATCAGACCTTATCCTCCCCTTAATTGGTTTGGGATGAGTTGGACCGCAGAGTGAAGGAAAAGCAGCCAACAAGTGCTCAGCATATGTGGGAACTCCTTCAAGACTTTTGGAAAAGCATTCCAGGTGAAGCTGATTGAGATAATGCCAAGTGTGTGCAAAGCTGTCATCAAGGTAAAGGGTGGCAACTTGTGTGGTGGCAAAAAGTGTTTAACACTTTTTTGGTTATTACATGATTCCATGTGTGTTATTTCATCATTTTGATGTCCAGTATTATTCTACATTGTAGAAATAGTGAAAATAATGAAACATGAACGAGTTTTATGTGTCCAAATGTTTGACTGGTACTTTATATCAAAAATGATATGTATTGCTAGAACTGTCCATACTGTATGAATGGACACAATATCTGCTTTCTCCCTAACTGTCATGTTAATTATTTCCTATTTGTCTTGTTCTGATGTAATTGGAATTGCGATATGTTCTCATTTTATGTTAATCAAGAAAAGAAAACATGTTTTCTCGTGATTTATCTATAAGACTATAATATAGTGTATTTCCTGAAATATTCAACACGTTTGAACTTTGTGTCACTGGATTCTTGTAGTGTAAGCTGAGTAGCTCATCAATATCATGCAATATACACATTTACCTCAAAAGTGGTTTTATGGAGAAGGAGGTGCTTCAATCCACTGCTTGTTAGTTGGTTTGACTATCAACCTTTGCCAATTTGCTAACTTTGCCAAATAAACATGCAGAAGCAGTGGATTGAGGCTAGTTTTTTTTTCAATAACATTTAGAGGTAAGACAAAAGATGAAGAAAGGCTGAGATAGTGGTGAATTATTGGTTTAAGGCGTTTATTAGTCCTAGTTAATGAAGCACATTGTTCTGTACTGTTCTTTGATGATTCAACACCGCCAAGCACTATTTCTAATATTATTATGGATAACTTACCTATCCCTTCTGAAATGGATTTCACAGTCCAATAAAAAGACTAGGAGCTTTTTAATCCAAGTCAAGTTACAACGTAAATCACATTTCCATGGTGCTGAAACTTCCAGTTAGATATTGTATTATGCTAAGTAAAATACACAAGTTTAATGTTTTATTCATCTAGACAACACTAGGGAATGTCTGAGAGATGTGAATGTACTGTAATAATGTCTGGTTGGTTTAACATCATACTTCATGTTGGATGATTAAAGAAAGCAGGCTCTATATACCATGTATTCGTTCAGCTTTCTGTGGTAAATATATCAAGAACTTTCTGAAATAAAATACTGAAATTAAATAGTTAAATTGGCCTTTTTACTTTTTTTATTTTATTTTTACAATTATTCGTTTCTCACCCCCTACAAGTCCTGGTAACTCGATCTATAACATTGTGGCTGTACAAAATAAATATACACTGATTTTATATAACCCGTCATTCTCGCCTTTTTGTTTTGAGCTTTTGTAAGTATGTTTGGTTGGTGGGACCATAGAGTTCCTATTAAATTTCACCAATGAAAAAGTAGTGCACTATATAGGGAATAAGGTGCCGTTTGACACGCACACGACTTCTGCTAGAAACCCAACCCATGGCACAGGGGGCCGACCCTGCAGTTTATCCTGGTCCGTATTTAAAACAGGATGATCAAAGCTGTACAAACCAATTGTCATCATGTTTCTCCGGAGGGGATTCTCAAGTACATTAATGCTCCTTCTCAGGGAAATAATTGTGCCACTCTGTGACTTCATTAGGTCTCCTGGCTGTTTCAAAAAAGATGTTCTCTGCGGAGGTTGGGAGCCACGTCATGGGGCAGACACCGTCCCAAAGGGCACCATGAATAAAAACCAAAGAGAGATTATAATGAGATTGAGCCAGCCATGACCAGGAGTGGGGGTTTTATTATTTCACTGGCAGCCCGGAGAGAGAGCGAGAGAGAGACATAAAGAAATGTGTTACATGTTAGATGCCACGCTGGCCATCTGCAGTAGTGGTCCAGTGGTAGCTAGTAGTAGACCAAAGCATGGTTATTATTAGGGCCTGAGAATCAAAGACACCCCTCTCTGGAGATTACTTCTCTATTAAAACTGTATATAAACGCCTGATTCCCCTGTACCACATGGAGTAGAGAGAGAGAGGGGCTAGCTGCATTTAACCAGAACCAGTGAATAGTAATGAGTTAGCGTGGTAAAATGAGAGAAGAGCAACAGCATTTGCCTTGAATCATCACAGTATTTTATTTGTTCATTTTAGTCTCTCCAGAAAGTATAAGCAACGAGAAAAGTTGTTTCATTTTAATAGGAGAGCCTTAGGAGGTAATTAAAAAAAAAACTGGCACATTAGGAGTGTCTGTGATACTGTGTGATACTGCAGTAGGGGAGACTAAAGGGAAGCTCCCTGCCACTCTAAGAAGGTTAGTTCCTATTAGTTAAATAACGGTTAAATAAAAAATCCCCAAATTGTGTGTGTTAAGGTGTTTCAGGTGGACCAGTAGACCACGTCTACGTCACAACTGGCTCCCCACTGAGCACAGATGTCAATTCAACATCTATTCCACGTTGGTTCAATGTAATTTCATTTAAATTACATGGAAACAATGTTGATTCAACCAGTGTGGGCAGAGTGGGGCCCTATTACCTATAAAGTGCACTAACTCTGACCAGAGCCGGAGCCCTAGGGGTGTAGGGAATAGGGAGTCATTTGAGAAGCACCTATCACTGCACCATGAGAAACTGGGTGATTGACTGATGGCACTTATCTGTCGGCCTGGCTTTTTTCCCCCACCTTATCCTCTGTGGCAGCAGCGGAGATCCAGAGTTCAAATCCATTGATCACGTCCTTCTTTCTCTTTCTGTTCTGGCTGGTTATTCTGAAGTGCCAACCCGGGAACTGCTGTCCGACGCTTCCTGTACAAAAAAAGGAATGAAAAATCAATAGGTTTCCATTATCTGTTTGGGCAGTGTCACTAGCCTGTCAATGATCCCGTTACCGGGGCGGTACAGGGGTGAGGCGGCTGGGCGAGGAGCCCCCACTCCATGTCTGTGTCCACAATGGCAACCTATTCCAAATTCCAATGGTCCAAAAGTAGTGCACTATATAGGGAATAGGATGCCATTTGGGATGCTTCCCATTTGCTGCTCTGCTGACAAGAGGAATAAGTTGGAATTTCTGGGAACACAGATTTGCACTTCAAGCGGTCGTCCGTGGAGGCCGGGAGTGAGAGATCACCACACGGGCAAGGGGGCAAGCTGATGGGGGGTGGGGCAGTGAAGGGGGATATGAGTGAGGATGGAGGGGTGATGGTGGGGTAGTCAGGGAGGGAGGAGGGACAGGATGGGCAGTGAGGGTGGAAGGGGTTGGATTCCCAGCCTGTCTGCCTCAGCCACTGTCATCTGTCTGTTTGTCTGTGTCTGACTGTCTCGTTTCCACACCACTCACGCTTTTATCCTCCCTTTAATAATTTACGTCTGGATACACCAAAGGAAAGGAAACCCAGGTGCACTGATTGTGGCTGAAGGAAATTCATCAACTCCATTGACCCTGGTGTCCTCAGTGGCATCAATAGGCCTGGGCTTCCAGAGCTCCAGCCCCTGATGTTTTTGGTCTAGCCTCAAACCTTTTGATGGTAAAATAAATGATAAATAATTATAATAATAATAATATATACACTACTGGTCAAAAGTTTAAGAACACCTACTCATTCAAGGGTTTTTCTTTATTTTGGCTATTTTCTACATTTTAGAAAAATAGTGAAGACATCAAAACTATGAAATAACGCATGTAGTAACCAAAAAGTGTTAAACAAATCAAAATATATTTTATATTTGAGACTCTTCAAAGTAGCCCCCCTTTGCTTTGACGACATCTTTGCACACTCTTGCCATTCTCTCAACCAGCTTCATGAGGTAGTCACCTGCAATGCATTTCAATTAACAGGTGTGCCTTGTTAAAAGTGCATTTGTGGAATGTCTTTCCTTCTTAATGAGTTTGAGCCAAGCAGTTGTGTTGAGACAAGGTAGGGGGGTATACAGACGATAGCCCTATTTGGTAAAAGACCAAGTCCATATTACGGCAAGAATAGCTCAAATAAGAAAAGAGAAATGACAGTCCATCATTACTTTAAGATATGAAGGTCAATCAATTTCAAGAACTTTGAAAGTTTCTTCAAGTGCATTCGCCAAAACCGTCAAACGCTATGATGAAACTGGCTCTCATGAGGACCACTACATGAAAGGAAGACCCAGAGATACCTCTGCTGCAGAGGATACGTTCATTATAGTTTCCAGCCTCAGAAATTGCAGCCCAAATAAAGTCTTCACAGATTTCAAATAACAGACACATCTCAACATCAACTGTTCAGAGGACACTTCGCGAATCAGACCTTCATGGTCAAATTATTGCAAAGAAACCACTACTAAAGGACACAAATAATAAGAAGAGACTTGCTTGGGCCAAGAAACACAAGCAAAGGACATTAGACCGGTGGAAATGTGTCCTTTGGTCTGATGAGTCCAAATTTTTGATTTTTGGTTGCAACCGCTGTCTCTTTGTGAGACGCAGAGTAAGTGAATGGATGATCTCTGCATGTGTATTTCCCCCCGTAAAGCATGGAGGAGGAGGTGTTATGGTGTGGGGGTGCTTTGCCTGGGACACTGTCTGTGATTTATTTAGAATTCAAGGCACACTTAACCAGCATGGCTACCACAGCATTCTGCAGCAATACGCCATCCCATCTGGTTTGGGCTTAGTGGGACAATCATTTGTTTTTCAACAGGACAATGACCCAACACACCTCCAGGCTGTGTAAGGGCTATTTTAAGAAGAAGGATATTGATGGCGTGCTGCATCAGAATAATCTACTTTGAAGAATCTCAAATATAAAATATATTTTGATTTGTTTAACACTTTGTTGTTTACTAGACCCACTTAAATTTTCTTACCACCCCAATTGGTCCACAGACGATGCAATTGCCATCAAACTGTCCTATCCCATCTGGACAAGAGGAATACCTATGTAAGAACACCATAGTAACTCCAAGCTCATCATTAAGCTGGAGGCCATGTTTCTCAACCCTACCCTGTGCAATTGGGTCCTGGACTTCCTGACGGGCCGCCCCCAGGTGGTGAAGGTAGGAAACAACATCCCCACTTTGCTGATCCTCAACACTGGGGCCCCACAAGGGTTGTGTGCTCAGCCCCTTCCTGTTCTCCCTATTCACCCATGACTGCGTGGCCATGCACTCCTCCAACTCAATCATCAAGTTTGCAGACGACACATCAGTAGTAGGCTTGATTACCAACAACGACAAGACAGCCTACAGGGAAAAGGTGAGGGCTCTCGGAGTGTGGTGTCAGGAAAATAACCTTTCACTCAACGTCAACAAAACAAAGATGATCGTGGTCTTCAGGAAACAGCAGAGGGAGCACTCCCCTATCCACATCGACAGGACAGCAGTTGAGAAGGTGGACATTGGTGAAGAAATTTTCCTTGTCACCTAAAACCCTCAGAAACTTTTACAGATGCACAATTGAGAGCATCCTGTCGCTGTATCACCGCCTGGTACGACAACTGCACCGCTCACAACCGCAGGGCTCTCCACAGGGTGGTGCGGTCTGCACAACGCATCACCGGGGGCAAACTATTTGCCCTCCAGGACACCTATAGCACCCGATGTCACAGGAAGGCCAGAAAGATCATCAAGGACAACAACCACCTGTCTGTTCACCCCACTACCATCCAGAAGGCGAGGTTAGTACAGATGCATCAAAGCTGGGACCGAGAGACTGAAAAACAGCTTCCATCTTAAGGCCATCAGACTGTTGAACAGCCATCACTAGCATAGAGAGGCTGCTACCCACATACAGAATTGAAATCCTTGGCCACCTTAATAAATGGAATACTAGTCACTTTAATAATGTTTACATATCTTGCATTATTCATCTCATATATACAGTATATACTGTATTCTACACTATCTGCATCTTAGCCTATGCCGCTCTGTCATTGCTCATCCATATATTTATATATTCGTATTCGATTCCTTTACTTAGGAATCGATTTGTGTGTATTAGGTATTTGTTGTGGAATTGTTAGATATTACTTGTTAGATATTGCTGCACTGTCAGAACTAGAAGCACAAGCATTTCTCTACACTCACAATAACATCTGCTAAACATGTGTATGTGACCAATAAAATTTGATTAGATTTGATTTGACTACATGATTCCATGTGTTATTTCATAGTTTTGATGTTTTCACTATTATTCTACAATGTACTGTAGAAAATAGTAAAAAATAAAGAAAAACCCTTGAATGAGTAGGTGTGTCCAAACTTTTGACTGGTACTAAAAGTTTGGGGTCAATTAGAAATGTCCTTGTTTTTGAAAGAAAAGCACATTTTTGTCCATTAAAATAACATCAAATTGATCAGAAATACAGTGTAGACATTGTTAATGTTGTAAATGACTATTGTAGCTGTAAACAGCAGATTTGTTATGGAATATCTACATAGGCGTACAGAGGCTCATTAACAGCAACCATCACTCCTTTGTTCCAATGGCACGTTGTGTTAAGGTTTTCTTCCGGTGAAGGAGAGGACCAAAATGCAGCGTGGTTATTTCGATACATCTTTAATAAAAGATAAACACGAACAATACAAAACAATAAATGTAATGTGAAAACCTAAACAGCCTTATCTGGTGCAAACAAACACAGAGACAGGAACAATCAAAGAATATGGCTGCCTAAATATGGTTCCCAATCAGAGACAACGATAAACACCTGCCTCTGATTGAGAACCACTCCAGGCAACCATAGACTTTTCTAGATAACCCCACTAACCACAATCCCATAACCTACAACAAACCCCTAGACACAACACACCACAATAAATAACCCATGTCACACCCTGGCCTGACCAAAATAATAAATAAAACACAAAATACTAAGACCAGGGCGTGACACGTTGTGTTAGCTAATCCAAGTTTATCATTTTTTAAGGCCAATTGATCATTAGAAAACCCTTTTGCTTAATGGCAGCTGGTTTACAGAAAATTCATTTTTAATTTGGAAAATTTGCTGTCAACTAGCTGCAAGTCAGTTATTGTAAATTTCACAGTAGCTCACTGTATCTCACCTGTCACTCACTGACCTGATGGTGTTGTAACTTTGTGAGTATACGACAAGATATAACTTAAATTTTATATGGCTGTTTGCTATCACTTACTTTTGGTCAGTTTTAATAAGACTAGAAAACTGGCAGTGTACAAGCTTAATGTTTATAAACAGAATACAACAGACCATATGAACTGGGATGATATTCCCTCTCATAGAAGACCAAAAAGAGCTAGCTAAAAGCCACACCTACAATAAACCACACCTGCAATATTCTGATAGGCCACCGCTGCTACAGTATGCTGCCAATTAGCAAGTAATGTTTGTCAACAGAAGTGTCAGTGAAGGCACTGTAGGTTACTGGCATGTATTGCTAGTAGCAGCCAATTGCCTGGCAATTATTGGGAATTTTACAATAACTTACTGACAAATGGTTTCCAGTTAAGAAAATACAAATTCTCGTTTGATACCTGGTCAAATGTTGTCACGTGTAGTTTCATGGTATCACATGTTGAAATGTTGCATCCTGATATCACATTGATATCACATGTTTTCATGTTTTCACATGTCACATGTTATCACATTAACTTCACATAAAATCACTTGATCACATATTTTTTATTCAGTATTTATTGGGATCTTAGCTACTGCCAAGGAAGCGGCTATTCTTCCTGGGGTCCAAACAGGAAGCAAAACATAACAAATAAAATACCTAATATACATAATATACATAACATACATAATATACACAACACTACATAATCTCCTGCCTCTGCCTCACGCTCCTGCCCTATGAGCCCTTCCGGTTCGCACAAGTCAAGGCTCGTGCAAGTCAAGGCTCGTGCAAGTCAAGGCTCGTGCAAGTCAAGGCTCGTGCAAGTCAAGGCTCGTGCAAGGCGCCACCCACCTACATAATACAGTGCAAATTACAACACAAAATATCAAAAAATATCTGTGTCTCTTCACAGTCCCCGTTGAGCCTTAAGATGTTCTATTTTGTTGTTTTTTGAATACGGTTATATTGCTAGCTTTAGTTACCCGGGGTGGCAGAGAGTTCCAGAGAGTTCCATGTAGTCTTGGCTCTATTAAATACTGTGTGCCTCTGTTCTGGACATGGGGACTGTGAAGAGACCTCTCTTGTGTTGTATCGATGAGTGTCCGAACTGTGTGCCAACTGCTAGAACAGACAGTTTGAAGATACCAACACATCAACACCTCACACAAAGACCAATAGTGATGCAGTCAATCTATCCTCAACTTTGAGCCATGAGAGATTGACATGCATGTTACTGACATTTGCCCTCCGTGTACATCTAAGTGCAATACGTGCTGCTCTGTTCTGGACCAACTGCAATTTACTAATGTCCCTCTTTGCCGCACATGACCACACAACTGGCTAGTAGTCCAGGTGCGATAAAACTAGGGCCTGTAGGACCTGTCTAGTCAACTGAGCTGTCAAGAAAGCAGAGCGACGAACGATCCTTATTATGGACAGTCCTCTTCCCATTTTAGCAATTGCTATATATTCTGACCATGACAGCTTGCTATCTAGGGTGACAGCTTGCAGTTTAGTCTCTTCAACTTGCTCAATCGCCACATTATTAAATAATAGATCTAAATGAGGTTTAGCGTTGAGCGAGTGATTTGTCCCAAAACTATGCTTTTAGTTTTATAGATATTTAGCACCAGCCTAATGCTAGTGACCCATTCCCAAACTGACTGGAGCGCTATGTTTTTTATTTTACCGTCGTAGCCGACGTGTATACTGTTGCGCCATCAGCGTACATAGACATACAGGCTTTATTCAAGGTTAGTGGAAGGTCATTTGTAAAAACAGAAAACAATAATGGCCCAATCCGGCTGCCCTGCAGTACACCACGCTCAACCGAATTTGCATTAAAGAGACTTCCATTCAAGAAAACCTTCTGTGTTCTTTTGATAGGTAACTCTCAATCCATGATAAGGCAGAGGATGCAAATACATAACACCTACGTTTTTTTCAGCAACAGGTTATGATCAATGATATCAAAGGCTGCACTGTCTAACAAAACAGTCTAACAGAACAGCTTCCAAAATCTTCTTACTATAATTTTCTTTCAGTCAACCATCAGTCATTTGTGTCAATGCCGAGCATGTTGAGTGCCCTTCACTATAACCATGCTGAAAGTCTGTTGTTAATGAGTTCTCTGTTAAAACTACTTTGTATTTGGTCAAAAACATTTTTTCCATAAGTTTGCTGAGTACTGGTAACAGGCTGATTGGTCGGCTGTTTGAACCATTAAAAGGGTGCTCTGCTATTCTTGGGCAGCAGAATGACCTTTGGCTCTCTCCAGGCCTGAGGGCACACACCTTAAGGGGAGACACACCAGACAAGACACAGGGACAGCAGCAGAAGAATGGGATAGGATGGAGAGAGACACACCTGACAAGACACAGAGACAAGCAAAATGAGAATAGGTGATGGAGAGAGCCAAACCAGTCAAGACACAGAGACAGCAACTGACGAATAGGATATGATGAAGAGAGACACCAGACAAGTCACAGAGACAGCAACAGAAAAATATGATATGTTGGAGAGAGACACACCAAACAAGACACAGAGACAGCAACAGAATAATAGGATATGATGGAGAGAGACACACTAGACGAGCAGTAGCGGTGCTTGGGTAAAATCACTGGGGAAGTCAAGCCAGTTAAAAAGCCATATTACGACCTATGTTGTAACATTCGTTCATATGCCACCATGATATATAATAAGGCCATGACAACAAAAAGACAACAGTGACACAGTGGCGGAATTAATTAAATTACACATACGTTTGTGCCATCACAAAACCGGAGAGCAAGATCTGTCGGGTGAAGTCTACAAAGCAAATATTGCATGTAACAAACAGTTATATGATCTGTAGCAGGGTCAAGCAAGTTAATGTTTATCGACATTTTACTAAAGAAACTACTGATATATAACCACAGAGTTACTGCAAGTCAGCACAAAGACAACAGGAGCACTGCCTCCACTATTTAATTCACCATTTCAACTTAAACATCATCATGTGTGTGTGTGCATGCGTACGTGCACAAGTAAAACATTTTTTTTGGACTTACTATTTGTAGACTAGTTGAATGATGTTGTCAAAACGGTATATGGCGCTGTCATACAGTATGCTTTTAGTTTTTGTTTTCATAGATTACCTAGCTAAAATGCCTGCTGGCCTATCTTCCTCACATGGGCAACAATGAACCAGCTAAAGTTAGCTAGCTAGCTAACGTGAACCTACTAGGCTACATCTATGCTACATATTGAACTTCAATCATCTCGGGCCAGTGGCACAACAGATGCATTTATGGGTAGATCAGAATTGCCATCATAATCATTGGTCTGTACAGAGAATTAAGTCAAAACCACAAGTCCATATCCACATCTCCATCCGTGGCTTAACAAGCTAGCTACTGCAGGACATCAACACAAGCAGACCAGAAACAGACACTCTTTGCTGACAATGACGATTTGTTTATCTTAGGATGGAATTTGATTGGTGTGAAGCCAAATCCAAACTGGCCTCCCTTTGGGGGTGTTTTTCAGCACCAGGACAACCCACAGTTGAGCGCAAATGCTTGCTGGCATCAATCAATCAAATGCTACGGTGGCAACTGTCATACCAGCTTTTGCTTTGGCTCCCCTTCCTGTCCAGCTCAGGCGTTCGGCATCACCGGCCTTCTAGCTGGTGCCGAACCTGCTTCTGGCAAACGCCCTTCACTCATCAACCCTGGACTACTCTCATCATCATTACACAGGCCTGGTTCCAATCCAGCTATCACTGTATATATACTCCCTCTGTCATTTGTCTTTGTCGGTCATTGTAAATGTTATTTGTTTTCCTGAGAGGAATTTCTCCTACTATTTCCTGAGTTCTTTATTATTTTGCACTTTGGGTTTTGGCCCACTTTTATTTCTATATATATGTATATATATATATATATATATATATATATATATATGTATATGTGTTTTTTAATAAACTCAGAAGTTCTAAACCTGCGACTGCCTCCTGCCTAGTCCTCTCTACACTTGTGGCAGCAACATGTCATACTCTTTTGTTCCAGACAGCATCAGATACATGGGCTACACATACTGAGACAGAGGGGTGCTGTTTCCCTCGCTCAGATGATTTCTCTGGTGAAATTCAGCCATTTGCGAATTGACTGACATTATGAAAACACAGAGAGACAAAATAAATTATTTCATAATTTAAATGTTTTTATTGGTCAAATATTTGGGGAAGCCTGGCTTCCCTTGGCATCCATGAATACACACCACTGCAGACAAGAGACAGCAACATCAAAATAGGATATGATGGAGAGAGACACAAGAACAACAGTACAGACCATAACAGAGGGGATCGACAAAGGAGACACTAACAATCAAAAACCCGAGACTGCAATAGACAAGTCAGACAGCAACAGACAAAACATAGAGAAAGTGACAGAAGAGGCCAGATGGAGAAAAACAAAGGTGGGTTGAGCACACAGTATACTTTGTCACTTCAAGCTGCTTTATAGATTATAATTAGTTGTATGTATTTGCACAAATTATAACAGGTCAAACACAGACAGTGAAAAAGTAAAACATGGTTTACAAAGAATTTGCAGGTGATGTGAAAAGGCCTGTGAAATTACTATTAAACAACTTTTCCCAACCAGGACAGGATAAAAGATGAGGGTAGACAAAAGAAACAGTAACATAGACTAAGAGACAGAAAAGGGCAGACAAAAGAGACACAGAGAAAGCGATGGAAAGGTAGAGGAGGGGTGAGCACACAGTAGACTATATCTCAATGGATTCCAACTACTGCCCAGTATGTGCATGTGAGTTGTATGTAATTGAGTACTGACAGTGTCTGCTGTGGCAGGTGGGAAGGTGCAAGTTATCTGAAAAATATTTAAATCTCGCAATGTTCTAATCTCTCAATGTTAATCTCAAAGTGCGCCAAATTCATGCATTTAGATGTTGAGTTTTTATTTATTTATTGCTGGGGGAGGATGCCCCCAAACCCCCCTAGATTTTGGCTAAGTCCCCAATGTCTTTAAATCATAGAAACACCTCTGCTCCTCTCTATACCCCTGGTTTGTCCTGACACTTTACTAAAGCTACATTTACCGCTGGAATGGTCAGCATACACCAGTGGGTTAAATAGTATAGGAAATTCGTTTTTTTAATGGTTCTTTTTTAAATATTTTAATGGTTCCTATTATTTATGAAAATATACAAATTATGGGAACGTTTTAGTATTGAGTATTGAGGACAGGCCTGGTGGTATTGAGAACACACACAAAGTGTTGCAAATGCATTAGTAGCCTATACTATTAATTATTTCATAGACTAAGTGCTGAAATACATTTCAATAATAGTTAGGAGTAGAATTGTATGTTTTATTGAGACTATAGCTGAACAGACCACAGTGTATAATTGACCTAGAACTAAATTAAAACACTTCAAAAATACAGTGTTTTCAATGTGAGCCATGGGACCAGTCATTGGTGTATAATGGGTGAACTCCCCCCCCCCCCCACCCACCCCCCCCCACCCACATTTGCTATATGAATGGTCAGCTTCTCCCACTGACCAGCTAATGTCTAAGGAAGACATAAACCACCATACAAAAACACAGAAATCAATACATTTTGACAAGGATAAAAACTGCTTTGTTTGCACCATTTTGGTCCTCCAAAAATATGATTGATCTTTTGTCAATTGCCATTATGTCTTCCCTACTGACAAAGATTAAATGAAGACAATATTCAATGAATCATGCTGTTTTGCAATGCCCTATCATGTACACATACAAAATAGAACCAGGCTTCAATACTCTCAAATTCAATTGTATAATAAAAGTACATATAGCCTATGTGGCATCATAAATTACACGTAGTAATTTGATAGTTGTTTAAATTCCCTTGTAGTTTGGTGTAGGAAATATCGATTTATTAAAATAAAGTAACTATTATTTGTATATTTGACACATCAATGAAGGTTAACGAGGAATTATTGTTATTATTTTACAGTAAATTACTTTAAACTGGACAGTTTTAATCTGGAGATGTGAGCGCGGGATTTGGGACGTCAACTGACATCCGGTAAATAAAAAAAAAGAGACTCCCTCATTAACGCTCTATTCTTGGATAATAAAATGCCAACTCTTTTTCAATTAGAACATCCCATTTTCTCTTCCCTTTTTCTCTCCATCCATCTTTATCTAATGTACCAATTCAGTGCAAGATGACTGTAGGGAATAGTCAGGTTAATATGTTGACAAGGTTTAACAATAGCGGGTCATGTTGCTGAACACGCTCCACTGGTTTCGTTCAGTTCAGCGGCTGACAGGTCCTAATCACGCGCTGCCCTAAAGGCACAGGGCCATGGAGCATTTTAATTACTGAATTATAGACTAGCTCGAGCTCACCAGCGTTAAATTGAGACATAATTAGGGCCAGAGTTATAATAATTGTTTCTGCTAATTGGGCGGACAAGTGCGTTATGGTGCAATTATAGGACTATGCAAGAATTATACACGTGTTCTTAATTATATAAAATGTGATATTTTCAAACATTAGTGATTTTCCTGAGCTATTTAGATAGCCTTTTATAGGCCGACACTGCCTTATACATTATTTTAGGTGGATACTTCAATACAGTATATCTTTGTTTAGGCTACTATCCAGAGAGAAACTTCACAGAATATTGAATGAAAAGGTTGAGTAAGTCTGCAATATTGTTAGTTGCATTATAAGAAAGGCAAATTTACACGCCAGATAATATAGTGTGTTGTTGACAAAATCGTCCTCTTCCCTCGGTGAAATATGTTCCGCAAACTGACTGCTATGAACCAGGCAAGCGTGGCTGATGTCAATTCCAATAGCACGTTTCAGCAGCTAATGTGCCATTTACAAACAAACAAATAATAATGTAGTGAAGATAGAGAGTCCTCATTCCTTACACCGTGGCATTCTGGAAAGTGGTGTGGCACCTCTGGCAACGCCATTATTTCCTATTAATTACTCACTAAAGTATGCCCTTGGAAATAGCGCGAGGTGTGACGGGGAGCTGGTCAGCGCGAGAGCAGCTGCTCCTTCAGCCCTCCAGGCACGCGCTGACCTCCTTGTTTTATTTCAATAAATCTGAGGCTTGACAAACCATAAAACGAAAGAGATTTGATTTGGATATGGGAATAAATGCAGAATATGAGCCAGAAATGACGAGTCAGAATAGATCTCGTGGGCAAGAAAATGAAGACATGTCGTGCGTGAAAAATGAATCCATGATGCTTCCCTTCACGAGCGTAAATCTGTCTTGGAAAAAGAATGTCGATGTGCATCAGTCCATCCGAGTTATAGCAGCTTATGTATTAGAATTGCTTAGTTTAGAGAAAATATATTTATTTTTCCTTTGTAGACATAATAAACTAGAGCTGTTTGGATATAAATCATATTTATTTAATTTATATTTATGAGAAAACGAGTTAAGTTTCTCGAAATCACAATTGCACAGAAAAAAACATACCACTGTCTACAATTAATCAGCAGTGAGGGTTCCCTATATTTGCTGATGTTCTATTCATTTGAAACGATCAATTAACATTTGGATATGAGCCAATCAAAAGAAAATGGCACGGGCTGCATTTGGCTCTGTGTCACTTATTGTTGGCCTTACAAGTCAAGAGCCTTATTACTGTAGCCATATTGTGAACTTTACATTGTAACATAATATGCAGTTCTACCTTTCGACTCCAGGGGACACTGCTCTTTGCGTTCTGAAAGGCACACCCCCGAAGAAACTAAATCGTTTCACTATTGTCTTCTATTTGAAATGAACCGAATAAGAAAACATGATCTAATGAGATGTTTTAAGTGTTACACTTGGTTAGAGCAGGTGCTGTTTCCATTTCGTTTTCCACTATAATTTCCAGTAACAAGATGTTTTGGAAATTAAATCTAGACAATTTAACAATGTTGCTGTGGCATAGAATAGGACCATTTGTTTACAGCAAAAGCTCATTTCAGATAGGGCCTGCTACCAAAAAGTGCAACATGCAAATACATTTATATTGCCGATGCATATTATGTTGAATAGATCATCATACAATGAATGAGAGCCATAAATGAGGCCTTAAAAAGCAATGCATGTTATGGAGTTTTCTAATTTAGAAACAATATAAAGCCTGTAAGGGTAAAGGTAGGCCTATAGATTTATTTTCAGTCCTTAGTAATGTAAATATGCCAAAACGTTTTTCCTTCATATGGACAAACATGGGATTAGGGCTTTTATTCCAGCTATTCGTAATTGTCCTATATTTAGGCCTACTGTCTACCAGAGGCTTTACTGAAAGGGACATTTTAGACTGACAAAGATACAATTCAGTAAAAGCTTTTACGTTTATTTAAATGTAATTTTGTACAGTACTATTCAAGCCAACCAATAGTGTGTTTATTCCTTTCATTTTCCTCATCCTTTTATATTTGCTTTGCGCACCTGCTCAAATGTTATAATTCCCCACATTACCGAAGGTGTCACTCGCTTTGTTTTTCTGTTTTGTTTGCTATTGTGCCAAACACACCGCTATTGTAAATGTGACATGAACGAGACCAAAGTGTCTCGTCCCACTGAGCACGCACCATAGACATTGGGCGTGTATGAGTGGTTAGGCTAAAGCAATCAACTGTAGACCAAAGTCGAGGAGTGAAGTCAGGGGAGGTGCAACTGTGACAGCCGAAAGTCAGACACTAATGTGGTGTTGCCATGGTTTATAAATGTTTGTCTAAATAAACATGTCTCCGACCACCATATCAAAAACTCACAAACATATATACTGTATATGTGTGTATACCTTGTAAAATCAATGAATGAGAGAGACAGCCTCAAATATCACATTCATTTGTATATACAGTGCCTTGCGAAAGTATTCGCCCCCCTTGAACTTTGCGACCTTTTGCCACATTTCAGGCTTCAAACATAAAGATATAAAACTGTATTTTTTTTGTGAAAAATCAACAACAAGTGGGACACAATCATGAAGTGGAACGACATTTATTGGATATTTCAAACGTTTTTCAACAAATCAAAAACTGAAAAATTGGGCGTGCAAAATTATTCAGCCCCTTTACTTTCAGTGCAGCAAACTCTCTCCAGAAGTTCAGTGAGGATCTCTGAATGATCCAATGTTGACCTAAATGACTAATGATGATAAATACAATCCACCTGTGTGTAATCAAGTCTCCGTATAAATGCACCTGCACTGTGATAGTCTCAGAGGTCCGTTAAAAGCGCAGAGAGCATCATGAAGAACAAGGAACACACCAGGCAGGTCCGAGATACTGTTGTGAAGAAGTTTAAAGCCGGATTTGGATACAAAAAGATTTCCCAAGCTTTAAACATCCCAAGGAGCACTGTGCAAGCGATAATATTGAAATGGAAGGAGTATCAGACCACTGCAAATCTACCAAGACCTGGCCGTCCCTCTAAACTTTCAGCTCATACAAGGAGAAGACTGATCAGAGATGCAGCCAAGAGGCCCATGATCACTCTGGATGAACTGCAGAGATCTACAGCTGAGGTGGGAGACTCTGTCCATAGGACAACAATCAGTCGTATATTGCACAAATCTGGCCTTTATGGAAGAGTGGCAAGAAGAAAGCCATTTCTTAAAGATATCCATAAAAAGTGTTGTTTAAAGTTTGCCACAAGCCACCTGGGAGACACACCAAACATGTGGAAGAAGGTGCTCTGGTCAGATGAAACCAAAATTGAACTTTTTGGCAACAATGCAAAACGTTATGTTTGGCGTAAAAGCAACACAGCTCATCACCCTGAACACACCATCCCCACTGTCAAACATGGTGGTTTCAGCATCATGGTTTGGGCCTGCGTTTCTTCAGCAGGGACAGGGAAGATGGTTAAAATTGATGGGAAGATGGATGGAGCCAAATACAGGACCATTCTGGAAGAAAACCTGATGGAGTCTGCAAAAGACCTGAGACTGGGACGGAGATTTGTCTTCCAACAAGACAATGATCCAAAACATAAAGCAAAATCTACAATGGAATGGTTCAAAAATAAACATATCCAGGTGTTAGAATGGCCAAGTCAAAGTCCAGACCTGAATCCAATCGAGAATCTGTGGAAAGAACTGAAAACTGCTGTTCACAAATGCTCTCCATCCAACCTCACTGAGCTCGAGCTGTTTTGCAAGGAGGAATGGGAAAACATTTCAGTCTCTCAATGTGCAAAACTGATAGAGACATACCCCAAGCGACTTACAGCTGTAATCGCAGCAAAAGGTGGCGCTACAAAGTATTAACTTAAGGGGGCTGTATAATTTTTCAGTTTTTGATTTGTTAAAAAACTTTTGAAATATCCAATAAATGTCGTTCCACTTCATGATTGTGTCCCACTTGTTGTTGATTCTTCACAAAAAAATACAGTTTTATATCTTTATGTTTGAAGCCTGAAATGTGGCAAAAGGTCACAAAGTTCAAGGGGGCCGAATACTTTCGCAAGGCACTGTATATCCACTGTAGCCTGAACAGTGGCAAAGTTGTTCCTGTTTTAGTCATGTCTTTGGTCACATACGAGTCAAACAAAAACACCCTAATGATTGGTTGACAATATAGCCTCCCACAATGCAGGCGATGACTGCAGGATGAAGTTGGTGAAGAGCAACTGCAGAAACTTGCAGTCAAAACTTCATGACCTTTGATCACATGATTTTTGTGAAGTTCATGCAGACGACATGCAGGCGACATGCAATTTGGACAATCTTTGTCTCCAAAATGCAACACACTTTGAAAGATGGTGATCCACTCGAACCCGGCCATTAAACTAGTAGATAGCGCTGACATCATCCACGTATTCCTATGGAAAACTTCAGATGGCATATGAAGCCGTTGGTATTTGAATTTGAAGTGAGCCATATTGCTAAATGGGGCTAAATATAGCCACACAGTGGAGGTGTCATAATACCAATAAAACCTAGCGGTCAAAAAGGGAAATGGTTTCTCCATCATTCATTTTTCCCATAGGTTTTTAAAATACTTCAAATAAGGGCTGTGTTTCGTGCAGGCTTAACCAGGCGTGACGTTTTGATAACCATGTAATTCTCTCTCGGACAAGGTGAGTTTAATCAATATATTTGTCTCTATTTACTCTAAGATTCGAAAATGCTAATTAGCATCAACGGAGATATCATGCAAAACTACAAATCCCTGCAAGCTCCTGCAGGTCATCTCTAGCTGACACCTTTGCTAACAGGAGTTGTGTCAATTTAAAACTTGCACAAGACTGTTCACAGAATTATCCATTTAAAGAAATGTTGCCAATTTATTAATTACTACATTTAGCTAACATTGGATAGATAATCCAGAGATTCTTAACTTTGCCTCGATTCAGCAGTCGCGTCCAGATCATCGTAGCATTTGTAGTTCTTTATGATAGCCATGCTAATAGCTAATTAGCATTTCATTTTGGGGGGTAAATAAAGGCGAATATATTTATTTAATGAGTCGAACGCGAAGGATTAACTTCAGACACCCGAAAAGGCCTTCACCCCCATCATTTGCAGGAGACAGAGACAGAGATATCGGGGACGTTGGTCGGGGTGCCTTGTAAGGATACGACGGGTAGTGGGTAATTTGCCTTTACCATCAGTCCTATTAGCCAACGTGCAATCATTGGATAATAAAATAGATGAACTACGATCACGCATATCCTACCAACAGGACATTTAAAAACTGTAATATCTTATGTTTCACCGAGTTGTGGCTGAACGACAACATGAATACCATACAGCTGTATCGGCAGGATAGAACAGACGCCTTTGTTAAGACAAGGGGTGGCTATCTATGTATATTTGTAAACAACAGCTGGTGCACGAAATCAAATGAAGTCTCAAGGTTTTGCTCGCCTGAGGTAGAGTATCTCATGATAAGCTGTGGAGCACACTATTTACCAAGAGAGTAAATATATCTATATTCTTCGTAGCTGTCTATTTACCACGACAAACCAATGCTGGCACTAAGACCGCACTCAATGAGCTATATACGCACATAACAAACGGGAAAACTCTCATCCAGAGGTGGCACTCTTAGTGGCCGGGGCCTTAATGAAGGGAAACTTAAATCCATTTTAACTCATTTCTACTAGCATGTTACATGTGCAACCAGAGGGAAAAAACTCTAGAACACCTTTACCCCACACACAGAGACGCGTAAAATGCTCTCCCTTGCCCACCACATGGCAAATCTGACCATAATTCTATCCTCCTGATTTCTGCTTACAAACAAAAACTAAAGCAGAAAGCACCCGTAGCTCAGTCAATAAAAATGTGGTCAGATGAAGCAGATGTTAAACTACAGGATTGTTTTGCTAGCACAGACTGGCAGATGTTAAGCTACAGGATTGTTTTGCTAGCACAGACTGGCAGATGTTAAGCTACAGGATTGTTTTGCTAGCACAGACTGGCAGATGTTAAGCTACAGGATTGTTTTGCTAGCACAGACTGGAATAAGATTATTCCGATGGCATTGAGGGGTACACCACATCAGTCACTGGCTTCATTAATAAGTGCACCGATGACATCATCCCCACAGTGACTGTGTGTATATACCCCAACCAGAAGACATGGATTACAAGCACTATCCGCATTGAGCTAAAGGGTAGAGCTGCCGCTTTCAAGGAGCGGTACTCTAACCCAGAAACTTATAAGAAATCCTGTTATGCCCTCCGACAAACCGTCAAGACAGGACTAAGATTGAATAGTACTACACTGGGTCCGATGCTCGTTGGATGTGGCAGGGCTTGCAAACTATTACAGACTACAAAGGAAAGCACAGCCACGAGCTGCCTAGTGACACGAGTGTACCAGATGAGCTAAATTACTTCTATGCTCGCGTCAAGGCAAGCAACACTGAAACATGCATGAGAGCATCAGCTGTTCCAGACGACTGTGTGATCACGCTCTCCATAGCCGATGTGAGTAAGACCTTTAAACAGGTCAACATTCACAAGGCCAAAGTGCCAGATGGATTACCAGAACGTTACCAGAACGTGACCAGTTGGTCAGAGCATGCCCTGACCAACTGGCAAGTGTCTACACTGACATTTTCAACCTGTCTCTGACTGAGTTTGTCATACCAACATGTTTCAAGCAGACCACCATAGTCCCTTTGCCCAAGAACTCTAAGGTAACCTGCCTAAATGACTACCAACCCGTAGCACTCACGTCGTAGCCATGAAGTGCTTTGAAAGCCTGGTTATGCCTCACATCAACACCATTATCCCTGAAACCCTAGATTCACTCCAATTTGCATGTCACCCCAACAGATCCACAGATGATGCAATCTCTATTGCACTCCTCACTGCCCTTTCCCACCTGGATAAAAGGAACACCTGTGAGAATGCTGTTAATTGACTACAACTCTGCGTTCAACACCATAGTGCCCTCAAAGCTCATCACTAAGCTAAGGACCCTGGGACTAAATACCTCCCTCTGCAACTGGATCCTGGACTTAGCGCCTGGATCCGACCTGAAGGGCCATCCCCAGGCGGTAAGGGTAGGTAACAACACATCCACCACACTGATCCTCAACACGGGGGCTCCTCAGGGGTGTGTGCTCAGTCCCTACTGTACTCCCTGTTCACGCATGACTGCACGACTCCAACACCATCATTAAGTTTGACTCGAGCCACCCTAGTCATTGACTGCTCTCTCAGCTACCGCATGGCAAGCTGTACTGGAGCGCCAAGTCTAGGTCCAAGAGGCTTCTTAACAGCTTCTACCACCAAGCCATAAGACTCCTGAACAGCTAATCAAATGGCTACCCAGACTTTTTGCAGTTCTCTTTTCTCTCTGCTGCTACTCTCTGTTATCTATGCATATTCATTTTAACTCTACTATATTTGTTTTTTAACTCTATTTTACTGCTGCTCTTTAATTATTTGTTACTTCTTTACTTTTTTTTTTACTTGTCTATGTTTTACTTAAAGCTTATTTTTCTCAACTGCATTGTTGGTTAAGGTCTTGTAAGTAAGCATTTCACTGTAAGGTCTACCTACACCTGTTGTATTCAGCATTTCACTGTAAGGTCTACCTACACCTGTTGTATTCGGCGCATGTGACTAATAACATTTGATTTGATAAAAGTCACATTGTCATAGAGAGATTTACACCTTTATCAAATTGTCACACCACGGTAAGCCTATACGAAACACAGCCCTTATTTGAAGTGCTTCTAAAATCCCCATTGGGAAAAATGAATGGTGGAAAAATGATTAGAACCATTTCCCTGTTTGACCTCTAGGTTTTATGGGTATTATTACTTATACTGTGGTACTTTATGGCAGCGATCATGGTGAAAGTGTCCGTAACTAGCAAAGTATCATGGTCGATGTAGTCGTTGTCATCCTGCCTGAGAAAGTCTACCCAACGCTGCTAGACGACGTCGGAGTCATTACCGGTAGCTGCTTGACAGGTTTGTTGACTCTGCACTCTCATCTGGATCGCACACCACACCCCCTTAGGTGCACTTGCAAAGAGCGTTCATGAGGGCTTGAGCCTCCTCGTATCCTGCCGGCCCGTGATTGGTCTGTGTCAGCACGTGGTCTTGTGTGACGACAAATGTAGTAGCCAGAATGGATCACTATTTAATTAAATATCTCGATTTGTAGCGAACTTTAAAATAATTCACTGTGAGGATCAAACTTGATCATAATAAACTCATTTTAGAGCCCAAAACATGCATCACATTTATTTATTTTTGCCGTTCTGCCAATTGTATTTTAAAATATAAACTCAACATGAAAAGTGTTAGTCCCATGTTTCATGGGCTGAAATAAAAAATCCAATACATTTTCCAGAAAAAGCTTATTTCTGTAAAATTTTGTGCACACATTTGTTTCCATTCCTGTTAGTGAGCATTTCTCCTTTGGCCAAGATAATCCATCCACCTGACAGGTGTGACATATCAACAGTACAAATTATTTCAATTGACTGATTTCCTTATACGAACTGTAACTCAGTAAAATCTTTGAAATTGTTGCATATTGCGTTTATAGTTTTGTTCAGTATAGATAGACTTTTTCTAGGTGCAAACCATGGCTTTTGGTACCGCTAGGTTGCTACGCAGTAGCTGACCAGCAGAGCTCGTGACTTCACACTCCTGACCTGACACTGGGTGCCTGGCACACACTGGTTGAATCAACGTTGTTTCCACATAATGTCAACGAAATTACTTTGAACCAATGTGGAATAGATGTTGAATTGATATCTGTGCCCAGTGGGGTGGTTTAAATCCCTCACCCTGCTCCATCTCCATGGTCCCTGAGGTCATAGGTCAAATCTTAAAATTCAAGAGTGCGGTGGCATGGTGACAGTGAGTCTCATTGGCAATAGGCCTCTGGGAGTTCCAGTTGTGTACATTTTAGTGAAATTGATTTAAAATGTGTTCAGTTTGAGCCTATAATCTTAACCATCGTGTATGTAGGTCTATGGGAAGTGGTCGTCGGTGTCTCAGGGATGAAAAGGCTAACAATCTGAATGTTCTGGCCTCCTTAATATGCGGAGTGAGAAGCAGAAAATGCATTATACATTCATCTTTGGGACCCTGTCGGTGGTTGTCTGCTGTGTTGAGCTAGGATCCCAAGTCATCACTATTTCATGCAACGAAGTATCGGCCTGCCTTGGAGAAATGTGCATGGGAATCAGAGTGATACCCTCAACTGACATGCATGTTATTATGATGCTGTCCTATTAACGTTGAAATAATACATAGACTTATTCTTCTACCCTCGTCTCAGTCAGAGAAAACGAGAATGGAACACTTGGAAACAACGACGCCTGTTTGTTTTAACACCAGACATAAACAAACAAACAAAACCTGCAGCAAACATATTGGTTTTCTGGTGTTTGTTTATTTTACTGCACGGAATAACTCTACAATGTGCATCTGCTTTGCTGGCACAATTTGTTTGTTTCTTTGTTGACGTATTTAATTGCAAGCCAACTGTATTCCGGGAGTCAAAAAAAAGTTCCAGGCGACAGGTGAATATGTAGAGCAAATGACAAAACAGAGAGAGAGTAAGTGACAGTTAAAAAGACAGAGGATGTGCAGCTAACAGGCAAACGCGGCAGCTACAAAGTCACACATGCCTTTGAGAGCGCAGTTCGTTTCATAGCACATCTCCCAGGTTGTATCTCCTGTCGATTTGCTAGGGAAAAAAGCCGACGCGAACATGGCCTGTTTAAGAAACAAACATGCAGATTTAGATGGGATTGTGACAGCAGCATACCTTACTTGGAGACTTCATGTCCCACATGGCTCATAGTATGGGCCTACCAACAGCGGAGAAACGGCTGTAAATGTAAAGACTCGGCACAGTTGACAATATTTATCGTCACTCAGCAAGAAATAAATGCAAATAATGGGATGCCAAATAAGAGCTAATAATATGTTTTAACCTTTATATACAGACTAGAATAAACAGCAGAGAAAAAGTCACGAGTTGCTTCTCAGTATAACCCGCTGTAGGCTTTGGAAAATGATTATTGATTCATTAACTCAAGAAATTGAATCTATTCTACAGTGACTATTTATGATTATCTAATGAAATCAGTCAAAATGGACCTATGGGCTAATGTTCAACTCTGAGAAATAGCCTACTTAGATAAGACTTAGGCCTATAAGACAACAGCTAATACTATATCAAGTCTCTCATCTACGTGAGGCATGCCTTAAAAAGGCTATGCAGTCTTACTCAGTGTAGCTCATAGGCTGCGTTTACACAGGCAGCCCAATTCTTATATTCTTGCCACTAATTGGTCTTTTGACCAATCGCATCAGATCTTTTCAGCCGAGCTCTTTCTCAGAGCTGTTCTGATTGGTCAAAAGACCAATTAGTGAAAAAAATATCAGAATTGGGCTGCCTGTGTAAAAACAGCGATATTGGTCCTGGGGACCCACTGTGCTGTATGCTCACTATGCTTCATTGTCTTCCAGCTGTGTGTCAATTAGACTAATTAGTAGCCTCTCAGCCTGGTTAAGAGCAACCGATTAATGGAAAGACACTTCAAATGATCGGTTTTAGAAGGATTATCAGAAATGTACACAGACACATGCAATCATTTGGAGTACTTATCTGAAATAGGCCTACCTTATGAGTGTCTGTATAGGCCTAAGAAATAATATGGAAAATCAGTGGACTGGGGTTTACTTAAAATAAAAATAACAATAACACAAGGATTAAATACACAATGATAACTTGGCTATATGCACAGGGTACCGGTACCCAGTCGATGTATGAGGTAAATAAGGTAGATAATGTATGTACATACAGGTAAAGTGACTAGGCAACAGGATAGATAATAAACAGTAGCAGCAGCATATGCGATGAGCCAAAAGAGTTTGTGAAAAAATTGTAAATTCAGATAATCTGGGTAGATATTTGTTTAAAAGGATCAAACATTTTTTTTTTCAATTTTCACCTAAAATGGCATACCCAAATCTAATTGCCTGTAGCTCAAGCTACCATTTGAAAGGAAACACTTTGAAATTTGTGGAAATGTGAAAATAATGTTGGAGAATGTAACAAATTAGATCTTTACCATCATCTTTGAAATGCAAGAGAAAGGGCATAATGTCTTATTCCAGCCCAGGCGCAATTTAGATTTTGGCCACTAGATGGCAGCAGTGTATGTGCAAAGTGTTAAACTGATCCAATGAACCATTGCATATCTGTTCAAAATGATGTGTCAAGACTGCCCAAATGTGCCTAATTGGTTTATTAACACATTTTCAAGTTCATAATTGTGCACTCCCCTCAAACAATAGCATCATATTATATCACTGAACTAGCTACTGTAAATTGGACAGTGCAGTTTAAGCTTTCTGTGCAGTGCAGAATTTAAGCTTTCTGCCTATATCAGATATGTGTATGTCCTGGGAATTGTTTTTGTTACTTACAACCTCATGCTAATCACATTAGCCTACTTTAGCTCCACCGTCCCCCGGGGGGTGACACACACCGATCCTGTAGAGGATGTATTAACTATGTAGCAGTCTTGTGGCTTAGGGGTAGAAGCTTTTCAGGGTCCTGTTGGCTCCAGACTTGGTGCATCAGTACCGCTTGCCATGCGGTAGCAGAGAGAACAGTCTATTTGGGTGGCTGGAGTCTTTGACAATTTTTAGGGCCTTCCTCTGACACCTGGTAGAGAGGTCCTGATGGCAAGGACCTCAGCCCCATTACCCTCTGAAGAGCCTTGCGGTCAGATGCCAAGCAGTTGCCATTCCAAATGGTGATGCAGCCAGTCAAGATGCTCTCAATGGTGCAGCTGGAGAACTTTCTGAGGATCTGAAAGTTATTTTCAGTCTCATGAGGGGGAAGAGGCGTGGTCGTGCCTTCTTTACGACTGTGTTGGTGTGTGTGAACCATGTTAATTCTTTAGTGATGTGGATACCAAGGAACTTGAAGCTCTCCATTTCCTGTAGTCCACGATCAGCTCCTTTGTCTTGCTGACGTTGGGGGAGAGGTTTTTGGCCTGGCACCACACTGCCAGGTCACTGACCTCCTCCCTATAGGCTGTCTCATCATCGTTGGTGATCAGTACTACCACCGTTATGTCATCAGCAAACTTAATGATGTTGTTGGAGTCGTGCGCTGCCCCGTGGGTGAACATGGAGTACAGCAGGGCAAGCCGCCGTGAGGGGCTCCCGTGTTGAGGGTCAGCATGGCGGATGTGTTGTTGCATAGCCTCAACACCTGGGGACGGCCCATCAGAAAGTCCAGTACCCAGTTACAGAGGGATGTGTTCAGTCCCAGGCACCTGAGCTTAGTGATGAACTTGAAGGGCACTATGGTGTTGAATGCTGAGCTATAGTCGATGGACAGCATTCTCACATACCCTAGGTGTTCCTTTTGTCCAGGTGAGAGAGGGCAGTGTGGAGTGCAATAGAGATTGCATCATCTGTGCATCTGCTGGACCGGTATGCAAATTAGATTGGGTCCAGGGTATCTGGGATGATGGTGTTGATGTTGTACTGATGTTGGGCGATTAGGCCTGACTCGCAGTCGGGGTTCCAATTCATCCTAAAGGTGTTCGATGGGGTTGAGCTCAGGGCTCACAGACAGTGCAGGCCAGTCAAGTTCTTCCGCACCGATCTCAACAAACTATTTCTGTATGGACCTCGCTTTGTGCAGGGTGTGTTGCGACCGAGGACAGGAGATTTTTACACGCTTCAGCACTCGACGGTCCCCTTCTGTGAGCTTGTGTGGCCTACCAATTCGCGGCTGAGCTAGACATTTCCACTTCACAATAACAGCACTTACTGTAGAGTTGACAGGGGCAGCTCTAGCAGGGCAGACATTTGATGAGCTGACTAGTTGGATAGGTGGCATCCTATGACGGTGCCACGTGAAAAGTCACTGATCTCTTCAGTAAGGCCATTCTACTGCCAATGTTTGTCTTTGGAGATTGCATGGCGGTGTGCTCTATTTTATACAATCCTCAGCAATTTGTGTGGCTGAAATAGCCGAATCCACACATTTCAAGGGGTGTCCAGATATATAGTGTATGTTGAAAATTTGTTGAACCCATAGTTTTCCCAATGTGCATGAGTGTGTGGCTAATGAGCCAAATGTGAGCCAAACTCTCTGCTCTCCACACCACACCACCAGCACACGCACCAGTCTGTTAAGTATTCTATTCTACCCTCCTCTCTTCGCTATCCAAGGTTGATCTAATCTAATCTAATCACCAGATCAACAACTGAAATCTACGATAGAACAAATAATGGAGATGAAATGAACAAATGATTAGCATGCTGTGAAAAGTACAATACGTTTCTTATTTAGCATTTAGATAGCTGTCTATCCTGAGGAGCAAGCTTCAAAGTTGAACCCAGTTTAGGTGAGGGGGATTCATTTTCTCTGCTGCATGCTTCATTGAATCTCTCATTACCAAACTTTGTCTGTATTGATGTTAGATTTGATTGAAGATTAGAGCATTTAGCAAATCTTGCTTTTCCGTGTGTATCAGGCTTTTTCAAGATCAGCGGCACAGCGCCCGCTGGTCAATACCCTCACTTTTATCCAGTGTCTGCTTCATTTAAACTTAATCAACTCCATCAATGAACTGGAACAGAGAAACGTCCCTGTGGACAAATGCTGTTCTTTTGTTAGATAATTCTCTGCTCAGCTCTCCTTCGCAACCCGGGGCCTTTAAACCAGAAATTACATATGATAAACTATTTCAATCAATATGATAATGAAAATGGGTTTGGGTGACTGTTTGCAGCGGGTTTGCAAGGCTTAAAGCCTGTGACATTACTACATCCTCTCCTCCATGCGCAACTGAGAGATCTTCCCTCCTCTGTCTCTCCACCCCCGCTGTTGTTGCAACCCCCTACCTCACTTTTTTATCGCCCCATCTTCTCTGACATTGATTATTGCTCACACGACTGAAAATGATGTATCTTCGCTGGGGAAACGCTCGTGCCATATTGGAAACTGAGCCCAACGGGGTTGTATCATGCATTGTTTTTTTTATATATTTTTTCTGCGATAAATTATGTGCACAGCAGTGTCTCCACTACTATATGCCAACAAACATCCCCAAGCAGAGGCCAGGCGTAGATCAATCATTGGGTGCGCCATGGCAGTCAGTGGAGGTAGGGTGGGATTTGATTTCTGTTGCAGTATAGGTCTATATATGGTCGCTGCGATCCGATGCCTTGTAGTCTACTGCCTTGTTCATCATTTTTATACTGCCACCGAAAGAGCAATTTCAGAAAGTATTTGCAAGACAAATGCAGGCCTCCATCTGTAGCCTTAATATGAAATGTGTCACCTTCTCAGGCTATCTACAGATAATCATATCTTTAACGAGTGACTGGAGAGTGAAATAGAGCTTCCCATAAAAAGACTCCTTAACATTTTCTTCTGTTTTTACTGGAAGATAGCTCCTAGGCCAAAGTCAAACAAGGGCGTTTTTGAGTTGTTTAAAGAATGTGTACACAAGCACTATTTTCCAAGTGGTATCCAAATTCACTCTAGGGGTAGCCTTGGAGTGGAAGCGAAAAGTGTCAACATCAGTAGCCTATAAACCCCCCTTCTCAACATATTAGGCCTTATGCCTTTGGTATAGGCCCATACTTGCCACAGTCCCTGTTGGAGTAGATGCATCCAAATTACTTCTTGGTAGGCAAATGTTGTGATGTCGTCTGAACCTTTAATAATGAATCTCATTAAGTCTATATTGAAACACTATTCATTTCGGGAATTGAATGGGAAAATCCCTTTATAGATGCATTTCATACTTTATACCCTGGATTACTGTTTTTATTACACAAAACCTCTGGGTATAGAATTACCATATTTCTACATCTCAATTACACATCTTTGTGAAAGAGTTTAATTCAAGTAGGCTACCAGTCATAATTCCAAACATGACATCTCTAACCTTTAATTAAGAATAGACTAAGAAACTTCCTAAAACATTTCTCCAAAACTCTTCTTTTCTTTCCCCATTGGCTTTATATGCCTAACATTTCGATGCAAATGCTTATTGCTGAGAATGATGGTAGGTGATTAGACAAGTGTTGCTGAAAAGTTGGCCCAAATGCACTATTGATGGCAATGGAAATTCGAGTGAACATGCCATTCTGAATGCATGCGCTGGTGGAATTTAGAAGATGGTGGAACTTTAACGTTCCACGGTAATATCAAGCATGGTTTAGTAAGTGGTATTTCCCTGATCCTTTCTACCTGCTGTTGGCAGTCTTTCATTCCACGATGCTCCGTTCATGCGCAGAACACCTGCTTGAAGGTTCCCTGATTCATGCCGAGTACCTCAACTCCTCCACGGAGTTGAGAGCAGACTAGTTTTTACTTATGTTTGGCGTTTGTTGTTGCATGCCTTTCTTTGGTTGATGATTGTTTACTCATTGCTGCGACTTTACGACGGCAACTCAGCGTGAATGTGCACGTGCCAATTGAATCTCAAGGAAACAGTCAGTGGTTGTATTTGATTAACGTTTATTAAAAAGTATGGATCTCAGCAGACAAAGAAAAGAACACAACAACAAAGACCAAACAAGGTGAGGGTTTAAGAATTTTAATTTTTGAAGTATCGACATATACTGTTGGTGCACATGTAAGCTTTTGTAAAAACAGTCCCAGCAGCCGAATTAGTTGGGATTTGGGCACAAATGATGTTTTTATTTACAGTGTTGTAGGCCCAAGTGGTGACGAAGATATACAAAACAATATAGAATTCCTGTCTACCTGAGATCTAAAGCGACAGCACATTGTTTGTACACGGCCAGCCAACTCGACTAGCTATGAGCAAATGGCTTAAGTAGTCTGAAACAGGAATAGTTCCACAGAATGTAAATCAAGTGGATCCATACTAGCAGATGAAGTCAAACGACTGTCATCATTAGCTAATAAGCTTGTAATAGCCGTTGATAACAGGCTGCTGTTAGCCGTAATTTGCTGATTTTCTACTAACCTTAACTTGCCAATACGTTCTTCATTCTCGATTTGGAAGTCATTGAATCTCTGCGTCTTCTAAACTCCCATGATTAATTGCAGAGGGAACGTTGGAATTTAGAAAATGCTCCTTTGCTAAATTAAATGAATTTTTGCTCCATGAAGAAATCCAACAATGTACAGTGCCTTGCGAAAGTATTCGGCCCCCTTGAACTTTGCGACCTTTTGCCACATTTCAGGCTTCAAACATAAAGATATAAAACTGTATTTTTTTGTGAAGAATCAACAACAAGTGGGACACAATCATGAAGTGGAACGACATTTATTGGATATTTCAAACTTTTTTAACAAATCAAAAACTGAAAAATTTGGCGTGCAAAATTATTCAGCCCCTTTACTTTCAGTGCAGCAAACTCTCTCCAGAAGTTCAGTGAGGATCTCTGAATGATCCAATGTTGACCTAAATGACTAATGATGATAAATACAATCCACCTGTGTGTAATCAAGTCTCCGTATAAATGCACCTGCACTGTGATAGTCTCAGAGGTCCGTTAAAAGCGCAGAGAGCATCATGAAGAACAAGGAACGCACCAGGCAAGTACGAGATACTGTTGTGAAGAAGTTTAAAGCCGGATTTGGATACAAAAAGATTTCCCAAGCTTTAAACATCCCAAGGAGCACTGTGCAAGCGATAATATTGAAATGGAAGGAGTATCAGACCACTGCAAATCTACCAAGACCTGGCCGTCCCTCTAAACTTTCAGCTCATACAAGGAGAAGACTGATCAGAGATGCAGCCAAGAGGCCCATGATCACTCTGGATGAACTGCAGAGATCTACAGCTGAGGTGGAAGACTCTGTCCATAGGACAACAATCAGTCGTATATTGCACGAATCTGCCCTTTATGGAAGAGTTGAAAAGAAGAAAGCCATTTCTTAAAGATATCCATAAAAAGTGTTGTTTAAAGTTTGCCACAAGCCACCTGGGAGACACACCAAACATGTGGAAGAAGGTGCTCTGGTCAGATGAAACCAAAATTGAACTTTTTGGCAACAATGCAAAACGTTATGTTTGGCGTAAAAGCAACACAGCTCATCACCCTGAACACACCATCCCCACTGTCAAACATGGTGGTGGCAGCATCATGGTTTGGGCCTGCATTTCTTCAGCAGGGACAGGGAAGATGGTTAAAATTGATGGGAAGATGGATGGAGCCAAATACAGGACCATTCTGGAAGAAAACCTGATGGAGTCTGCAAAAGACCTGAGACTGGGACGGAGATTTGTCTTCCAACAATACAATGATCCAAAACATAAAGCAAAATCTACAATGGAATGGTTCAAAAATAAACATATCCAGGTGTTAGAATGGCCAAGTCAAAGTCCAGACCTGAATCCAATCGAGAATCTGTGGAAAGAACTGAAAACTGCTGTTCACAAATGCTCTCCATCCAACCTCACTGAGCTCGAGCTGTTTTGCAAGGAGGAATGGGAAAACATTTCAGTCTCTCGATGTGCAAAACTGATAGAGACATACCCCAAGCGACTTACAGCTGTAATCGCAGCAAAAGGTGGCGCTACAAAGTATTAACTTAAGGGGGCTGAATAATTTTGCACGCCCAATTTTTCAGTTTTTGATTTGTTAAAAAAGTTTGAAATATCCAATAAATGTCGTTCCACTTCATGATTGTGTCCCACTTGTTGTTGATTCACAAAAAAATACAGTTTTATATCTTTATGTTTGAAGCCTGAAATGTGGCAAAAGGTCGCAAAGTTCAAGGGGGCCGAATACTTTCGCAAGGCACTGTATATGCTGCCATCTTATAGTAGCTTTGTCTTCACTCATTGTTCGAGACAGGGGTGTGTTCAGTTCGATTCAACATTTTCTATGTTGTGTGACGGTTTGTACTGAACGACACGTATCCCCAAAACGTTGTTCAATGTTCTTGAACAGACTTTGAGGTACGTTTGCTCTGTTTGGTGGGTGTGGCGGGGTGTGGATTGAAGCAATTTGCAAGGGCAGTGGTGCATTTTTAACCCACAACCGAACCCCTCCCCGTTTTTCAACTGGTAATTCAGAACACAATTGTTTCCAATGAATTAAATGTTTCACACCATTCTTTCATACTGAACACAGCCGTGGTGGGTGTCCACCCCAAAGTGTTGCATTTGCCTGACGACTCATCCAGAATGAAATGTAGCTGCTCTATCGATCGCTCCATACATCAGTCTGAACCTGCTATCCTAGAAGTCGTTTGTGCTGACGTCAAAATGGCGTGATTCATGATTTGTGGGTTCAATCAGAACAGTTTGAATGTGTTTGTCTGGGAGGAAGCAAATCCAGACTCATCTTGGAGAAGAAACGTTAGCGGGCGTGGTGTTGGCCAGAGAAATGTGGATGGGTAGCCAGGCAAGCAGTCTATCTGAGAGACTCAAAAATCAAGTATTGCTTAGAATGACACTCATCTGTCAATGAGAGAAGACAAAGATAATCTAAGATGGTAGTTTTTACATTGCTAGATTACTTCATGGAGAAAGAATTTTATTTAATAATGGAGCATTTTCTAAATTCCAACAGACTACCTACTTCTGGATCCAGACGTTTATAAGACACCAGTGCCTTCCAAATCGAGAACGAAGAAAGTATCATGAAGTCAAGGTTAGTCAAAAGAGCCTGATTAGGGTTTAGCCGCAGTTTGCGAACGACGTCAGACATATACTTTAACTCTGCTGCTGAGGTTTGTGTTTACCAGGCTAGATCCATACATGAAACAAAAGTAGGCCTAGCTACACCTCAACTTGATAGGCTACAATACACAATTTTATTTGCCAAAAACAAATAAAATGTTAGTTGCAAACCGTATAATGGATTTTAATAAGTAACATACAAAACATAATATGATGTCACTGAAAATTCAGAATGGATTATCCCAAACAATGCACGGGCAATAGGCCTACAGGTAAATTAGTGCATGAGATTGGCACGCTCTCAACTAACTGAGACTCCTCGGTTGGTGAGTTGTTGTAAAGATGTTACAAACGAAACAGTGCTTTTTAGGCAAAATAAGCAACGTAATGAGACTATCTAAAAATGAATGTCAACACAAATGCGAGCTCTAATCTGAACATAAATAACTAGGTAACTTTAGGCATACACTAGCTAGCAGATTATAATGGGCTACTGTGATGCTCCAGGTTAGGTACTGTTTGGCATAACACAAACTTAATATTTTTGCTCCATTCATTAATCTGACAATGTGTATGCCGCCATTTTATCTATTTCAAATCTTCTCTCATTGGGCGGATTAGATTACGCTAAGTCTCTGGACATCAGTCTATAGCCCATGACATTGAACGGGCAAAAGTGGTGAGGGAGGGGCACCCTTTTTCAATCGAACAGTAATCTGCGCCACTCGATCATGTTGTCAACAAGGCAGAATGGTGCATAGTGCAGAAACATACAACATATCTTTTCCATAGAATATATGTTTGAATTTTCAAACTGGTTTTAATTGGGATGGCAGATAAAGCGTTTGTATCAAAAGCAATCACTTTTGCGTGTGAAAACACAGAATCCACCTCATTACTCCATGTGAGCTTTGAAGGTGACACCTGGCTTACGCCCGGGAGGCAACCCGGTTCCAAAACGAATGCAATCAACTTTCACCGGTGCAAAACACGCCTATCCGGGCACCCGGGCCAGATTAATAGAATCCCCTAATTGATCGAGACAGTGATTAATATGCCTGTGCAGCACATGGAGACTTAAGTGTCCCGCTTGAGTGTCCCGCTTGCGTCGCTTCATTAGCTAGCGAATGGCTAAGACTGTTGAGGGTGGACGGTCACGTGTGTTTGAGAGGCAGAGGTCCCAAGTTCGAGCCAGGTACAGTACGTGCTGAATCAGGAGGAAGTGGTACTTGCTAAGCAAGCAGTGTGACGTCCTTTACACCTGCATTATTGCTTGTGTTTGTAAAGTGTAGTAATATGCCCATAGTTAGTATATACACTAGGCTATGACACTATATTTGATGTTGGTACCAAGATTCGCCTCCAACCATAGGCCTGTATTGCTAATATATCACTACCAAACTCAACCAGTGGTGTGTAGCTGGTAGATATGTTATTATGTGACATGTTGGCATGTGTTCTGTGCCTTTGTTGCCATGTTTTCACTCTCAATGCTGGAAATAAGTTGTGAGGACAACAGTACAGGTCACAGGAGAGATGAACATCAAAGACAAAACAGGCAGGTGTATCAGTAAATAACAGACAATGGTGTGTGCGCCTATGTAGGTCTAGCCTGTGTGTGTGTGTGTGTGTGTGTGTGTGTGTGTGTGTGTGTGTGTGTGTGTGTGTGTGTGTGTGTGTGTGTGTGTGTGTGTGTGTGTGTGTTTGTGTGCGTGCGTGCGTGCGTAGTCTACCATATATGAAAGCATCAGAGACAGCCTGCAGATTGCAGGATGGTACATGACTTTCCCTCTGTGTCTCTCAGCTGAAGAGAGGCCTCAGCAATAGATAGATGGGCCTAGATCCTTTCATCTACCTCAGTGTGGGTAAAGTAGCTGACAGGTTTGACTGACAGACTTACATGCACTCTACATGGACATATCCTTGGGTGGAGAGAGAATATTCTTCTCCTCTGAGTCCCTACTTTATGACAAGATGTGTCAAGAGTGAGGCAGTAATGCTTGACATGATACTGCATTTTGCACATCTTACTGACCCTATGCTCTTTTCTACTGCCAGTAGATTTTAAATGGAGTGATGCAATGGATAGGATGCCATACGATAGATTGTCTCCCTCCATTTTGGTAGTTTTGTTGTTTGTTAGTTGGTTTGTTTTGTTGTTTGACTTGCATGGGTCGATGTCACAAAAGCACAGTCGTATCCTCCTGGTTTTTATTTGCTCATCAGTTAAGCGAATAAGCACCCCACACCAATCACCCCACCCCATCTCCACTCCAATGGGTGGAACCTGGAACGGGAGAGACGGAAATCATTTAAGTAAAGAGAATATATGCATCAAATGAAAAACAGATGAAAAAAACATGCAATTATGTCCTTGATTGGGTCAAGTCTTTCTCTGCCAGCAGTGCCAGCTACTGTCTGCTTCCCAAATGGAACCCTATTCTCCCAATGGGGCACTACTGTTGCCAGTGCCGGTCCAAATCAGTGCAAAATATAGGGGGAATAGGATGCTATTTGGGATGCAGACACTGTATCAGTAGAAGTTGGCCCAAATGGGTGGCTTCCAGGTTCCAGCCCTGCATGGCTGGGATAGGCCCCAAAAACACGTCAGAGCGCTGTGAACGTATCTCTTTCCAAATCTACCATTCCTCAGATCCATGGCCAGGGTGCTCTGTGCCTCTTGCTCTTCTCGCTCCGCTCTGTCGCTCCTCTCTTCCCTCTCACTCTATCTCTCTCTTGCCTCTCTTGCTCCATTCTCCCCTCCCTCTCCTCTCTCCCCTCTTGCTCCTCTCCCCCGCTCTCCTTATCCTCTCTCTCCCTCTCTTCCCACTCACCTTTCGCTCCTCTCTCCCCTCTCCTCCCTTGCACATTTTCTCCCTCCCCCCTCTCGCCTCTCTCCCCTGTCTCATCTCTCTCTCCCCTCTCCTCCCTCCCCTCTCCTCCCTTCTCTCCTCTCTCATCTTTCCCCTCTCCCCACCCTCCCGTCTCCCCTCCATCTCGTCGTCCCAGATAACGGAGCGCTCATTGCTGTGTCCTTTTATATAGTGCACTTATTTTGACCAGAGCCCTATGGACTCTGGTCAGAAGTAGTACACTATAAAGGGAATAGGACCGGGACAATACCAGTATCGTGAGACTCGTTAGCAAGGAAACAAAACATGAAGCAAATTTTACTTCTTTAGGAAAACAGCCCTAATGTTGGAAACTAACTAATCATAATGTTGTCATCCAGAGTCACATTTATTTATTTATTTTCCAAGCTTTAGCACACAGTATTTTACGTACAGCAGGTTTTTCAAGGACCAAAGACTCTGCTTCGTGTTTTCCTTTTTGCCATGGAAAGAATATTGCAATACTGGTATCGTACTGACCCTGAAAGGGAATAGGGTGCCATTTGGGACACAGCTCCACGGCTGCTCCATGCTGCAGCCCCAGGCATGGGAGTGATGACCGAAGGGGATACTTCATGACAGCTAGGGTATAAAAACGCCTCCAGCCTTAGACAAAGCAGACCCCGGGGGTCAATTTTTAAATACTTTATGCTTTAGATCAAGGGTAACAGTCATTTGTTTTATTTTTTAGGTCATATACTGTATATGAATAGAGTGTGTAGTTATTATGAAGACTGACTACATGGTTGCTATTCATGCCAGAGGAAGTGCTTGTTTTGATTTACTAGAATAGTTATACGATAACATTTGTCGTGAGATTGAAGAGACAATTGGACCTTTAGTAGGCTGTTAGATATCAAAACAGTCTGAAACAGGTACACAGAGAAGAGCAGAGAGACACACCTGTGGATTAACTGTTTCCCCTAATAGGTTAATTACAACAGAAGCACAGGGTCTTGCCCCATGGAGTGGGAGAGAGTTGAGACAGAGAAGCATGGAGGAAACGGTGTCAAACTGCAATGTGTTGCCCCCCCCCGCAGGGTTAGTTTATATCCCAAATAACACCCTATCCCCTATTTAGTGCACTACTTTTGATCAGGCCCATAGGGCTCTGGTCAAAGGTAGTGCACTTCATATGGAATAGGGTGCCATTTTGGATGCAGTTAGAGTTGGTCTGTCAGCTGTTAAATGCTTACCCCCTATCCTCCCTCCAACTCCCCGGTACACTCCACAATCAATTTAGATCCTTGGCGTCTATGAAATTCAAAGATTTGACCTTGCAGGCTTCAGCTTTGTTTTCACGCCTCACTTACACCTTAAACAGCACTTTTAATAGAATATGGAGATTTTGAAGTCAGAGTGGAAGAGTTTAGAATAATTTTTATACACCTGGGGTTGCGCAAATTTTTCTCAGGTCAGACGAAAGTAAACTGTATGTAAACTGTAGCCAAACAGCAGATTCAACAGAATTAGGGCAGAATAACAGCTTTAAGTGTCCTATATTTGTGCCAAACCTAACACACCCTGGGTGGCCTACACATTGCATGGAGAGGGCATCTTAGCTCTTTACCCATAAATTAGGAATATATTATCATAATGTATCTCCCTGATGCCCACTTCTACCAGTTTATCCATTTAAACTTTAACGAGAAGGAATTTCCCTGGAAGATGGAGAAGGAAGTTCCCTGGAAGAAGGAGAAGGAAGATCTCTGGAAGTTCCTTTTACAGATTTAGGATTTTATTAGGATCCCTATTAGCTGTTGCAAAAGCAGCAGCTTCTCTTCCTGGGGTCCGTCTATACAAAACATAAAACGTGACATACTACAAACTATAATAGACAAGAACAGCTCAAGGACAGAGCTACGTATATTTAGACAGAGCTACACTACCGTTCAAAAGCTTGGGGTCACTTAGAAGTGTCCTTGTTTTTGAAAGAAAAACAAATTTTTTGTCCATTAAAAAACATCAAATTGATCAGAAATACAGTGTAGACATTGTTAATGTTGCAAATGACTATTGTAGCTGGAAACGGCAGATTTTTAATGGAATATCTGCATAGGTGTACAGGGGCCCATTATCAGCTACCATCACTCCTGTGTTCCAATGGCACGTTGTGTTAGCTAATCCATGTTGATCATTTTAAAAGGCTAATTGATCATTAGAAAACCATTTTGCAATTATGTTAGCACAGCTGAAAACTGTTATTCTGCTTAAAGAAGCAATAAAACTGTCCTTCTTTAGACTAGTTGAGTATCTGGAACATCAGCATTTGTTAACAGGCTCACAATGACCAGATTACAGGCTCAAAATGACCAGAAACAAGTAACTTTCTTCTGAAATTCGTCAGTCTATTCTTGTTCTGAGAAATGAAGGCTATTCTATGTGACAAATTGCCAAGAAACTGAAGATCTGAAGATTTCCAGCTACAATAGTAATTTACAACATTAACATGTCTAGACTGTATTTCTGATTAATTTGATGTTATTTTAATGGACAAAAAAAATTGCTTTTCTTTCAAAAATAAGGACATTTCTAAGTGACCCCAAACTTTTGAACGGTTGTATACATTCTAAGAACGATCGACAAAATCATTAAAGGGAAGTATGTTTCCTTCCTTGCTCTTTCTGCTCTATCCCTTCTCTTCCTGAAGCATTTCCTCTGGTCTGCTACTCCAGCTGAGATCCAGAGACTGATCCTCACAGCTTGTACATTGGAACATGCCATGGTAAATAATCTATAGGTTGCAATGTAAACAGCACAGTTTGAAGTGTGAAGTGAAAAGGGGCACCACGTTATTGGTGCTGGTAGAGTTTCTACACAGTTTTCACAACTGGTTGAAATGATGTCATGCCATTACGTTGAAACAACCTGGTTGCAATATGACCTTATTTCAACCACTTTGCCATCTGCGTAATGTTAGTGCTGGTGGTGTTTCTAGTGTGTTGAGGCAAAGATGGAGTGGTTAAGGATACATAATAACTTTGTCCCAAATGACAACCAGATGGCCCATAGGGCTCTGGTCTGGTAGTGCACTATGTAGTGAATAGGGTCCCATTTGGGACTCAACAACAGTGACTGTAGTGTGCTGAGGGGAAGGGATGGCTGCTAGCTTGCAGCTGTAATAGATGGATCTCAGCTGGAGCAGCAGACTAGAGGGAATGCATCAGGAAGAGGAAGGACAGAGCAGAAAAAGCGGGGTAGGAAACATACTTCACTTTATTGATTTTGTCGATCGTTCTTAAATGAGGAGCACTTTAGGCCAAAGGCTCACCTCCCTTGTTACTGAGTCCTATATCTCTACGCCTGTTCTGTTCTGCTCTAGGTAGGGTACTGTAGATAGTGTGAGAGACAGAGGCAGTCTGCTGGTAACCAGGAGTATGATTATAGTAGACCAACAGGGAGTGAAGTGTATCATTATTAGCAGTGCTGAGCAATAAGTGCTTTTTGAGGTCGGTTCTGTTTCGGTTAGATTACAAAAAAAGAATCACAGTTTTCAGTCTCAAATTTTTTTCTGAACATTAAATGCACTATACATTATGTGTTGAATGCTGTAAAAAACAAACTGAATAAAACAATTAATAAAACTCCCATAATGCTAGTGACTGCCCATTACTGCTTATCACTTATTAACCATCATTTACACACATTACTTTAATGAAATATTTCAGTTATTATGTATATTACATTTGTTTTAATTGATTACTTTATTATTTCATTCATACTCATCTCTATGCAGCTGATGCCTATGCTGTCTGTCAAAATCACTATTTTAGTAGTTTTACAAAATAAATAAGGCATACTTTTATGACTGATGAATGCCCACTATCAATCATGTTGATTATGTATTTTCAGTTAGAGATACCTCACCAAATATCTGCTATCCCTCTCGATCGCGCGTTCTTCTGTTTCTTCTCACCCTCTCCCTCTTTGTGGGAGATTCTCATTTGGGCAAAAGACCGTCCTCTGTCCTCTCTCCTCCCTCCTCTCACCTCCGTGACCCGGAAACCGTTAAGTGGTTGAGTGGTCGAGGAGTGTGTCAATTCGTTAGTAGGCAAAAGGAATTGTCCTCCGCTACTTATAACCACCTCTCATCGAGGATACTCATGTGTATCCTACCTCCCAAACCCTCTTTTAACCAGCTTTTGATTTTAAGAACAATATGTTTAAAAACAATATGCTACTTATTGTTTTATCTATAAAATGTCTTGCACAACTAAATTAATTTGTTTTGGTCACTTTACACATTTATTTTGGGATCTACTCCTGTTAACGTAATTTGCCTAATGACGTGCAAGTGGGGAAGGACCGTCTAATTTCAAGCAAGGATATTTCCAGCCACGTTTACTCTGCTCGCCAACTGTCCTCAATTAACTTTGACCTTTTTCAAAAGGAGGCGAGAGAGGACGGAGGATAGAGAATGTAGGAGGTGATCAAATCTAATTGATAAAAGGCCAGTATCCGCCCCACACCGACCCGGAGAAGTAGTCGCACAGTGGATTATGGTCATTGTAGTTAATTACCATATTTTTTGCTCTAAACTACGTAGAATATTGGCCTGTTGGAAACTCCCTACTACATTGCACAGTTCACGCTTGATATGGGCTGTGTTCAGTACATAAAAACATAAAACAACGTTCAATTAAATGGAAACGGTGCTGTACTGAATGACCAGTTGAAAACCCAAGAGGGGTTGAGTTGGGGCTTCAAAATGCTCCTCTGCCCTTTAAATACATCAGTCATTTTTTATTTCACCTTTATTTAACCGGGTAGGCCAGTTGAGAACAATTTCTCATTTACAACTGCGACCTGGCCAAGATAAAGCAAAGCAGAGCGACACAAACAACAACACAGAGTTACACATGGAATAAACAAACATACAGTCAATAACACAATAGAAAAGTCTATGTAGAGTGAGTGCAAATGAGGTAAGATAAGGGAGGTAAGGCAATAAATAGGTCACAGTGGTGAAATAATTACAGTTGAGCAATTAAACACTGGAGTGATAGATGTGCAGAAGATGAATGTGCAAGTAGAGACACTGGGGTGCAAAGGAGAAAAATAAATAAATAGCAGTATGGGAATCAGGTAGTTGGATGGGCTATTTACAGATGGGCTATGTACAGGTGCAGTGATCTGTGAGTGGCTCAGACAGCTGCTGCTTAAAGTTAGAGAGGGAGATATGAGTCTCCAGCTTCAGTGATTTTTGCAATTCGTACCAGTCATTGGCAGAGATGTGGAAGGAAAGGCGGCCAAAGGAGGAATAGGCTTTGGGGGTGACCCGGGAAATATACCTGCTGGAGCGCGTGCTATGGGTGGCTGCTGCTATGGTGACCAGTGAGCTGAGGTAAGGCGGGGCTTTACCTAGCAAAGACTTATAGATGACCAAGAGCCAGTGGGTTTGGTGCCGAATATGAAGCGAGGGCCAGCCAACGAGAGCATACAGGTCGCAGTGGTGAGTAGTATGTGGGGTTTTGGTGACAAAACGGATGGCGCTGGGATAGACTGCATCCAATTTACTGAGTAGAGGGATGGAGGCTATTTTGTAGATGGCATTGCCGAAGTCAAGGATCGTTAGCATAGTCAGTTTCACGAGGGTAAGTTTGGCAGCATGAGTGAAGGATGCTTTGTTGCGAAATAGGAAGCCAATTCTATATTTAATTTTAGATTGGAGATGCTTAATGTGAGTCTGGAAGGAGAGTTTACAATCTAACCAGACACCTAGGTATTTGTAGTTGTCCATATATTCTAAGTCAGAACCGTCCAGAGTAGTAATGCTGGACGGGCGGATAGGTGCGGGCAGCGATCGGTTGAAGAGCATGCATTTAGTTTTACTTGCATTTAAGAGCAGTTGGAGGCCACTGTCACGCCCTGACCATAGTTTACTTTGTATTTTCTATGTTTTGATTGGTCAGGGTGTGATCTGAGTGGGCATTCTATGTTTCATGTCTTGTTTGTCTATTTCTATGTTCAGCCTGATATGGTTCTCAGTCAGAGGCAGGTGTTCGTCATTGTCTCTGATTGGGAACCATATTTAGGTAGCCTGGGTTTCACTGTGTGTTTGTGGGTGATTGTTCCTGTCTATGTGTTTTCACCAGATAGGCTGTTTAGGTTTTCGTTACGTTCATTACGTTCTTTATTTTGTAGTATTTGTATTGATTCGTGTTTTACATTTGTTCATTAAAACATGGATCGCAATCTACACGCTGCATTTTGGTCCGACTCTCCTTCTCATACAGAAAACCGTTACAGAATCACCCACCACAAAAGGACCAAGCAGCGTGTCAACAGGCAGGAGCAGCGCGAGGAGACGCGCAATAAGGATTTCTGGACATGGGAGGAAATCCTCGACGGGAGAGGACCCTGGGCTAAACCAGGGGAGTGTAGCCGCCCAAAGGTGCAGCAGGAGAAGAGGCAACAGGAGCAGCCCAAAGAGGAGGTATGGACATGGGAGGACGAATTAGAAGGAAGAGGACCCTGGGCTCAGCCAGGAGAATATCGCCGCCCCAAAGAAGAACTGGAGGCGGCGAAAGCTGAGAGGCGCAGATATGAGGAGGCAGCACGACGTAGCGGATGGAAGCCTGAGAGGCAGCCCCAAAAATTTCTTGGGGGGGGGCTAACAGGGAGTATGGCTATGCCAGGTAGGAGACCTGAGCAGACTCCCTGTGCTTACCGGGGGGCTAGAGAGACCGGACAGGCACCGTGTTATGCAGTGGTGCGCACGGTGTCTCCAGTGCGGGTGCATAGCCCGGTGCGGTATATTCCAGCTCCGCGTGTCTGCCGGGCTAGATTGAGCGTCGAGCCTAATGCCATGAAGCCGGCTCTACGCAGCTGGTCCCCAGTGCGTCTCCTTGGGCCGGCTTACATGGCACCAGCCTTGCGCTCGGTGTCTCCGGTTCGCCTGCATAGCCCAGTGCGGGCTATTCCACCTCGCCGCACTGGCAGGGCGACCGTGAGCATTCAACCAGGTAAGGTTGGGCAGGCTCGGTGCTCAAGAGCTCCAGTGCGCCTGCACGGTCCGGTTTTTCCAGTACCACCTCCACACCCCAGCCCTCCGGTAGCAGCTCCCCGCACCAGGCTTCCTGTGCGTGTCCTCGGCCCAGTACCACCAGTGCCAGCACCACGCATCAGGCCTACAGTGCGCCTCGCCTGTCCAGCGCTGCCAGAGCCTCCCTCCTCTTCAGCGCTGCCGGAGTCTCCCGCCTGTTCGGAACTGCCAGTTTGCAAGGAGCTGCCAGTTTGCAAGGAGCTGCCAGTTTGCAAGGAGCTGCCAGTTTGCAAGGAGCTGCCAGTCTGCAAGGAGCTGCCAGTCTGCAAGGAGCTGCCAGTCTGCAAGGAGCTGCCAGTCTGTAAGGAGCTGCCAGTCTGCAAGGAGCTGCCAGTCTGCAAGGAGCTGCCAGTCTGCAAGGAGCCGCCAGAGCTGCCTTTCTGCAGGATGCCGCCAAAGCTGCCAGTCTGCAAGGAGCCGCCAGAGCTGCCAGTCTGCAAGGAGCCGCCAGAGCTGCCAGTTAGCATGGAGCAGCCAGAGCCGCCAGTCAGCATGGAGCAGCCAGGGCCGCCAGTCAGCATGGAGCAGCCAGGGCCGCCAGTCAGCATGGAGCAGCCAGGGCCGCCAGTCAGCATGGAGCAGTCAGTCAGCATGGAGCAGCCGGAGCAGCCAGTCAGCATGGAGCAGCCAGAGCAGCCAGTCAGCATGGAGCAGCCAGAGCTGCCAGTCAGCATGGAGCAGCCAGTCAGCATGGAGCAGCCAGAGCTGCCAGTCAGCATGGAGCAGCCAGTCTGCACGGAGCAGCCAGAGCTGTCAGTCAACCAGACTCTTCCAGATCTGCCAGTCGACCAGACTCTTCCAGATCTGCCAGTCGACCAGACTCTTCCAGATCTGCCAGTTGACCAGACTCTTCCAGATCTGCCAGTCGTCCAGACTCTTCCAGATCTGCCAGTCGTCCAGACTCTTCCAGATCTGCCAGTCGTCCAGACTCTTCCAGATCTGCCAGTCGTCCAGACTCTTCCAGATCTGCCAGTCGTCCAGACTCTTCCAGATCTGCCAGTCGACCAGACTCTTCCAGATCTGCCAGTCGTCCAGACTCTTCCAGATCTGCCAGTCGACCAGACTCTTCCAGATCTGCCAGTCGACCAGACTCTCCCAGATCCGCCAGTCGACCAGACTCTCCCAGATCCGCCAGTCGAGCAGACTCTCCCAGATCCGCCAGTCGACCAGATTCTCCCAGATCCGCCAGTCGACCAGATTCTCCCAGATCCGCCAGTCGACCAGATTCTCCCAGATCCGCCAGTCGACCAGATTCTCTCAGATCCGCCAGTCGACCAGATTCTCCCAGATCTGCTAGTCGACCAGGATCTGCTGAAACCGCCAGCCAGCCAGGTTCTGGTAGTTTCTACTACCTGCCTGGGCTTCCTCTCAGTGCTGAGCTTCTTCTCAGTGCTGAGCTTCCTCTCAGTGCTGAGCTACCCATCTGTCCCGAGTTACCTCTGTCCCGAGCTGTCCCTCTGTCCCATGTTATCATTGTGGTGGGTAACCTATTTAGGGACGTTTAGGAGGGGGATTAAAACTGTCATGGAGTGGGGTCCACGTCCAGCGCCAGAGCCGCCACCGCGGACAGATGCCCACCCAGACCCTCCCCTATAGGTTCAGGTTTTGCGGCCGGAGTCCGCACCTTGGGGGGGGGGTACTGTCACGCCCTGACCATAGTTTACTTTGTATTTTCTATGTTTTGATTGGTCAGGGTGTGATCTGAGTGGGCATTCTATGTTTCATGTCTTGTTTGTCTATTTCTATGTTCAGCCTGATATGGTTCTCAGTCAGAGGCAGGTGTTCGTCATTGTCTCTGATTGGGAACCATATTTAGGTAGCCTGGGTTTCACTGTGTGTTTGTGGGTGATTGTTCCTGTCTATGTGTTTTCACCAGATAGGCTGTTTAGGTTTTCGTTACGTTCATTACGTTCTTTATTTTGTAGTATTTGTATTGATTCGTGTTTTACATTTGTTCATTAAAACATGGATCGCAATCTACACGCTGCATTTTGGTCCGACTCTCCTTCGTATGAAGACGAAACTCGTTACAGCCACATAATGAGAGTTGTATGGTATTGAAGCTCGTCTGGAGGTTAGAGTGCCACAGTGTCCAAAGAAGGGCCAGAAGTATACAGAATGGTGTTGTCTGCGTAGAGGTGGATCAGAGAATCACCAGCAGCAGGAGCGACATCCTTCATGTGTACAGAGAAAAGAGTCGGCCTGAGATTTGAACCCTGTGGCACCCCCATAGAGACTGCCAGAGGTCCGGACAACAGGCCCTTCGATTTGACACACTGAACTCTATCAGAGAAGTAGTTGGTGAACCAGGCAAGGCAGTCATTTGAGAAACCAAGGCTTTTGAGTCTGCTGATAAGAATGTGTTGATTGACAGAGTCAGAAGCCTTGGCCAGGTCAATGAATAGCTACACATTATTGTCGCTTATGGTGGTTATGATATCGTTTAGGACCTTGAGCGTGGCTGAGGTGCACACATGACCAGCTCTGAAACCAGATTGCATAGCGGAGAAGGTACGGTGGGATTATTCGAAATGGTCGGTGGTCTGTTTGTTAACTTGGCTGTCGAAGACCTTAGAAAGGCAGGGTAGGATAGATATAGTTTTGTAACAGTTTATGTCTAGAGTGTCTCCCCCTTTGAAGAGGAGGATGACCGCGGCAGCTTTCCAATCTTTGGGGATCTCAGAATATATGAAAGAGAGGTTGAACAGACTAGTAATAGGGGTAGCAACAATTGATTCAGATAATTTCAGAAAGACAGGGTCCAGAATGTCTAGCCAGGCTGATTTGTAGGGGTCCAGAATTTGCAGCTCTTTCAGAACATCGGCTATCTGGATTTGGGTGAATGAGAAATGGGGGAGGCCTGGGCAAGTTGCTATGGGAGGTGCAGGACTGTTGATCGGGGTAGGGGTAGCCAGGTGGAAAGCATGGCCTGCCGTAGAAAAATCCTTATTGAAATTCTCAATTATCGTGGATTTATCGGTGGTGACAGTGTTTCCTAGCCTCAGTGCAGTGGGCAGCTGGGAGGAGGTGCTCTTATGCTCCATGGACTTCACAGTGTCCCAGAACGTTTTGGAGTTTGTGCTACAGGATTCAAATTTCTGCTTGAAAAAGCTAGCCTTTGCTTTCCTAACTACCTGTGGATATTGGTTCCTAACTTCCCTGAAAATATGCATATCATGGGGGCTATTCAATGCTAATGCAGTACGCCACAGGATGTTTTTGTGCTGGTCAAGGGCAGTCAGGTCTGGAGTGAACCAAGGGCTACAGTATACGTATCTGTTCCTGGTTCTACATTTTTTGATTGGGGCATGCTTATTTAAGATGGTGAGGAAAGCACTTTTAAAGAATAACCAGGCATCCTCTACTGACAGAATGAGGTCAATATCCTTCCAGGATACCCGGGCCAGGTTGATTAGAAAGGCCTGCTCGCTGAAGTGTTTTAGGGAGCGTTTGACAGTGATGAGGGGTGGTCGTTTGACCGCAGACCCATTACAGACGCAGGCAATGAGGCAGTGATCATTGAGATCCTGGTTGAAGACAGCAGAGGTGTATTTGGAGGGCAGGTTGGTTAGGATGATATCTATGAATGTGCCCGTGTTTACGGATTTAGGGTTGTACCTGGTGGGTTCATTAATAATTTGTGTGAGATTGAGGGCATCTAGCTTAGATTGTAGGAAGGCCGGGGTATTAAGCATATCCCAGTTTAGGTCACCTAACAGTACGAGCTCCGACTATAGATGGGGGGCATTCAATTCACATATGGTGTCCAGGGCACAGCTGGGGGCAGAAGATGGTCTATAGCAAGTGTCAACGGTGAGAGACCTGTTTCTGGAAAGGTGGATTTGTTAAAGTAGAAGCTCAAATTGTTTGGGCACAGACCAGGATAGTATGACAGAACTCTGCAGGCTATCTCTGCTGTAGATTGCAACTCCGCCCCCTTTGGCAGTTCTATCTTGTCAGAAAACGTTATAGTTAGGGATGGAAATTTCAGGGTTTTTGGTGGCCTTCGTAAGCCAGGATTCAGACATGGCTAGGACATCTGGGTTGGCAGAGTGTGCTAAAGCAGTGAATAAAACATACTTAGGGAGGAGGCTTCTAATGTTAACATGCATGGAACCAAGGCTTTTATGGTTACATAAGTCAACAAACGAGAGGGCCTGGGGAATGGGAGTGAAGCTAGGCACTGCAGGGCCTGGATTAACCTCTACATCACCAGAGGAACAGAGGAGGAGTAGGATAAGGGTACGGCTAAAGGCTATAAGTACTGGTCATCTAGTGCGTTCAAAACAGAGAGTAAAAGGAGCAGGTTTCTGTGCACGGAAGAATAGATTCAAGGCATAATGTACAGACAAGGGTATGGTAGGATGTAAATACAGTGGAGGTAAATCTAGGCATTGTGTGACGATGAGAGAGGTATTGTCTCTAGAGACACCATTTAAACCAGGTGAGGTTCCCGCATGTGTGGGAGGTTGAACAAAATGGTAAGGCATATTGAGCAGTGCTGGAGGCTCTACAGTGTGTCTACAATGTGTCGTTCAGTGCAAACCTTTAAGCTAACTGAACGCGCATTGAGGTCTGAAAAAAATGATTGCTATTTTCATTTCACAGCTATTTTCAGGTCTCTCCAAAGATGCTCAATCGGGTTCAAGTCCGGGCTCTGGCTGAGACACAGAGAATTGTCCTGAAGCCACTCCTGCGTTGTTTTGCCTGTGTGCTTAGGGTCGTTGTTCTGTTGGGATGTGAACCTTCGCCCCCAGTCTGAGGTCCTGTAGCGCTCTGGAGCAGGTTTTTATCAAGGATCTCTCTGTACTTTGCTCCCTTCATCTTCCCTCGATCCTGACTAGTCTGCCACTGAAAAACATCCCCACAGCATGATGCTGCCACCACCGTGCTTCACCACAGGGATGGTGCCAGGATTCTTCCAGAAGTGACGCTTGGCAATCAGGCCAAAGAGTTCAATCTTGGTTTCATCAGACCAGAGAATCTTGTTTTTCATGGTCTGAGAGTCCTTTAGGTGCCTTTTGATAAACTCCAAGCGGGCTGTCATGTGCCTTTTACTGAGGAGTGGATTCCGTCTGGACACTCTACCTTGAAGGCCTGATTGGTGGAGTGCTGCAGAGATGGTTGTCCTTCTGGAAGGTTCTCCAATCTCCACAGAGGAACTCTGGAGCTCTGTCAGTGACCATCGGGTTCTTGGTCACCTACCTGACCAAGGCCCTTCTCCCCCGAATGCTCAGTTTGGCCAGATGGCCAGCTCTAGGAAGAGTCTTGGTGGTTCCAATCTTCTTCCATTTAAGAATGATGGAGGCCACTGTGTTCTTTAGGACCTTCAATGCTGCAAAATGTTTTTGTACCCTTCCCCAGATTTGTGCCTTGACACAATCCTGTCACAGAGCTTTATGGACAATTCCTTCAACCTCATGGCTTGGTTTTTGCTCTGACATACACTGTAGACTGTGGTGCCTTATATAGACAGGTTGGCGCCTTTCCAAATTATGTCCAATCAATTTAATTTACTACAGGTGGACTGCAATCAAGTTGTAGAAACAGCTCAAGAACGATGAATGGAAACAGGATGCACGTGAGCTCATTTTCGAGTCTCATAGCAAAGGGTCTGAATACTTATGTAAAGAAGATACACACAGGTGTACCTTGTGCTGGGGACAATAAAAGGCCACCCTAAAATGTACAATTTTGTTACACAACACAATGGCATAGATGTCTCAGGTTTTGAGGGAGCGTGCAATTGGCATGCTAACTGCAGGAATGTCCTCCAGAGCTGCTACCAGATACTTTTATGTTAATTTCTTCACAATAAGCCGCGTCCAACGTCGTTTTAGAGAATTTGGCAGTTCGTCCAACCGGCCTCGCAACCTCAGACCATTTTTTTTTCTTTTTTCTTTTTTTGTGAACAGAGTGGCGCATGGTAGCGGTGGGGTTATGGTATGGGCAGGTATAAGCTACGGACAAGAAACACAATGTAATTTTATCGATGGTAATTTGAATGCACAGAAAATCTGTGACGAGATCCTGAGGCCTGCTGTGAGGCCCATTTTTCTTAAGGTATCTGTGGCCAACAGCTGCATATCTGTATTCCCATTCATGTAAAATCCATAGATTAGGGCCTAATGAATTGTTGCATGTTGCATTTCTATTTTTGTTCAGTATGAATAAGAAATACATACTAACTGTATGTGTAACACATGTATGTCATATTTTACAGTTGATTAAAGATGAAATATGTTGCGTTATGTTAAATTCATGAACTGAAATTCCAATATTACCTCTCGGTGGACTGTAGCCCTATAGGCCTTGGCCAAAAGTAGCACACTATATAGGGAATATGGTGCCATTTGGGACACAGACGCAGTAGATGCCATAGCAGCATATTCATCACACAAGTCACAGTCACTCTATTACAAATGGCCTCTTTAGGCAAATATTGATTAACTCAATGCAGTGTCACCCTGCTTTAAGACATGGTCCATAATCAATGAAGACCTGTCTGTTAGAACCTTAGCGTTTTGTCAATTTTAGATTTTGATGGACATTCCAAGTAGATAAGCAAGTGCTTTCCATTAGAGAATAAGACCTTCCTCTGTTTAACTAGTCCCAGAAGTCGTCCAGTGCCTGGATACATGTTATGGATTTTGTTTATGGATTTATCGAGTACATTACTGTCCATAGGGATGTGGATATTGGATGAGATTTGACTGGACCTTAATGCAAACCAGAGTGTCACTCTATGGAGTGGTGGGCAGTGGCCAAAGGCTTGATAGTGAAACTGGAGCAGAGAGGAAGAGGAAAAGCGAGAGGCTCCCCTCCTGTCAAAATATGTCCATGCAAGAATGTAGCAATAAGCAGTGGTTTTTTTTTTGTATGGACGTATATGCGAGTGTTTTGGTCGGATTTGGTCAACAAAACATTTTATTGCTAGAAGAGGCTTATTCGATCGAATAGAATTTTCGTAATGTTTATATTGTTACAAATGTACTGATATAAGTGGACACGTCAGCAACTTTGAGAAAAATTATTTTATAGATTTTATATTTTTTAGTTGTATGTTTTCATATTATTTCATATGATTTATTTCAGTTTTATTTTTGGGGTCATAAAGTAGCCTATGCGTAGGAGGCTAGGAGACATTTATATGTTGTATGCCTATAGTTCGATTTTTGGGGATGTCACTTCTGCCAATAGGGTAGTTATACATAGGAGACAAGATGGCGCCGACAGAGAGGGCTGCCTCGCTTCTAGTCCTTAGGAAACTTTGCAGTATTTAAAAAAAGTATTATTTCTTATATTGTTAGCCCAGAAAATCATGTTACTACATACAGCCGGGAAGAACTATTGGATATCAGAGCGATATAAACTTATCAACACCACGACAAGGAATACGACTTTCCCGAAGCAGATCCTTTGTCCAAACCACACAGGGCATTTGAACTGATTTCAAAGGCTGACCCAAAACAACGCCTCTGGAGAAGAGGCAGACGGAGCAGTCTTCTGGTAAGACTTAGGAGGCGCGCACACCACCCACCGCTTCTGAGTACATTACTCGCTAAAGTACAGTCTCTATATAACAAGGTAGCCAAATTTAGGACAAGGGTTGCTTTCCAGAGAGATATCAAGTATTGCAACATACTTTGTTTGTCACGACTTCCACCAAAGTCAGCTACTCTCGGCGTTCGGTGGTCGACGTCACCGGCCTTCTAGCCATTGCCGCTCCATTTTTCATTGTTCCATTTGTTTTGTCTTGTTCCCTGCACACCTGGTTTACACTGCCTAATCACATTGTATATATATATATATATTCCTCTGTTCCCCCTTGTCCTTGTGTGGAATTGTTTTGTTACATGTTCAGTGTGACGCGCCAGGCTGGTTATCTCCCCCCTGGGTATTCTTATGTAACCCATAGGAGGTTGGATTATTAACTACTGTTTTTGTGACTGTAGTTTGCGCAGTTCTCTTTTGCATTTTTGGCTGGAGGTTTGACGCTGTAGCGTCCGTTTGTTGTGCTTCTGCCCAATAAAGAGTGTGTCTGATCACAGCTCTCTGCTCTCCTGCACCTGACTTCAACACCAATAGCGCATATGCTGACACTGTTTCATGAAAACATGGCTCTCTCGGGATATGCTGTCGGAGTTGGTACAGCCACCTGGATTCTTTGTGCATCGCGCCGACATGAATAAATATCTCTCCGGAAAGAAGGGTGGGTGTAATTGTAACAGCATACAGGAACTCAAGACCTTTTGTTCACCTGACCTAGAATTCCTCACAATCAAATGCCAAACGTATTATCTCCCAAGATAATTATCTTTGGTTATTGTCACAGCCGTGTATATCCCCCCTCATGCAGATACCACAACGGCCCTCAAGGAACTTCACTGGACTTTATGCAAATCGGAAACCATATATCTTGAGGCTGCATTCATTGTAGCTGGGGATTAGAACAAGGCAAATTTGAGAACAAGGCTACCTAAATACTATCAGCATATTGACTGTAGTGCTCACGCTGGAAAAACACTGGACCACTGATACTCTAACTTCCGCGATGCATACAAGGCCCTGCCCAGCCCTCCTTTCGGCAAATCTGACCACAACTCCATTTTGCTCCTGCCTTCCAATAGGCAGAAACTAAAACAGGAAGTACCCGTACTAGCGACTATCCAACTCTGGTCTGACCAATCATAATCCACTCTTCAAGATTGTTTTGATCACGCGGACTGGGATATGTTCCAGGTAGGCTCAGAGAATAATATTGACGTGTACGCTGATTCGGTGAGTGAGTTTATAAGGAAGTGTACCCACTGTGACTATTAAAACCTACTGTTACGCAAGCCTCTGTGAAGAGGGAACGCAACACTATGCTACAACTCAACTCCCCGTGAAGTGAAAGAGGTATGGGACTGTAGGTGCGAGTAAGGATGACAAAGGCAGAGAGAGTGGTACTGTTTACAAGGAATTTATTCCGTCACACGGTAATATGGGGAAAAGGGGCTGTACGGAACCAAAGCAAAGAAAGTAAATCTCAAAGCCCCCTCTCCTACCTTACCTGCCTACCCACTACTTACCTAATTTAGCACCACCGCCCTAACCAAATTACAGGGGGTGGTCTGCCCAGGTCTTACCTAGTGTGCCTAGACAGTGAATATACTACGGGTATATGTATGCCTGCGGGCCTCTTGCCTAAGCACTCCCTAGGTTCCTTCCCCGCTGGGAACAAATGAAACAGACACACTGAGAAACACAGGACATCAAATAGGCTCTAACTGAGCAACAAACTCACACAGAACATACCAAAGCTGCTCCCATCCCGGCATTCGAAAGCTGAAAGCTTTCCACAACATATAACCATGGATAAGGTGACTGGGAATATGGCTGAATACAAACAGTGTAGTTATTCCCTCCGCAAGGCAATCAAACAAGCAAAATGTCAGCATAGAGACAAAGTGGAGTTGCAATTCAACGGCTCAGACACGAGACGTATGTGGTAGGGTCTACAGACAATCACAGACTACAAAAGGAAAGCCGTCGGGAGTAAGACATTTAAACGTGTTAACCCTCGCAAGGCTGCCGGCCCAGACGGCATCCCTAGCCGCGTCCCTTAGAGCACGTGCAGCCATTTGGCTGGTGTGTTTACGGACATATTCAATCTCTCCCTATCCCGGTCTGTTGTCCACACATGCTTCAAGACGGCCACCATTGTTCCTGTACCCAAGAATGCAAAGGTAACCGAACTAAATGACTATCGCCCCTTAGCACTCACTTCTGTCATCATGAAGTGCTTCGAGAGACTAGGCAAGGATCATATCACCTCCACCTTACCTGTCACCCTAGACCCACTTCAATTTGCTTACCGCCCCAATAGGTCCACAGACGATGCAATCGCCATCACACTGCACACTGCCCTATCCCATCTGGACAAGAGGAATACCTATGTAAGAATGCTGTTTATTGACTACAGCTTAGCATTCAACACCATAGTACCCTCCAAGCCCATCATTAAGCTGGAGGCCCTGGGTCTCAACCCCGCCCTGTGCAATTGGGTCCTGGACTTCCTAAAGAGGCCTTCCCCAGGTGGTGAAGGTAGGAAACAACATTTCAAGTTCGCTGATCCTTAACACTGGGGCCTCACAAGGATGCATGCTCAGACCCCTCCTGTACTCCCTGTTCACCCATGAATGCGGGGTCTTGCACGCCTCTATCCCAATTGCACAAGTTTGCAGATGACACAATAGTGGTAGGCTTGATTACCAACAACGACGTGACAGCCTACAGGGAGGAGGTGAGGGCTCTCGGAGTGTGATGTCAGGAAAATGACCTCTCAGCATCAACAAAACAAAGGAGATGATCGTGGACTTCAGGAAACAGCAGAGGGAGCACCCCCTAGCCACATCTAAGGTGGAAAGTTTTAAGTTCCTTGGCAACACATCACGGATAAAATGAAATGGTCCACCCACACAAACAGTGGGGTGAAGAAGGCGCAACAGCGCCTCTTCAACCTCAGGAGGCTGAAGAAATTTGGCTTGTCACCTAAAACCCTCAGAAACGTTTACACGTATCATCGCCTGGTATGGCAACTGCATTGCCCACAACCGCAGGGCTCTCCAGAGGGTGGTGAGGTCTGCACAATGCATCACCGGGGTAAAGTACCTGCCCTACAAGACACCTAAAGCACCCAATGTCACAGGAAGGCCAAAAAGATAATCTAGGACAACAAACACCCAAGCCACTGCCTGTTCATCCTGCTACCATCCAGAAGACGAGGTCAGTACAGGTACATCAAAGCTGGGACCGAAAAACTGCTTTTATCTCAAGTTAAACAGCCATCACTAGCACAGATAGGCTGCTCCTTACATACAGATTGTAAATCATTGGCCACAATTAATAATGCCACTTTAATAATGTTTACAAATCTTGCATTACTCGTCTTATATGTACTGTATATACTGTATTCCATACTATCTATTGCATCTTAGCCTATGCTTCTCTGTCATTGCTCACCCATGTATTTGTATTTATATATTCCTTTAGTTAGATTTGTGTGTTTTAGGTATTTGTTGTGGAATTGTTAAATATTACTTGTTAGATATTGCTGCACTGTTGGAACTAAAAGCACTAGCATTTCGCTACACTCGCATTAACATCTGCCAACCATGTGTATGTGATCAATCAAATTTGATTTGATTTTGATTTGATTTACATAAGGTGACGGGCCAGGACATAACATCTCTGTATCTGTGTAATGATCACATCTGTGAGAGCATGGGCAACGCCATTGAGGTCATCATTTTCATTCGCAGGTTAAATTGTATTCCTCCTGATAACAAGGCTGTCCCGACCTCAGCCGGGTCATCAGGTCACGCCAACCTGGTCATCAGGAGGAATTAGCCAGTTTACTAAATCAAATGGCAAACGTCCTTAATGGTGCTGCCCATGCAAACACAGGATTTTGGTCACTAGAGCGCTCAATACAACTCCATGGCCAGGACGTAGGTTTGGATAGGTTTAAATTATAAATCCTTTTGTTAAAGTTGTAATTAAGTGAAAATGCCTTGAAAAGCCGGTGTTTGGAGGATATATTGTCACAGTTGTTGTGCCAATATATCCTCCAAACACCAGTGCCCACATAGCTAATCACTAAGCTAAGGACCCTGGGAAACTGAATCCTGGACTTCCTGACGGGCCGCCCACAGGTGGTAAGGGTAGGCAACAACACGTCTGCCTCACTGATCCTCAACATTGGAGCCCCTCAGGGATGTGTACTTAGTCCCCTCCTGTACTCCCTGTTCATCCAATGAATGCGTGGCCAAACACTACTCGAGCACTATCATTAAGTTTGCTGACAACACAACAGTGGTAGGCCAGATCACCGACAACGATGAGGCAGCCTATAGGGAGGAGGTCGGAGAACTGGCAGTGTGGTGCCAGGACAACAACCTTTCCCCCCATTAACATCGACTGGGCTGTAGTGGAGCGGGTCAAGAGAGTTTCAAGTTCCTTGGTGTCTACATCACCAACAAACTGTCATGGTTCTAACACAACAAGACAGTCGTGAAGAGGGCACAACAAAACATTTTCCCCCTCAGAAGACTGAAAAGATTTGGCATGGGTCCCCAGATCCTCAAAAAGTTCTACAGCTGCACCATCGAGAGCATCCTGACCGGTTGCAACCCCGCCTGGTATGGCAACTGCTCGGCATCTGACCGTAAACCGCTACAGAGGGTAGTGCATCTGGCCCAGTACATCATTGGGGCCAAACTTCCTGACATCCAGGACCTATATACTAGGCGTGCCAGTGGAAAGCTCATAAAATTGTCAGAAATTCCAGTCACCTAAGTCATAGACTGTTTTCTCTGCTATCGCATGGCAAGCGGTACCGGAGCGCCAAGTCTAGGACCAAAAGGCTTCTTATCAGCTTCTACCCCCAAGCCATTAGACTGCTGAACAACAAGTTAAATAGCCTCTGGACTATTTACATGGACTATTTGACTATTTGGACTATTTGTTTAACTTTAGTAGTAGGTGTAAGAAGAATCGAGTACCTTTGCTTTTATCTGACAGAGAGAAAAAAACAGTAAATTAATTCATGGCACATTTGACATGTCATGTTTATATAGTATTTAACGTGTCACTGACTAAACCCTTCAAATAGGGTTAATAAAAACAGCTGCAAAAACAGCAAAAACATTACCAATATCTATCAGTTCACAGCCAGATTGTGTGTGTGTGTGTTTCTGTTCAACCAAACAAGATTTTCTAGTTGATCTTCTAGTAGACTCTACTTTCCAGAGAAGGGATTGTTCATTGTTTCAAGCCTGATGACAATTGTCCACAGACAGAGAACACTTGAGATGCAGGGGCAGAAACCAAATCCAATGCCACAAAGCACAGCTTTGGATAAACAGACATCCTTGCCTGCTAGAACTGGGGAGGTGACTGTAGACATGCCTCCCTTTACCTCTTCCAGCTATTTCCACAGATCACATGGGGCACTTAATGCCCTGCCAGGTTGACCTTCCAGTTGGACAGTGACCTCAGATACAATCTTCAATGCGAGGAAGCTATGTTTCTAAAGCACTGTGGTCAAGATGCTTGCTGGATTCATCATGCTGGCGTCCTCCCGGGGTCCTGCTGCACCACGGCTGTACTCTCTGGTTTGCTCAAATACAAAAGACTCTGCTTCCCTCATCTCTGTTGAGCAAAGTGCCAGAGGCACACTTGGGTCCATCAGGCAAGCTGCTGCAGGGGTTGGATCGAAGTTGGCTGCCAGGGGATTTAGTATGCATGCGAAGCGCTCACGCAGTGACTTCAGGAGGACCCGTGCCAACTGTTTTGCAACAGTAGTTGACTGCAAGTGTGCCTCAAGGTCGAGAAGGCATGGCACCACATCAAACATCGACTGACAGTCAGTTTGAAGTCGGTCGGTGTGGATTGCGAACGGCTCCAGCAACTTCACATGCTGTTCTAGCTTGGTCCAGTCACGCTCTATGCTCGCCCTCTGATGTATTCCCTGCTAGCTAGTGATAGTTAGTGATAGTGATGCACAAGCTAGGTCTATTTGAAATATCGTCAGCTACTGGAAGCATTTACCTGCCAGACACACAAGCTTGAAAACCCCATTAGGAAAAAAAATGCTTGGAACACCCCACTTCATTAGATGTTTATGATGTTTTTTTATTTTATTTTACTGTCAAAATTAATAGTATAGTATAGTTTTAGCTCTTCAAAAGTTTTTCTTTAAAAAATATATTTCACTTTACTAAATTGTTATTCAAATTTCAGTTTTTATTTTCGTTTCAGTGTTCGTTTACTATGATAACCTTGGTTCACAAATGTATCTGCCCTCTCATTTGCTCTAATGTTCCCACCTGATCTCACCTCCTTCCACTGCCTTTCCGCTTTTGCGACAATGACTCCCATTGTTAGGCCGAACACAAGACCATCTCGTCATTATATAGAGTATCTGGCTGGAGTTATGTTCATTTGTGAATTCGAAACGTAATTGGTTAATTGGCCTTTGCTCTTCCAAATGAAGTGGATCAAGACCAGTTTTATGAGACACAAGTTGTTTTGTTTGTCTCCAAGGAGAGGGTTGAACTTGATACCTTGGTCAGGTTGTATTTATCGGCAAGTAGTATTGTATTGTGATATTGTCTGGATCTTGTTTTTGAATCTCTTTGTATCCTTACGATTTTCCTTTGTCTGGGGTCTATCCCTGTTCAGTCCTCGTGAGGAAATAGACTAGAGACTATTACCTTCCTGGCTTTACCCTTCTCCACCCACATCCCTCCATTCTCATCCCCTCCTCCATCCCCATCCCTCATCACCATCCCTCTATCCCAATGTTTCTGTACTGCAAATCATCTCCTACGATTCTGTCTTTTTTTTAATCACCTTCCTAAGCTTCCTCATCTCTTGTCTCCATTTCATTACAACAAAAAATCCCAAAGAAAGCTGTGCGTGGGATAAATCAGAGGTAGACAGACTACAGGCTCCTTCCTATATGTGCTTCTCTTGTTCTTTATTAAAGTGTAATCAAACATCAGGTTTAAGTGAAAAATAAATATCCAGATCTAATAAGCTGCTCAGCCGGATCGTGTAAATGCTAATTTTCAAGCTGGTTCCTATCCGCCCCTGCCGAGCGAGGGGTAGAACATCACCCTCTCCTCGTCCTCCCCTCGTCCTCTCCTCCTCTCCTCCGCCTAGTAAATCAGGGAAAATAACGACGGGATAATGACCAGTTTGTGGTCTCAAGCAGATTGAATGATAACAAACGCTGTGTGTCGCGAGCAGCTTTTCATTTAGCATGCTATCAGGGGGAAGGTCTGTGAAGCCCGGAAGGTACGGCGAACAGCTTGGCTCGCCTCATTAAAAGGGTTGTCGAATGCCTTGTAAATTTCCAAGAGCAAGGGGTGGAAAATTCACAAGACAAACTTCCATGACATGAGGGGAAAACAGAGGTTTATATGCCCCAATCCCACCCCACCCGTAGGGGACTCATTCTACCTCAGCTCTCATTCAGGAGGAGAGGCTGGAGATCTGGAGCAGGACAGATTGATTGCATCTCTGTTTTCTAATGTAAGAAAGAGAGAAAGAGTGAGAGAAAGGGAAGTGAGACAAGAAAAAAAACTTTGCCTAGCACCTAGACATACGCTAAATAATAGACATATAAATTGCTTGGTTTTCTTGTTTGGGGTGATGCCGATTTAGCTGCTAATTGGTGACAGAAGCTGTCAAACGGCTGGCAGGTAGTGATGCTGGTGGCTTCTGTCACGATTAGGTGAGAGGAGAGGAAGGAGAAAAAATGTGCTTTTCTCTAGTGAAGGCAAGAACGATATGACGGCAGTTCCCCCTCCTTCGCCTTGTCTGACATTTACCCAAAACACATTAAAAAGACAAAGAAGAGCGAGCAAAAGAAACAATAAGCTTGGCGTTATGGACCCAGTCTCTCTTTCCTCTCGTGATCTCACTTCCCTTCTTTCATTTTTTTCTCTCTTCTCTCCTCTCTCTGCTGTCTCTCAGCTTGATCAACGTGTTTGTTTGTAGAATTTGTTTGTGTTTCCTTGAGGGATAGAACGGAACACAACAAGCACACAGAAACGGCATACACACACAAACACGGACGCACAAAGACATGCATAAACACAGACGCGGTGTACACATACATACACAAACACATACACCAACACACACAGACGTGTACACACAGACACAGAGACATGCGTAAACACACCCACAGACACACAGAAACACACAGACATTAAACCTAAAGTATTTACTGAGATTGAGACAGCAGAGGGAGGAAGTAAGATAGAGAGAGATGAGAAGAAGGACAGACAGACTAACAAAGAGAGAAAGAGGGAGAGAGACGGAGGGAGAGAATGAGACAGGGACAGATAAAGGCTGACTGACTGATCTCTTGGGGCCGTCTCCCCCTCGCCCTGCCTTGATTCCCCTCGTCTCTCTGGAGCATTAGAATGAACAGTAATTAGGCTTTGATACTCTGGCAAATGAACAGTAATTATCCTGCTACTGCGGGTCCACTCTCTCTGTCTCTCTCTCTCTCTCTCTCTCTCTCTCTCTCTATTTCTCTTTCTCTCTCTGCCACTCTCTCTCCCTGGCTCTCGCTCTCTGCTGCTCATGCTCATCCAATTTTCACACCATTATTGAACGTTAAGATTAGCTCCATGGCCGTGCTCTGTGCGCCGCCGTGCACAAACACCACCGTGGCATGGTAACTGCTTCTTGCAGATGGTGTGAGGGGGATGGTGGTGGTGGGGCCTGGTGGAAAGTGGAGGAGGGGGAGAGACAGAGACAGGTCGCTACAGCCTGGCGGACCCTCAGAGGGGATTTTCTGATTATTAGATCCCCGCCAGATCATGGGCCAATTATAAAGAAAACTGTCAGTCAAGGCAAAGTGACTACGTGATTAGCAGAAATGGACAAAATCAGGTAGAGTGTGAATCTTTCCCGGGGCAGCTTTGATTTGCTAATAAGAGTGGAGAGAAGGATGAGAGAGAGGGAGGAGGGAGGAGAGGAGGACCGAGGCAAGGTCCCTAGCTGTAGCTCTGCTTGGCTCTCTTCATTTTCGCTGTGACCTTCTTAGCGCTGCTGCTCTAATCTGCACGGCGGAGGGAGACGCCAGAGGGGATGGCTCTCGCGGGGGTTCCGACGCCAGGTGCTCTGAGAGTAGCCACATGGGGGTCAGCCGGAGTCTGCCCCCAAAAAGCCAGACCAACACCCCCTGCTCTCTGCTCACTTCTCAAAGCCAGCCAGAGAGACGTAGTGAGTAATCAAAGTATTTGTCCCAAATGGCACCCTACTCCCTATTTAGTGCACTACTTTATGGGCCCTAGTTAAAAGTAATGCACTAAATAGGGAATAGGGTACCATTTGGGACGCAGAGTGTTTCTTCTCCCCTGCCCCCGTCAGCCCAGCAACCAAACTATTACCCTAATAGTTCTAAGTACACGCTGTTCTGTTCCTGCTTACAAACACTCATTTAAAATGGATACAGCACGGAGGGGAGGACTGGAGGGAGGGAGGAGAGGAGGTGTAAAAGAGGAAAAGAAGGAGAGTCACAGAGTGTCTTGGAGAGAGAGAGGGAGAGTGGACTTGGCAGAGGTAGAGGAGGCAGTCAGGCAAGCAGGCAGGTGCTCACCGGTCCTTAATTTCTAAAAGCACAACCACGACAGTGTATCCTAATTTAGTGGTTGGCCAGGCTGGGGATGACATTGTGGCTCCAGCAGGTTCCATGGTTCTATCCCAAATGACACCCTATATCTTATATAGTGTACTACTTTTGACCAGAGCCCTATGGGCCCTGGTCAAAAGTAATGCGCTAAATAAGGAATAGGGTGCCCTTGGGGGACACACCAGGCTGGGGAGAGAGGAGAGGAGAGAGGCGAGGGTAGCGATGAGCTGCTCTGAGTGGAGACAGGCAGGCAGCATCCCAGCCACAGCACGGTGGCGGTTGGGTCTATAATGAAGGAGCTCGGTGTGGGACAGCAGGCGAGGCGGCAGGGCTGACAGCTCTGGCAGGTGATGCATGGGGCCCATGCTAATTCCTCTGCAAACCAGTGATGGATCCTGAAATCTAGACCACTCATCCCATTAGCCCCTGTCTGTGACAGGAAAATCAAGATATTAAAAAATCTAACAGAACTTGGGGGAGGTCTGGGAGTGGGGGGGGGGGGGGGCATTGGGGAGTGCAAGGTGGACGTGGAGAGCCAGTCAAAGAGCATCCTCACGCCTATCTATGGCTATGTCAAATGGCACCCTAAAGGGCCCTGGTCAAAAGTAGCGCAATATATAGAGAATAGGGTGCACTTTGGCACGCATCTCCTGACTGAAGTCCCCGTCCGTCTCTATTATTATTGATGAGTTAACCTTTGAGGTTAGGGTTAGAAGGTGATGGATACTGTGCATCACCACAGTGGACCAACAGAGATAACAAGGCCCACAGTGAATCACCTGGCTCTAGCCAACTTCCTGTATAAAAATAGAATATGATATGACATACTATGCTGTAAATCCCTTTGAATAATGGTTACAGTATAGCTAGCTGAACGGTAGCTTATACATTTATGGTTGGTCAAATAAGGCATAAGATTAACCTTATACATACAGTGCCTTCGGAAAGTATTCAGACACCTTGACTTTTTCCACATTTTGTTACGTTACAGCCTTATTCAATAACGTATCCAATTATTTTTATTATACCCAATAAGGACAAAGCCCCCCAAAATGTTAAAAAAATTTTTGCAAATGTATTAAAAATAAAAACTTAAATATTAAATTTACGTAAGTATTCAGATTGTTTACTCAGTACTTTCTTGAAGCACCTTTGGCAGTGATTACAGGCATCGAGTCTTCTTGGGTTTGACGCTACAAGCTTGGCACACCTGTATTTGGGGAGTTTCTCCCATTCTTCTCTGCAGATTCTCTCAAGCCATGTTAGGTTGGATGGGCAGCGTTACTGCACAGCTATTTTCAGGTCTCTCCAGAGATGTTCGATCGGGTTCAAGTCTGGGCTCTGGCTGGGCCACTCAAGGACATTCAGAGACTTGTCCCGAAGCCACTCCTGTGTTGGCTGTGTGCTTAGGGTTGTTGTCCTGTTGGAAGGGGAACCTTCGCCCCCAGTCTGAGTTGCAGAGCGCTCTGGAGCAGGTTTTCATCAAGGATCTATCTGTACTTTGCTCCATTCATCATTGCCTCGATCCTGACTAGTCTCCCAGTCTCTGCCCCTGAAAAACATCCCCACAACATGATGCTGCCACCACAATGCCGTAGGGATGGTGCCAGGTTTCCTCCAGGCCAAATAGTTCAATCTTTGTTTCATCAGACCTTTGAGGTTAGGGTTAGAAGGGTTAGAAGAGATTCTTGTTTCTCATGGTCTGAGAGTCCTTTAGGTTCCTTTTGGCAAACTCCAAGCGGGCTGTCATGTGCATTTTACTGAATGGCTTCCGTCTGGCCACTCTAACATAAAGGCATTCGTGGAGGGCTGCAGAGACGGTTGTCCTTTTGGATGGTTCTCCCATCTCCACAGGGGAACTCTAGATCTTTGTCAAAGTGACCATCAGGTTCTTGTTCACCTCTCTGACCCTTCTCCCCCGATTGCTCAGTTTGGCCGGGAGGCCAGCTTTAGAAAGAGTCTTGGTGGTTCCAAACCTCTTCCATTTAATAATGATGGAGACCACTGTGTTCTTGGTGACCTTCAATGCTGCAAAAATAATTTTGGACCCTTCCCCAGATCCTGTCTCGGAGCTCTACGGGCAATTCCTTCGACTACATGGCTAGGTTTTTGCTCTGACGTGCACTTTCAACTGTGAGACCTTATATAGACAGGTGTGTGCCTTTCCAAACCATGTCCATTCAATTGTATTTACCACAGGTGGACTCAAATCAAGTTGTAGAAGCATCTCAAGGATGACCAATGGAAATAGGATGCAGCTCAATTTTGAGTCTCATAGCAAAGGGTCTGAATACTTATGTAAATAAGATATTTCAGTGCTTCATTTGTATTAAATGTGCAAACATTTCTAGAAACCTGTTTTCGCTTTGTCATTATGGGGTATTGTGTGTAGATTGCAGAGGAATAATTTTATATTTAGTAAATTTTAGAATAAGCCTGTAATGTAACAAAATGTGGAAAAGTAAAGTGTTCTGAATACTTTCCGAAGGCACTGTATGCATTCACTTATTGAATACATTTGTTAATTTATTGAATACTTATGATAGTCATTTTATTAAACATTTGGCCAACCATATAGTTGGCAAACTTATTGAACATGTTTGTTAATGAATGCTTATGAGTGTCATCGTATGGCACGTGGCCAACGGTATACTTTAGCTAGCTGTTGTATTGTTTCACTACTTGAAGAGATGTAGAAGTGGACGTTGCTGCTGTAAATAGACTTGCTACTCAATGGATGCATTTTCCCTGGTTTCAGCTGTTCTGTGCTCTCCATCCCCACTGCTCCTTCCCCCTAGCTTTTGCATTTCAGCACTCTGAATACAGGAGTGGTTTATTAGGGCCCCTCTCTGCTGCCTTCCTCCATTCACTAGCTCCTCTCCTCTGCGGCTCGGAGAGGACAAAAGAAAGAAAGAAGAATCCAGGTGTGTTTACCGTGTATCTTTTATCTTCTCGCGAGGATCAGGCTAATATTTTTGACACGTTTTTCTGCAAGATATAAATGACCTAGTCTTCGGACAAATAGCAAAATTAGTTGCTAGGCGAAGCCGAGCTGCAGCCACAGCCGGGTGCTCTCCTGAATCTTCTTCGCTATATATTTCTCTTTCAGAGTTGACAAATAGTAGTATGGAAGTTTCTGGGAGAAACTGAGAGGTTATGGTGACAGACAAGGAGCACAATTATCACACCATGATGAAGGAGGGCTGGCGAGGAGCGCGGCGCTCCCTTAATTACGCTCCTTTCTCCACCGGCCTCTAATGTGAGGAAAAACACGCCGTGACAAGTGTGTAAAAGAGCAAGCACTAAATTACTGTCAGGAAAAATAAACGGAGGATGGCGCGGCCTGCGCAGTGATTTACGGGGGCAATTAGTCACTGCCCCACGGAGATGCTGAGGACAGCAGTGTGGCGAGGAGAGGGGAAGGAGGGAGAGAGAGAGAGATGGGCACTGCACCCCCCTCTGATCCACCCACACTCTATTCACGGAGTTAAAGAAACAAGTAAAAGGGTGGTGTTCTGTGCTCTTGTATTGAGGGACCTATGTAGGGCAGCAGCTAGGCCCATCTCATCTCCACCATGTCTTCCTGGTTTTGGATGAGGGGATAACAGAAGCTAAATGGCAGTCCTCCCACAGCTCCAAACCAGCAATCTGACCCCTCCTGTTTAAACTGGATTAGAAGATCAATGTCATGGTTTGTATTTTGTGTTAGAGAGTAGGCCTACAAATTTCAATTGGCTTTAAATGTCATCTCAGGTGACATGGTACTTGGACATGAATAACATGATGTGGTTATTGGACAGATGATCTACTCTATATCTATGTAGTGCAACATGACATACTGGTATCGTCATTGATTATATTTAGTTTCAGGATTGTTACCAGCATACAGAATGAATATTGAAGCATTTTCTCTCTTCAGTGGAAGGCGTCAGAACACTTGAATCGCTAAACGTTTAAAATGAGCACAGTCCCACAAGCAGACTCATATCAATGGACCATAATCGCAGCTGAAAGTGACACCAGTAAAATGCCTCTTCAGTTTAAAGAACCCATCAGTGTTTCTATCTCAGAATGACTCTTTCTTGATTTCGTTTTTTTAATGTCTCCAAACAGGGGTTCAGAATTGGGGGTTACGTTTAAAGTCGTCACGTCCCTCACATTTCATGCTCAACGTGAAACGAGCCTTTATCACACATTAAAATACCTGCTGTACTTTTTAGAAAATCTAAAGCCATTGGGAATATGCGGAGCTGGCGACGAAGCTCATTGATATGTAATGGCTGATGACAGATTGTCATATCATTTTTGTTAATTTCACTCATTCCAGATCCATTGAACAAGCGTGGCATGCCCACCTCTCCCAGAGAGAGAGGAATAATCTCTGAAGTTATGTTATTGAACAAATTGGAAATTGCCACATTGTGTGGCATTGTACAGAGAAGTGACGAAATGGAGCATTTTTCAAGGAAGGGAATATAAAATATATGTTGGAGAAGGTTTTAAGAAATATATAATGATATACGGTATCATAAAGACAGTGTATACTTTCTCCATGTATGTCTGTTTTATTTTTCATTGAGGGAAGGACCTGTTGACGAAAAATCTAAACAATGGAAATCTGATGAAATGTAAGGAGTAAGCCATGTATTCTTCTGAAAGATGTTGTGAGTGATGGTCTGGGGGTCCTTTCCTTTCTTGGACAGCAGTTCCAGTAGGCCGGGCCGAGGCTACTGAGTAGATCAATAAGGTTGGGCCACATTCCCATTTCCAGATCAGTAGCCTTGAGCATGCTTGATTACACCTGTCTTGCCCATACGTATTGGCAGAGGTGTCATAAGACAGGGCTGCAAAGAAGAGTATGTGGGGAAGGAGTATGAATAGGTGGAGTACAGTAGAATAGACAGGGAGGAGCAATATGTACGTCTTTGTCCAGAAGAGCTGAGGCTAGCGTTCCCCTCAGACATTCCCTTCACACATGCATGCACGCATGCACGCACGCACATACACACTTCACTGCATCATCAACTTCTTCTACGGTGCTATAAGCATCAGGACATCAAGCTTCCCTCCTCAAGCTGTCAGCTATGTTTCTGTCCCAAATGGCACCCTTTCCCCTATATAGTGCACTACTTATGACCAGGGCCTGCAGGTCTCTGGTCAAAAGAAGTGCACTATAAAGTGAATAGGTTGCCTTTTGGGGACGCTTCCCTTGTCTTTCCTCTGGTCTGGAACACAAAGAAACGAGGGATGAGGAGGAGGAGAGGAAGAATAGAAACAGCTGGTGGAGTCGAGAGGTTGATGTAGAGGAACCCTGGAAATCAAATGTAAAAGTCTGTGGTAGCGTAGGAGCTTACTGTGTTACCTTCAACAGACAGACACTAGTACTGGTCAAGGGCATCTTTCTTCGTGGCTGATGCAGTTCAATACATCTTTGTCACTTGCACATCTTTAAAAAAAAATCTTCAGCAGCACCCCTCTCATCTCCCTCTCTCCTCTCCCTCTCCTCTTCTCTCATCCCCCCTCTCCCCTCATCTGCAACCACAGGCATTCCCACATCCCTGCTTGTTGGGGAGAAATTTCTCACAACAGACATTCTTTAAATCAGTTCAGTGCAAAGCTGTCAACACAGACATTTGCAATCAATATTAGTAAAAAAAACAACAACATTAATCCTCTACCTATAAGTTGTGCTTTGTCAATTTTTCTATTTGTTTAGTTGCCTATCTTCAGGGTTAACTGCCTTGTTCAGGAACAGAATGACAGATTTTTACCTTGTTACCTCAAGGATTCAATGCAACAACCTCTCGGTTACTGGCCCAAAGCTCTAACCGCTAGGCTACCTGCCGCCCCGACTATAGAGCCCTAGCATTTGAAAAGGTTGCAGTGCTCCTCATTATGACTGCAACATTTATTAAAGATATGTACAGGTAACTGCCAAAATAATGGAAATACTTTAGTAAATGAGGGGTACAAAGTATATTGAAAGCAGGTGCTTCCACACATCCCTCCAATAGAGTCTAGACACTTGTAGAATCTATGCCAAGGTGCATTGAAGCTGTTCTGGCTCGTGGTGACCTAACGCCCTATAAAGACGCTTTATGTTGATGTTTCATTATTTTGGCACTTACCTGTAGATGCATAATACAAGTACGAGTACATGTTTTTCAAATGTATTGGCTGTAACAGTTTTTCTGTTCATCCAAAATAATTCCAGCATCCGAACGGTGCACTGCGCACCCGCCAACTTTCCTTCAATTTGCAAGTGGCTGAAACTCATCGGAGAAAGCATTCGAGTGAGCGAAACAACGCCCCTCTGTCTCGTTATGTAGCCCATGTATCTGATGATGTCTGGCCAAAAAGAGTATGACATGCCATAATCTTTTTGGCCGGACAGCATCAGCTACATGGTCTACATGTACATGTCCTCTGCCTCGACGACGGTGGCAGTATTATCAGCAACATCTGTATTTTTACTAAACAAATGCGTATTGTATCCCTAGAGTCTAAGGTCTGGGTTTCTACTAAGTTAACATATGGAATTGTTTTAAGTTCGTTTTTTTTATGGAATTGTTTTTATGTTCATAACAAGGATCACTTATCTATTTGATTTGGAGTTTTTGACTCACTTTTATAAAACATTTTAAAGTGTCTGTCCTGTATGTGAGATATAAGAAACCTCATGAATGTATTTTTTATTTAAATACTGTGAAATTGCCCTTCAGATGTGTCCCGCGACACTTGTGGCGATCCACCATTGTGTTCGTGAGATTCTCATCTTTCCATACATGGGTCGTATTATTGTGTAGCCATTTGGATGCTACAGATGTTTTTGTGAGAAGTGCAATTTTCTGGATGTCTCCTGGTCTGACAAACATTGAGATGCAGCCAAAGCAAAAAACGCATATCTCTAGTTTAAAGAGGGTATTTATTTTTTTATTATTCCTTTAAAAAAAAATAATGCTTTGAGCGGAGCATGGGGGGGGGGGGGTCCAGTTCATGAGGGCCCTTGATGATGTGAGGCCTGAGGCAATTGCCTCTTCTGCCTAATGGTAAGTCCGCCAGTGGAAACAGACTATATTAAACCAGGCCCACTTACTGTACCAAGATTGCTTATAAGCAATAGAGAGCCACTGCACTAAGAACAAGAGGTATGAAGAAGCCCCATGAATCAGTCAGGGTAATGGGGGAAGGCCAAGTGTAATAAATAATACAATAACAAGCCTAACTAATGAGCTGTTGCCAAGGTGCACCGTCTCACAGTAATATAGTCCCCTCTTACCAAACCCAGGTAATAATTTCAGGGAGCCTCTCCTCGGCCGCGCAGTGTTCACTGGATGATGAAGCGTCACCATAAGGGAACACCTGTGCAATTAAATCCTCAAATCTTTTTTTCACGTTACATTAATTTCAGACCTATTGTAAAGGCACAGCGATGAGCACACTAATAATGTGGTCTACTTGACTCGGTGTCTTACTAAAACAGGGCGTCTAATTAGGTAATGGTAATTAATTAAAGATAAACGGAGCTAATCAGGGCCTGTTAGCACTCTCTTCTTTTGGCATTAAGACACTGCAACGGTCTCCTGCGCTCTCATTGGGTGGCCCAGTGGCCCTGTCATCTGTGGAAAAGAACATGAAAAATACATGTTTTTAACAGAAGCACTGGGATAGTTCCTAATGGCACCCTATTCCCTATATAGTGCAGTACTATATACCAGGTCCCAGATCCTCCAGATCTAGAGGAGGAGGAAGAGGGGAGACACCCCTTTGCCTTGGTTGAGATCAGATGTTGTTGCTTGTTAATTCAATTATCTGTTCTTATGTCATTTTAGGGCATCTGCTTCTGTAAGGATCAGGGCAAAGCCTTTTATGTATTAGCTACTGTAACATGTACCAGCAGCGTACTACCCTGCATTTCACTTCTGGCTCTGAAGCTAAACAGTGTTGGTCCTTGATGAGAGATCAGATGATACTGGAAGTGGTGTTGTAGGAGACCAGTAGGAGGCACTCTTTCATCTGTTCCAAAACAAATATCCCAATACCACAGGGCAGTGATTGGGGACATTGCCCTGTGTAGGGTGCTGTCTTTTACATGGGAAGTTAAATGGGTTTCCTGACTCTCTGTGGTCACTAAAGATCCCATGGCACTTATCGTAAGAGTAGGGGTGTTAACCCTGGTGTCCTGGCTTCATTCCCAATATGGCCCTCATACCAGCATGGACACCTAATCATCCCCAGCTTCTCAATTCCTCCTCTCCCCTGTATCTATTCCCCAGGTCGTTGCTGTAAATGTTAACTTGTTTTCAGTCAACTTACGGTACCTGGTAAAATAAGGGTTAAAAAAAGTATGTTGAAATAGGAGTTGGGATCTATATTAATCAATGTGTTTAGATAAAAAAAAACTCAAACCAGGAAAGCTTAAGTGCATAAGTAAAACTTGGGGAAAAAAACAGGAATGTGATAACATTTTTATAAAAACGATAAACGCAAACTTAGCAGGCTCCCTTCACCATTAATTGGTAGTGTAGATGCTGCGCCTCAGATTTTGCTGATGGTGGGACTGTAGATGCGGTGTAATGTTTAACACAGCATCACATTAACAGGGTATGTGTCTGTCTGTATTTCATACCCCCTTCGTTTCATGAAGAATACATTATACCCCCCCGCCCAACAAATATTCAGCTTGCTATCATTTCACTTCTAATTATAAAACAGGGGCGGTCTGAGTTATGAGAGGAGCTTAAAATGTGGGCGTGCGCACACACACACGCACACGCACACGCACACGCACATACACACACGCACACGCACACACACACACACACACACACACACACACACACATACACACACACACACACACACACGCACACACACGCACACGGGAACTTTGTTGTTCCAGTATAGCGTTAATACCCTTTTGATGTTATACCAGAAGGAAGGCCTCTCTCTCTTCTCCTGTACACTCCTGTACCCATTATCTCCGAGTGGGAACCATTAAAAAACAGTTCATGGAAAAAAGTTAATGGCTATCATAATGGATGTTGACTTCATATTGAAACGGAATGAAATGATTTAGAAAAGAGAGAGAAAAGAGAGGAGAGTGTAAGAAATATTATTGAGAGAGGGAATAGGAGGAAAGGGTTGTTGGGATGCTGCTGTCTTCTGTGGTGTCGTGGGTCCTTCACTCCTTCATGAGGAGGAATAATTTAGTAAATGCTATTATTTTCTCCCCCTCTTCTCTCCTCTCCTTTCCCCTTCTCTTCCTCTTGGTACACTAGAGAGTGTTCAGCCTGCTACAAGGAGGAAGGGTTGCTCCCTCGACACGCATCATTAGAAGGGGTTTTACTTGCGACAAGCAGGCTATTTGGCTGTCATTGGGATTGTTTGAAGAGAATATGTTTCTGTAGAGTACTCAGGGGAGACCAGCCACATCAGGAAACAGAAAAAACCCAGGCAGATCACCCTTGAGCGCTTGACACTGCTTTTATGCATTTGTCAATATTAAAGCTAATAGATGAGGGCCCGGCTGGCTGCATGTGTAAATTGGACGCTTGCAGACTGCTAGCCGCCCCCAATGCAACCTGACCTCTAACCTCTCTTGTCAGTTTCTCCCTGACCTTGTGTTTGCTAATTGCCAAGGAGTGTATTATTGTATTATTTCTTGTTAAGTGAACTCTCCGTGTGTAGTGGGATGGAAATATTTTACATGGTGGGGTTGGAGTACAGTCTTGTCTTGTAATGGATTGTAGCTCAGGACCAGTGGAATGTAACAACATGGGTTTGGAATGTTTATAATGCAGTATTTATGAGGCTTGTGCTGTTTCATATAATGAAGTCTGACTTTAGCATTGATGCATTTCTAATTATTTTATTAAGACAGAGTACATTAACTACCACCCACCAAGACTTACTTACATACAGTGAAGTAGCTGAGGGTGCTGTAAAGAAGCACAAACAGGGCAATAAAAACACAATATCAGGAAGTAACTTAAAATAACTTAAGTATAATGATGACAGGATCGAGAGGGAGACCCCGACGCAATTGCATAAAAAGCCTAACGTCTGTAGCCTACGTTGATGTAAAGCAGACCGTCGGAGACAGCAATAGTGAGTATTGAAGTGGGGCCTAGCCTGGTGTCTGACTGTGTCGTTGTGTGGACATGATGGACTGTCAGACAGAGAGCGGGGTCCATAATGCTGCCATCACCGATCCAAAGTGACGGGTGTTTCAGCAGCAGCAGTATTTAGAATTGAAATGAGACAGAATGGAGGCAGAGGATGCTACCCAAATGGCACCCTATTCCTTTTATAGTGCACTACTTTTGACCTGGGACCATAGGGCTCTGGTCAAAACCAGTGCGCCATATAGGGAATAGGGTGCCATAGGGGATGCAGACATGGAGATCCTCCTCATTATGCTGCCTCCCTGAGGGTGGTGTGGCTGTGGCCAGCCTGACTCTGCTGCTACTTCGGAGGATGAGGAGGAGACAAGGGCATCCTTTCAGTGCTACAAAGAGACTTTTCTCAAATGAGATGAAAAACTAAGAAATAGGGGAACAAACACGCAGGCAGGCACACACACACACACACACACACACACACACACACACACACACACACATAGGCACAAGCACACATGCAATCGAATGGAGAATATCAGTTTGTCTTCTTCTTCTGTTATCTGTATGATGTTTGTGTTCCATTTTTCTGTTGCTCACTATGGGCAAAACAGGCAAACATGATGGCAACATGGGCCACATCTGATTCCCTACAGTTTGAGATGAGAGAGGAAGAAAGGACGGCAAAGAGGGGTAGATAGAAGAGAGGAGAGGGAAGGAGAGGTATAAAGAGGAGAAGAGAGGATAAAACAGGAGAGACGGGGATGGATGACGGTTGGTGGTGTGAAATAGCATTGCAGCAATCGGCCGCGTGTCCAAAAGCATCTGCATCAGTGGTGCTGATTGCAAGGCACCCGCTGGCACTGTTTAGATAGTTTGACTACATCAAGCTCTCTTCCAGGCTCTTACTGGTGCCATTAGACGATGCTGAAGATGAAAGGTGTATTTTTAAAATTGTTGATTTTCCGTGTAATGATAGCTCGTGCAATTAAGAGCTGGCTTCAGGCTCTGCGTGTCCTTGTGTGAAAAATTGCAATTATGTATGTGCATTGGTGTGTGTGTGTGGGGGGGAGTGCGTGTGTGTGTGTATGTGGGTCTGCATGTGTATATGCTTTCAGATTGATTTTCTTGGTTGAAAATGAGTATGTTCATGGCATACACTGCACAGGTTTAGTTTATTAACACCATTTGGAGAGTTCATGAATTTAATTCCTAGATTCATATTAATAGAATTTGATGGCACAGAAATGACATTTTTACATTTTCTTTGAACATATTATTCTACAAAAGGAAAATGAATTGACATTTAATGTATTATCTTTATTAAAGCCTTTATCTGTAATGATTTAACATGTAATGGTCACAATGAACCAAATACAGAGAAATACTGTAAAATTCAAATTGTTTACACATTAGCTATTGTTGTACACTAATTGTTTGGTGGTTCTGTAAAGCAATACCTTTGCTGGAAGTGTCCACATTCTTAAATGTCAGTGTCATATGCCCTCATAGCATTTATTGAAATAAACTCTTACTGTCAGAAACAACACTATATATACAAAAGTATGTGGACACCCTTTCAAATTAATGGATTTGGCTATTTCAGCCACACCCGTTGCTGACAGGTGTATAAAATCAAGCACACAGCCATGCAATCTACATAGACAAACATAGACAGTAGGATGCCACCTTTCCAACAAGCGAGTTCGTCAAATTTCTGCCCTGCTAGAGCTTCCCCACGCGCTCCAGCGGGTAAATTTCACTGGTCACCCCCAAAGACAATTCCTCCTTTGGCCGCCTTTCCTTTCAGTTCTCTGCTGCCAATGACTGGAACAAATTGCAAAAATGACTGAAGCTGGAGACTCATATCTCCCTCACTAACTCCCTCACTAGCATCAGCTGTCAGAGCCGCTCACAGATCATTGCACCTGTACATAGCCCATCTGTAAATAGCCCATCCAACTACCTCATCCCATTTTTTTTCTCCTTTCACCCCAGTATCTCCACTTGCACATTCATCTTCTGCACATCTATCACTCCAGTGTTAAATTGCTAAATTGTAATTACTTCTCCATCATGGCCTTTTTATTGCCTTACCTCCCTATTCTTACGTCATTTGCACACACTGTTCTATTGTGTTATTGACTGTACGTTTGTTTATTCCATGTGTAACTCTGTGTTGTTGTTTGTGTCGCACTGCTTTGCTTTATCTTGGCCACATCGCAGTTGTAAATGAGAACTTGTTCTCAACTGGCTTACCTGGTTAAATAAAGGTTAAATAAATAAATAAATAACATTCCCCGGTCAACTGTAAGTGTTTTACTGTGAAGTGGAAAAGTCTAGGAGCAACAACGGCTCAGCCGTGAAGTGGTAGGTCACTCAAGCTCACAGAACGAGACTGCAGAGGGCTGAGTGCTGAAGCGCGTAGCGCGTAATAATCGCGTGTCCTCGGTTGCAACACTCTCATGAAATGGGTTTCCATGGCTGAGCAGCCGCAGACAAGCCTAAGATCACCATGCGCAATTCCAAGTGTCATCTGCAGTGGTGTAAAGATCGCCGCCATTGGACTCTGGAGCAGTAGAAACGTGTTCTCTGGAGTGATGAATCACGCTTCACCATCTGGCAGTCCGACGGACTAATCTAGGTTTGGTGGATACCAGGAGAACACTTCTTGCAAAAATGCGTAGTGCCAACTGTAAAGTTTGGTGGATGAGAAATCCCCCCAAAACCTTTGGGATGAATTGGAACAGGCCTAATCACCCAACATCAGTGTCCGATCGCACTCATGCTCTTGTGACTGAATGGAAGCAAGTCCCCACTGCAATGCTCCAACATCTAGTGGAAAGCCTTCCCAGAAGAATGTAGGCTGTCATAGCAGCAAAGGGGGGAGCAATTCCATATCAATGCCCATGATTTTGGAATGAGATAATCGACGAGCAGGTGTCCACATACTTATGGTCATGTAGTGTATTTCCTCTTGAGTAGACACACAAGACAAAAATTGTCTTTGTTTTCCAGTGTATTATTTTCATGGTATGGATGGTATAATAGTTTAGTGTTTGTCTGAGTGTGTATGGGGGATGTGTGTGTGTGTGTGTGTGTGTGTGTGTGTGTGTGTGTGTGTGTGTGTGTGTGTGTGTGTGTGTGTGTGTGTGTGTGTGTGTGTGTGTGTGTGTGTGTGTGTGTGTGTGTGTGTGTGTGTGTGTGTGTGTGTGTGTGTGTGTGTGTGTGTTAGGGCTGTAGGGTGGATTGTCAAAAGGGCTGACATTGCCATGAGAGTAATTGTGTTGTTCCATGACATTCACTTCTGCTAAATGTAATCACTTTAAATAATGTCAGTGACATCTTGTGAAGTATTTGGTGGAAGAAAAGCCACTATATAGGGCAGGCATCATAGTGTGTGATCCTGAGTGTCTGCCTCATCTTCCCTTTCATTAGAGATGAACAGCCCGAGGTGGGACTGGGGCGGGGGGCAGATGGGGGAGAGGAGGGGAGGGAGATCATGTGTGTGTGTGTCTGTGTGCATGCAGGGGGTGGGCAGTGGGTACGGGAGGGGGTGGTTTTGCTGCAAATGGTAAATAAGATTGTAACAGTTACAGCTCCAGCGCTCTGCCCAGAAGACAAAAGTGACTGATGATTAGCTTAATATTTGTTGCACAATGCACCATAGGGCTGAACGTTGTGAACATTTATTGCTAGTGCCAGGCTCTTTCAGCTAGCATTTAATCACATCAACTCTGGCCCTGTGAAATCCATTGTAATTTTACTAACAGTCACACAGTGTGTTTGATAAGAAAAAAAGAGAGCACATTTTATCACAGCGGCTGCATGATGCGCTCTTCCCATTCATACCTCGAGGCATGGTGCTGTACAATTCGGCGTGAACTTTCGACACTTAAATGCTAAACCGCGACTGATTTTGGATGATAATAGGGGCCTTAATAGAAGCTGATCTCTTTGCGATGGCTTGGAGGAGTCGTCCTATCGTATCGCGCGCTGGCTGCTGTAATGCAATATGAGCAGACAGCTTCAGGAAGAAAAAAAACCTGAGGAAGGAAGGGAGGAAAGAAGGAAGGGTAGAGATACTGAAGGATAACACAATGCACAATCCTCCTGGCTGGCTGAGAGGGAAACATGTCTACCAGAGTGTTGCTGTGTATCAGGGTGAGAGAGAGGAGAGGAGGAGAGCAGGAGACTGGAGCGGTAACAGGAGACATGTCGGGAGAGAGAGAGGAAGGGAAGGAGAGGGACCGCCGGTAAGTGTATCTGGCAGAGTGAGGATCGAGACGAGGGGGGCTTGATGGTGTAAAAATGGAGCTGACCCTTTAGCCCTCTAAGATCCACAAATGGACGGAGGCGTCATATGGGACAGGCCTGGAGTCAGAGACTGACCTGCTCAAGGTTGTCAGCAGCCTGGGTCAACCTTCACCCAGCTCCCCTTGAATACTGTAAGCAAGCTGCTGCCTGGCTGGATGGAAGAAGCAGCCTAAAGAGCCAGGAGCAGGGAACCTCCATGGTAATTCTCTGCCTCTATTGTCATGGTGAATTGGTCCTAGATGGTTGAGGGCTGGATCCCAAATAGCACCCTGTTCCTTATATAGTGCACTACTTTTGACCAGAGCACTTAAGGGAATAGGGAGCCATTTGAGACACTGCCCTGGATTGCCTTGCAGGAAAGGAATACTCTTCTTGTCCTGTCATTATGAGACTAACAGAGATAACAGGCAGCTCCTCCCTCCAACAGGGAGGGAATGAACACACAAAACCCTGAGCGATCATGGTAATGATATGGTAATTAATGACGTGGTTACAGTGTAATTAGTGTCCTCTTAATGAAAGTGATACTAATGCTCTCACAATCGAGGGATAATTTATATTGGGAAACAGACAAAGGATTAGATGTAGACAAAGCATGATTTTAAAGCACTGTTTTTTAAAAAGATAGAGTTTGCTACAGCAGGAAAATAATCCTGCAAGAACAGGAAATACGAATTATCATTAATAGACGTTGTTTTTATGGGTTGATACATTTTTTGTTAGGGCAAATCAAGTCGGACATTTTAAAGTGGAAATTAAAAAACTTTACAAGGCATTTTTAACATTGAATAAACTAGTTTGTATTTCCTGCTTAGCAGGAAAATTCTCAGCAACAAAAGAGTGATCAAATTAAGATCCTGCATTTGTATATGGATCATTTTCCTGCGTATTATTGTCCTTGAAATATCCCTTTTATTACAAGAGAGTTGGCTACTGCTATTGCTCTAGCCAGCAGGGTTAGGTACATACACACTCCTTGTGTGTGTCCCAAATGGCACCCTATTCCCTATAGTGCAGTACTTACTTATATAGGGGACAGTGTGCCATTTTGGACGCAGACCTTGAGTCCATTCAATTACATGCTACAGTAGTGCTGCTGTCTTGACTGCTGGTGATAAAGTGTTAAGTGGGGGTAGCGACCAGTGTAATTAAACTTGAGATGAATTTGCTGGTGTGTCCTGGACTACAGTATGTGTTCTTTAAAAGACACATTGTCTGTTGCTGTAAATCACGTCGTCAGCGTATACAGGCTACCGTAGTTGGAATGTATTTAGTGTGAGATTCGAAGTATAGTTGTAATTGTTAAGTAAATGGGGTAAATCCATTTTAAATGAACAGTTTGACAACCCTGTTTGTAAGATTTTAAATTATATCAAACCCAACTGTTTATCTTTCCCAGTGATGAAGACATGGATGTTTCATGATATGGCGGGATGTGCAAAATGAGTCAACTTTCAGCACCTTTATCTCCTGAATGTTTTGCGCTCAGGTCCAAAAAGTCCCTTTCGGACCACTTCTTCAATGTATGAAAAGTTTTGTTTCAATCAAATGGGATGCTGTCAAAAAGCTATTGAATTCACATGGATTTACCCTATGGTGTGTTTTCATTTTGTTTCATTCATTTGGTTGTTGCTGCCCTGTGAGATACTGAGTGTACAGTAAGCAGAGTGTGCAACATAGTTAAGGTGATGAAAACAGTAATCAGGCAACTGTAGGCATGTTCGTCTATATTAAGGCGTTTCCTCTTCGGCGTGAATATTACAGCACACAGCAGGCCCACTCAGAGGAGAGAGGAAGCGAAAGGAAAGGAAGAAAGAGAAAGGGAGAAAGGAGAGAGAGAGAAAAAGAGAGGGGAGAGAGCGGGAGAAAGAGGGAGAGATGGAGAAGGAAAGAGAGGGGGAGAGAGAGGGAGAAAGGAGAGAGAGAGAAAAAGAGAGGGGAGAGAGCGGGAGAAAGAGAGAGAGATGGAGAAGGAAAGAGAGGGGGAAAGAGCGGGAGAACGAGAGAGAGATGGAGAAGGAAAGAGAGGGGGAGAGAGGGAGAAAGAGAGAGAGATGGAGAAGGAAAGAGAGGGGGAGAGAGGAAGAAAGAGAGAGAGATGGAGAAGGAAAGAGAGGGGGGGAGAGAGAGGGAGGGAGGTAGAAAGAACAGAAAACTGCCAGCAGTGTCAGATGCTTCCCGCATTATTATCATTTCTGATGCATTTAATATCCCCGTTTTTAGCTTTGAAGACAATCTTTGGGGAATATTGAATCTAAGCATTCTCTTCTGCCTTGCTTTCCCTTCCTCGTGCAGACACAAACTGAACTAATTAGCCTCATACCTATAGGCACACTTTTTCATTTTCCCACATTTTTATTTCCTTCTCCGTGATGTCTCTCGCTGACTCCCTCTCTCCGGCCCTGCCCCCTCCTTCCCCTCCTCTGTTGTCTTGTTATAACACTGTGCCATTGGCACTTTCTTTCTTTTATATTTTCGCATGCAAATTGGTGCTGAGTGCTTTTTACGAGCGTCCTCCCAACCTATTAGTGGTTGTGGCCTGCGGAGGGCCCTCTTCTTCTCTACACTTAAGGAGGCTGACATAGACAGGCCAGCATACTGAATCCCTGTAACCTTTTACCCTCTCTCTATCCAGCACCGTGCCTCCTTAAGGCCCTCTTAACCCAGTCCACAGCGCCTCCATCTTGTTAGTTAGAGGAGGTAGCATCCCGGCTGTACTGTTCTGCAGGAGTTCAAAGTTACACACAAGTCCTACTGTCATACTGAAGTTAAGCTTAGGACCTTTTGGAATGCATTTGTGAAATCAATAGGGCAGTCCCTAGTGATGTCGTCGTCGTCGTCCCCCCACCCGCCTCTTTCTTTCAACCCTCCACTGCCACTGCCACGCTCCACCCCACCCTTCTATACACTTGTCACAGATTCCTTTAAGAATACCGCAGTGATAACCTGCAGCTATATGATGCACACTAAAGAGTCTGTTTTACATAGCCAAAGGGTCCAATGTGAGGTTCTCCCCGCCACATGAACGGATGTTATTCACAACAATATGCTAAGTATTGTCACCTGGGAACACCTTAAAAGGAAGTGGATTTGGGGATTAAAACACTTGGAAAGTCATTATTTAAAGAAGTTTCATTTTATGTTTTTATACCGTTGGACCCGAAAGAGGTATCCTACCGATATATCACACAATCCAAGGGTAAATGTTGCCTTAGATTATGTGCCTTGTTCCAAGGCTACTACTGTAGGTTCATTGATATTTCCTGATATATTACACAGCGTATGTCAGGCTGCGCATACTACACATATTCAGTAGACTATAGACAATGTAGTTACAGTATTCATTGACAAAGATGTTATATTGTAGATTATAAACTGGGTGGTTCGAGCCCTGAATGCTGATTGGCTGAAAACCGTGGTATATCAGACCGTATACCAGGGGTATGACAAAACATGTATTTTTACTCTTCGTTGGTAACCAGTTTATAAAAGCAATAAGACGCCTCGGGAGGGTGTGGTATACGGCCAATAGACCACGCCTAAGGGCTGTATCCAGAACAGCTCTTAGCCGTGGTATATTGGCCATATACCACACCCCCTCTGGCCTTATTGCTTAATTATAGTAACATTGTTATATTAGTGAGCAGTACAATGCAACATTTGGGGATTAAAACACTTGGAAAGGCGGCAGGGTAGCCTAGTGGTTAGAGCGTTGGGCTAGTAACTGAAAGGTTGCAAGTTCATATCCCTGAGCTGACAAGGTACAAATCTGTCATTCTGCCCCTGAACAGGCAGTTAACCCACTGTTCCTAGGCCTTCATTGAAAATAACAATTTGTTCTTAACTGACTTGCCTAGTTAAATAAAGGTAAATAAATATTGATGTCTCTTTTCATACTAAAAATATTTAACTACACGTAAACAGTCCAACATCACTATGTTTGTCAGAAAGATATGGAGCTTTTAAGATACACTTTTCCTCAGTGGCAGTAGGATGGTACACTGCTCTGAAAAGTGAGGCGTCTCTGTGTAGAAGAGATATATTCTGAAACGCTTCATCCAGACTTGTACAGGGAGAGGGGAGGGAGAGTAACAGAGGAAAGGAGGGGAGAGTAGAGGAGAAAAGAGGGGAGAGACAGAGGAGAGGGAAAGGAGAGAAGGGAAGAGGAGAAGAGGAGAGAGGGGACAAGGAGAGAGGAGAGGATATATCTTCTGCATTCAACTTCTGCACATCAATCACTCCAGTGTTTAATTGGTATAATGTCATTATTTCGCCACTATGGCCTATTTATTGCCTTGCCTCCCTTATCTTACCTCATGTGCACACACTGTATATAGTTTTTTTTATTCTGTCTTATTGACTGTATGTTTGTTTATTCCATGTGTAACTCTGTATTGTTGTATGTGACGAACTGCTTTGCTTTATTCTTGGCCAGGTCGCAGTTGTAAATGAGAACTTGTTCTCAACTAGCCTACCGGGTTAAATAAAGGTGAGAAAAAAAATGAAAAAAAGATCATTAAGTCTCAATGTGCCATTTTTTATGATATACGGCTAGTGTCACAGGACAGAAGCAGGCTTTAACAGCACTGTAAAGCATCTTGACAGGGTCTCTGAAGAGCTCTATGATCACTGGCTATAAAACTATGCAGATGGTTGCAGATGATCAGCACAGTGTGAGAGGAATACAAATATGATGACTGCAGTAAGTCTTATGTGAAAATGTAGATCATGACAAGACAAAAGAGAAGCAATGTTTTAACTTCGGGTTTGGTGATTTACAGATACAGAACCATGATTAGCCTACTACTTCAACTACTTGTAATTTACAGTGACTTCAGAAAGTATTCACACTCCTTTACTTTTTCCTCTCTTTTTTTTGTGTTATAGCCTGAATTTAAAAAATATTCAATTGAGATGTGTCACTGGCCTACACACAATACCCCATAATGTCAAAGTGGAATTGAGCTGAGCACCACTGAGCACCACTCTTCAAGCATGGTGGCGGCTACATCATGTTATGGGTATGCTTGTCATCTGCAAGGACTACAGAGTTTTGGGGGGGGATAATAATAAACAGAATAGAGCTAAGCACAGGTAAAATCCCAGAGGAAAATGTGCTTCAGTCAGCTTTTCAACAGACACTGGGAGATAAATTCACCTTTCAGCAGGACAATAACTTAAAACACAAGGCCAAATATACACTGGAGTTGCTTTCCAAGATGACATTGAACGTTCCTGAGTGACAAAGTTACAGTTTTGCAGAGCATTTGGAAAGTATTCAGGTCCCTTGACTTTTTCCACACTTTGTTTCATTACAGCCATATTCTAAAATGGTAAAAAAAAAACTTTAAAAAAAAAAAAAAAAAAAACTTGACAATTCACTCACAATACTCCATAATGACAAAGCATAGACAGGTTTTTAGAACGTTTGCAAAAAAACAAACAAATATTTACATACAGTAGGTATTCAGACCCTTTGCTATGAGACTCAAAATTGAGCTCACGTGCATCCTGTTCAATTGATCATCCTTGAGATGTTTCTACAACTTTATTGGAGTCCACCTGTGGTAGATTCAATTGAATGGACATGATTTGAAAAGGCATACACCTGTCTATAGTGCATGTCAGAGCAAAAGGCAAAAACCCAAATACAGGTGTGCCAAGCTTGTAGCGTCATACCAAAGAAAACTCGAGGCTGTAAATGCTGCTAAACGTGCTTCAACAAAGTACTGAGTAATGGGTCTGAATACTTATGTAAATGTGATTTTTTTGCTTTGTCATTATGGGTTATTGTGTGTAGATCTGTCATGCCCTGACCATAGATTGCTTTGTGTGTTTCTATTTTTTGTTTGGTCAGGGTGTGATTTGGGTGGGCATTCTATGTTTGTATGTCTAGGTTTTTGTATTTACATGTTTCGGTTCTCAATCAGGGACAGCTGTCTTTCGTTGTCTCTGATTGGGAATCATACTTAGGTAGCCTGTGTTGTCATCTTAGTTTGCGGGTAGTTCATTTCTGTTTAGTGTTATTCACCTTGCAGGACTGTTTCGGATTTCCTTTTTCTTGTTTTGTTTATTCAGTGTTCAGTGCAATTATTAAAGATGAACACGTACCCTGCTGCATTTTGGTCCGATGATTCCTCTTTTCCGATGAAAGCCGTTACACGATCGACGAGGGGGAAAAAAAACAATTTAATACATTTTAGAAAAACGCTGTAATGTAACAAAATGTGGAAAAAGTCAAGGGGTCTGAATACTCCGAATGCCCTGTATTATACATAGTAAAACACATTTTACAGGTTTTCTTTTCATGGAAAACTGTGAAACTTTTCTTATGTCAAATCAGCAGATACTTTCCTTATGCTACAAAACAGCAGATACCCAGACATGTTGCCCCTCAATTAAACCATTAAAGCCCATATGAAGGTCAATTAAAGCCATATGAAGAGTTTGTCACCGCTGTACGTCCCAGATCTGTGGCTTTGTCCCATATCACACCATATTCCCTATATACTGCACTATTTTTGACCACAGCCCTATGGGAACCTGTTCAAATATGGTGCTATTTTGGACACAGCCTGTGTGTTCCTGCTGAATGTTTACGGAGGTAATTCAGGTTAAGGACCTTGGATACACAGCACAGGCCCACCTGGGAACACAACCTTCTGGTCACAAGTCTACTGCTGTGCTCTACTAAGCAGCCCTGTGCTAATTGGGCTGGAGGTATAACTCGTAGGATTTTACATGTAATTAAATCGACACCTCAGGCTTCTGCTAACGACTCCCATGGTTGTATGTAAGGTGGATGGCAAATACAAAGTAAAAAGCAGTATATAAGCAGTATAAAAACATCATCATTACTGCTCATCACTGCTTGTATATTCTGTAACAATGCTTATGGAAAAAGACACACCCTGTAATTATTATGCTAATATGTATTTATTTCATGACACACTAAAGTCATAACCAGAGGATTGTTCTGTTTCATTGTTTAATGGATTTAAGATATATTATGCATGAAGATTCAGGAAATGAATGTGTCTTGTTATAATCACGAGGCTACTGCTGGCAGATGAGTAATTTGTTGTGTGACTAATGTATAATTGAATCCCCTATTTATGTTGAAGAGTTGAAATAGCAGTCTGGAAATGAGCAAGCCATGCATTGCTATGGACTTGTCTGTTTAACATTGATGGTGCCTTTCAATTGTCTCTGACAGGTTATCTCACATTACTCACATTGCAGTACGTGTACAGGTGCTTGAATATCGTCTAAACGCACCCTGTTGGTGTCTTCGCTCAACTTACATAAGTCTTTATGATATTTCTGAGTACAGTACCATATGCCTGTACTCACTGCCAGTGTACGTGTGACGACTGTGTTACAACTCTCATTTGTATAATATTTTGATTGTTTCCTATGTGTGTCGTGCAGCATCAGGGTCCGATTCAACCTCTGAATGTTGACTGAACCGTGAGTAATTGGGTGGTCAGTTCCTTGGCTAATTAGCGTAGCGTTAATGTGTGATGCTCCCCTGGGGTCTCTGTGGTGTGTGTGTGTGTGGTGGGGGCTGGCATGGCCATGTGGTTAAGCCGCTGCTGACATTAGCCCATGGGCAGCCTGGGAGGAGGTGCTAGCTAGCATTCATCTACCAACCGGTAAAGTAGACCCATCACCCATCCACTCAGTCCCTACCAGGCTGGGTGGTGTGGTACAGTAGACTGAGGGCTCCCCCAGTTCAAGATCTTCAATGTCCTAGTAAAGAAGCAAGGACGCAGGCCACACAGGGAATTAATGACGCTATGGAGAGACAGTCTGCGTCACAAATGGCACCCTATTCCCCATGGGCTCTGGTCAAAAGTAGAGCACTATATGGGGAATAGGGTGCCATTTCAGACACAACCTTTAGTTTCTCCTATCCTCATCCGTAAACCCATCAGCTCTATGATATCCTGACAGGCATATAGGCCACGCTCCGTCCTCCCAGCATGCTCTGCTCTCTGACCGCTGGCAGACCGAGCGAGTAGAGCCCAGAGCTGAGGGCAGGCAGGCTGCAGTGGAGCGCAGAGCCGGATGTCGGCATAAGGCGCCTTGCCAAGTGCCCTTGCCTGTACCATCATGGATGTTGATTTCAATTAACTCAATCACATGTTCCCAGATTGACCTTTCCTGTTAGGACAGCCAGGGCTGCAGTCTTTTGTTCCAGTTCTCTCCACAAACGCCTTGGGGGGCTAGCAGTGTTAAGTTGTGTGGTTGGTTGGTATTTGTGTGGCTGCTGGCGATGGTATCTCCTCTCTCCTCCTCCGATCCTCGGTTAGGTTGGCCAAGACATTTCAACATTTCAGAGGCGGTTTTCCAAGGCTCTATGGTCAGCTTGACAACCACCAGAGGGAAAGGACAGAGGGTGAGGATAGCAGGCTAATGATGTAAAGGACTAGGCTGGTAATCAGTCTGAGCAGTGGCTGGTCCTGTCCTGTCAGGCTGTGTGGTGGCAGACTGGTGGTTAATGACTGGTGCTGGCAGGATGGTAGTGGCGGATTGATTGATGCTGGCCTGTTCTCACATGCAGAGTGCTGTCATGTAGACCCCACTGTGTAAACACAGTCACTGTGGTGATTATCTTAGCTCCTTAGACCCTGGAATGGTCAGTGGCCAGGATTGGCTAGCTGAAATGCCGCCCAAAAATAGATGGTAGACTAGCATGTAGCTAGCTCACTGCAGCTAATTATATGTTGCCCTAAAACAGACAGGTAGCAGGGCAATAGCCGCCTTTTGGAGGATACAAAAATGTAAAAGCCAATAAATAAAACTGTTGCAGTCAAAATGACAGGGAGAAAAATAATCCATTGCAAAATAATGCAAATTCCAGTCGATGGAAATACATTTGACCATCATTCTTATTGGTCTATAGGTTAATTTGCATAATTCTGTGGAATTAAATTGGCCTGTGTGTATTTTCATTAGTCATCATGTATCTTATTTATCCAGCACAACTATCACAGCTGCAGCTCCTCAGATGGTAAAACGTTTATAAGCCCATTCATTGCACAACAATTGTAAATACAATTGCGTGTTAAAAACAGTTTTGGTATATGATTAAAAAGAGCTACTATTTTTATTTCTCATCAGGTAATTGAAGCAGGCTCCCATTCACAATTCAAGTGCAGGCGACAGGCTACCAGCAAGTCACCCACCACTTTGCAATGTGAGCTGGAGGCACTATGCTTTTAAAAAAAAAAACGTCATTGTTTGTAACCTGAATGTTTTATTTCATATTACTTGCTTCAAATTAGCCTATTGGCAAAAGCCGACCATGGAAATGTGGAGGCAATTATTTTATAAAGACTTCATAGGTGGTTAGAGCGTTGGACTAGTAACCGAAAGGTTGCAAGTTCATATCCCCGAGCTGACAAGGTACAAATCTGTCATTCTGCCCCTGAACAGGCAGTTAACCCACTGTTCCTAGGCCGTCATTGAAAATAAGAATTTGTTCTTAACTGACTTGCCTAGTTAAATAAAGGTAAATAGGTGGTGCATGAGTTTCAAGTTTGGGGAAAGCTTACAATTCTTCCTACCATTTCTACCATTCTGCGTGCAAGTTATGATTTTCATATGAGCATTTTTGTGGAACAGTTCCATTTCAATAATGTTTACATTTGTCAAAATTATTGTCACATGGTTAATCATAAAAATCTTAAAAAGTCAACTAATGCGAGATCACCAGCCTCTGCCATAATGGACACACTCATACCATGATTCTTTGGCTTAGTGGCTCAAGAAATGAGCGCATGCAACTCATAGCCTATAAGCCAATGCAGTAATAGGCCTATAACGTCCATTGCTCTTTCACACTGAGGATTTCTCAGGCTCGCACGCTCCCTCAACATTATCAGGACATAGACACCAGACACATGCGCATTGCTCACATGCAGGACCCTGTAAGCAACGTTTCCACGCCAAGAATGAGAACGGTAAATGACTGTTAGAAAAATACATGCATTAACAGAAATGAATGTAACCAAATTATGGGGATTAACAATACATTTACTACTGGTGACATATGTAATGTAAAATCAAAGGGCAAACAATTCACACAATGAAATAATGACTGCTGAGTCATTCTGGAGAGTTAGTTACCTATGTCTTTGCCACACACCCTTCTTGTCTCAACATTTGAAATGATACTCGAGACACATTATCCATCACCTTAATCGATATTTGATCTTTGTCATTCTGAGCAACCTAGGTGGACACCCTAATGGGTTATGCACCCAAAGGAAATGAGTAGGGTATATTTCTCAAATGGACGGTCAATTAAAGTGTTCATGGTAACTCGTTCTAAAGGATACCCTGACAGGTAGCTACAGTAGCATACCTCGAGGAGGGTTGTTCGCTAGCTACCTGTAATACTGCCAAAACACAGAAGGGTAGCTAACTAGTTGATTAAATCAGTGGCAGTGGTTGGCTACCTGAAATGCTACTCAGAAACAGACAGCAAGTAGATAGCCCACAGATGTGTTCTGGCGCCATCTATAATGGCGCAGGAGGAGATGGCTTCTGTTTTACTGGCTCCTAACCAACTCTGCTATTTTGTTTGTTAATTTCGCATTGTTGTAAATAATTTTGAACATAAAGTTGCTGCTACCATCTCTTATGACCGAAACAAGCTTCTGGACATCAGAACAGAGATGACTTACCTCGAACTGGACAAAGCTTTTTTATTTAATGAGTCCGATGCAAAGGATATACTGCTTTGTCAAGACAAGGCCCAAATCCCTGTCATCAGCATGAAGAAAAGACAAAGGAAAAGGGGGAGAAGGGCGGGGTGCCTTGTAAGAATTCGCAGATGAGTAGGTAAACCACCACTTCCCTCCATATTATTGGCCAATGTGCAATCATTGGAAAACAAATTGGACGATCTACGATTAAGACTATCCTACCAACGGGACATTAAAAAACTGTAATATCTTGTGATTCACCGAAACGTGACTGAACGACAACACGGATAACATAGAGCTGGTTGGCTTCTCGGTGCATCGGCAGGACAGAGCAACTACGTCTGGTATGACGAGGGGCAGGGGTGTGTGTCTATTTGTCAATAACTGCTGGTGTCTAATATTAAAGAAGTCTAGACGTATTGCTCGCCTGAGGTAGAATACCTCATTATAAGCTGTAGGCCACACTATCTACCAAGAGAGTTCTCATCTATATTATTTGTAGCCGTATTTATACCACCACAAACCGATGCTGGCACTAAGACCGAACTCAATGAGCTGTATAAGGCCATCAGCAAACAAGAAAAGTCTCATCCAGAAGCGGGACTCCTAGTGGCCGGGGACCTTAACGCAGGCAAACTTAAATCCGTTTTACCTCATTTCTACCAGTATGTCACATGTGCAACCAGAGGAAAAAAACTCTAGACCACCTTTACTCCACACACAGAGACGCGTCCAAAGCTGTCCCTCACCCTACAAAGGGAAACCCAGACGCGAGCTTCCCAGTGATGCGAGCCTACCAGACGAGCTAAATGCCTTTTATGCTTGCTTCGAGGCTAGTAACACTGAAGCATGTATGAGAGCATCAGCTGTTCCAGACGACTGTGTGATCACGCTCACCATAGTCGATGTGAGCAAGACCTTTAAACAGGTCAACATTCACAAAGGTGATTAGCAGGACGTGTACTCAATGCATGTGCGGAACTTACCAGTGTCTGTATGTAGCCTCGCTACTTTTATAGCCTGGCTATTGTATATAGCCTGTCTTTTTACTGTTGTTTTATTTCTTTACTTACCTATTGTTCACCTAACACCTTTTTTTGCACTATTGGTTAGAGCCTGTAAGTAAGCATTTCACTGTAAGGTCTACTACACCTGTTGTATTCAGTGCACGTGACAAATAAACTTTGATTTGATTTGATATATTTTTTATAGTTTTATCTAAAAGGACAACTTTTTAAATGTTTCACTATTTTTATTTTTATGAAATTCCCTGAAGAGGATGGTCCTCCTCCTCCTCCTCTGAGGAGCCGCCACTGATACTAACGTCATGTATTTCCCTTATATGAGAGTCCCAGTGGGGGAAGCAGTCCATGTCTTTAAATATCCTCAATGTCACTGCTGTGCAGGCTGGGGGCTTGGTTTGCCCTGGCTGGATCTGGGGCCTATGGGGCCTGTGAGGGCCAGAGTACTACTTCACTCCCTCCCTCCCTTCCTCCCCACCAGGCTCCCCTCTCTCAGAATGCCCCCTTCATCCCTCCATCCCAAATGCTGAGTTCAGGGCCCGAGATAAGTGCTTCTCCAGAGATGGCCCTTCACCTGAAATTGCCTTCCACATCTGTGTAAGGATGTCTGAGACGTACATGTTTTTAGGAGTCAATTGAGACATCAGGAGCCCAACCAATGGCCACAGGAGCCCCCAACCCAAATGGAAATGTGTTCTGGGTCGTGTTCAGTAGGTACGACGTAGAAGAAAATGCTCCAAATCTGAGACGTTTTTGGGTAAATCATTTTTTATGCAATCACTTTTTGACAGCACCTCTTTTTATGTGAATAATACTTTCCATACATATTTGCCCATTGTAGAAGTGCTCAGAAATGGACTTTTAGAACCTGAATGCCTAAATATGGCTGAGATAAAGGTACTCAAAGTTGACCTGTTTTGCATACTCCACCATACCATGAGATGTCTTCATCACAGGAAAAGATAAAGAGTTAATCATTTAAAAGCTGACGAACAGGGTACGAAGAGGAGACCTCATATTAGCATTGTCACAGTTATTCAGCAGCACTTCAAGGTACACATAGCATGTCGAAGATCTTACTTCAGCCAATAGGGCAAGAATGGACGGACAACACATCTATTGTTAGAGATGCAGAAGTTATTGCAGGGCTTATTACAGAATGTTACAGGATGTTATTCAAAACACATAATTTGAATTGATGATGAAGATGTTACCACTCCAGAATCCTCTATGCCCTCTTTCGCTCCCTTTGTTTCTGTCAGTAGTGCCTTTGTCATGGGCACAGCAGCCTGTAGATAGAGATGTCAAACTGGACCCTTGAGGTCGTAGGGTCAGAGAAACTCTTCACTACTGTTGACCTTCATCCAGACAGATTTAGCCACGGTTAATAGCACACACACACACACACACACACACACACGCACACACGCACACACACGCACACGCACACACACACAGACACACGCACACACACACAGACACACACAGACACACACACACACACACACACACACACACACACACACACACACACACACACACACACACACACACACACACACAAACGCGTGCATACACACAGGCACACACTGTCAGTGTCTCTCTTTGACTTGCCCCCGCTACCCCCCGTTTGTGATTGCAGACAGACACAATGAAGACATCACTTTCAGATTTTTGACCCCTGTCATCTTTTTATTGGTTGATATTCAATAATTATAACTATTTGGACAATGAGCAAGGTCAGGATATTGCGGGCTCAACCCCACCAACCTCTTTTGTGACCATCACAGACAACCATAGTGAAGAGATCAGTTTTTGATTGTTGACTCTATTTTAATCTAATAGCCAAGCAATACTCAATTTTCAGACTCAGGAATAATCCTTAGGACAAAGGAGTGAGATGAGGACATTGAGGGATAATTTGTTTAAACTTCACATTGTCAAAGACAGGGTGTTAAAAAAAGGAAAGTGTATCCATTTGCCTGTGTAATCACATTAAATTGCTTGTAGCTCATTTGCAGATTGTTTGTTGGACGAGACGGAGCTGAGACAGTTTACCAATTTGACAGCTTAGTTAGTGGTCCGGGGAGCTGTGAAATATCACACTTCATGTTTTTCAATTTGAAAGCCACACATAGAGATGTGAGAAGGAGAATCGTCTAATAAGAAACCGGCTTATTTTGTTCTTCAGTGTACACCTCCTTACATTATCTCTCAAATCCAGTAAAACCAAGTGCAGTCTATTTCCACATCAATACTATGTATGAGGTAAGGATACATTCTTTGTATTTTACCTTTATTTTACCATGTTGTCTTATTGAGGTCAGAAGGCCTCTTTTCCAACAAAGACATGCTCCACTATTAGATTCACAAAAAATGTAAGAAGTGTGTGACGAATCGCACACTGTCATGTTGCAAAAAACAACAACGTCAGACCAGTAAGACACCACCACTGTTCTCAGAACAAAACAAAACCCTCTTGCTTCCTCACCACCAGGTTTCTCCTCCTCAATCCCCTCCTATGTCTGCCTGTGTTCCCCAGACGGTGAGGGTGGAGGTCAGAGGTCGTTGTCACTGTGTACCCAGGTCTGCAAACAGCTCATTAGCCAGGCTGTAGTCTCACTGGGGACAGGGACAGAGCTCCTGGGAGGGACTCTCTACTCCACACTCACACAAACACACACACTTGCTACCCCGCCACTGTGCTGATACCTGGTTTGTTTAGAGCCCTCTCAGGGGATTCACTCCTTCACTGTGTTATTTCTGTTGTTTGTCTGTCTCATGTTTAATTAATAACTAACTCCTGTCAACCACGTGTTTACACACATGCTGTAACATCATGAAAAAGGAAGAAGAAAGGAAGAAAAGGCAATGTCATGATGATGAGCTTTGTTTGTTTAAATGGTGGGCTCTTCTTATTCTGTATTATTCTATCCCAATAAGGGATGTCCATATAAAGCAAATCATTCATATGACTGCAAATATCAAATATTTTTTTCCTCCATTACATGTGCATACATATTGTGGCCAATACACAATGATTTAAGAAAAACGATTGAATCTAGCTGAATGTATATAAAATAGGAAGTGACAATACATCATTATTGACTTAATTCAAGCCATAAAGAGAGGAAATGCACAATCACCACAGACTAAATGCAATACCTGGATTTCCTTTCATGCTCCCCCATCTCTTGCAAATTACCACAATTAGAACCAATGTTTCTCCCTGAAATAGGGATGGGCGGGACACCGTATTTATTTATACAGTATTGAGGCACGGACCGGTTTGGGTTTTTACTTTATCATGTATGTATTTCAATGTTTGGTTTGTTAAATGTGCTATGCCACTCCGTCACAGGTAATGTCCGTTTTTATAGTTTACTCGGTTTGCTACTGAGTTGTCTCTCTTCCTCTCGCCTTCCACACACAACCGGCATAGCCCTGTGTCACTCAAACAGAGCAGTTTTTCCTCTAACACAATTCACGACCACTTGCCAGTTGCCGTTCACTCGCAGTGACAGTCTGCATGGTCAGATGTTGGTGACAATGATGCTGCTTTCCACTTAGCTTCTTAATCTAAATCCAGAAGCGTTCTATAATAGCACTGTTAGTTTGTGTATCTTAATGTCTGCAAACAGCTAGTTTGTCTTTTCTTAGCAAGTTGTCCATTAAAATAACATTAAATTGATCATAATTTGATTTGATTGTTGACAAAAATGTTGACAAAAATATTCGTCAAACACCTAATTCTCAAAGACTATAACTGACTAAATAGACCAAGACTATAACTAAACTAAAATCATTTTTCATTCCAGTTGACTAAAATGAGACGAGACAAAATGATCAATTGACTAAAATGAGACGAGACAAAATTATATCTCTGACTAAAATCTGACAACAAAGTGGACTGGACAAGAGATTTTGGAAAGATTGAGAGCTCTTCAGTGATAAGCACAATTGATATTAGCAGCACAGATGCGCAGTGCAGTTCTGTTAAGCAATTGGAAGGATGTGTCACCCTGCAAACACTGCATACATCTGCTGGTGAACTTGAGAAAGGGATGCGTCTGGGCAAACCAGTAGACAGGCTCCGCTCCGCCTCCCTCTCTGATTATGCAGGCAACTCTTTTGATTCACCTTAGCTAACCAGTCACCACCAGCCTTCTATTTAGCTAACATTTGCCTGGTTAAGAAACAGAAGCTGCTTTAGGAAATTAAAAACAATAGCAGCATTAAGGTCAATAGTAAAACAACAGTCAAGCTATGTTTCTCTCTCCCTTGAATAGGCTATTGAATTTGTACTCTCGCTCCTCTCTCCCACTTTTCCCCACTGCATTTCATATACAGGTTCTGTAGCCAAGTCTTCCTCTTTTCCTCAGAGAAAACGGCTTGATTCTATATAGGAATAGGAATGGGGATGCCTAATTTGTTGTACAACTGAATGTATTCAAATGAAATGTGTCTTCCGTATTTAACCCAACCCCCTGAATCAGAGAGGTGCAGAGGGCTGCCTTAATCGAATAACCCCGTCTTCGGTGCCGGGGAACAGTGGGTTAACTGCCTTACTCACGGACAGAATGGCAGATTTTTACCTTGTCTGCTCGGGGATTCGATCCAGCAGCCTTTTGGTTACTTGCCCAATGCTCCTACCCAGTAACTAAATATTAGGACGGTGTTCCTAATGTTTGGTATACTTAGCATATGTGTATACTGAGTAATACAATTGAATCAATTGTAGAATAAGGATATAGCAAAATGTATATACAGTGCCTTCGGAAAGTATTCAGACCCTTTAACTTTTTCCATATTTTGTGACGTTACAGCATTATTCTAAAATGGATGAAATTCTTTTTATTCCTCATAAATCTACACACAATAGCCCATAATGACAAATCAAAAACAGGTTTTTTAAATGTTTTGCAAAAGTACAAAAAAAAAACTGGAAATATCACATTTACGTAAGTATTGAGATGCTTTACTCAGTACTTAGGAGAGGAAGCTTTGGCAGCGATTATGGCCTCGAGTCATCTTGGGTATGACGCTACAAGTTTGGTACACCTGTATTTGGGGAGTTTCTCCCATTCTTCTCTGCAGATTCTCTCAAGCTCTGTCAGATTGGATGGGGAGCGTTGCAGCACAGCTATTTTCAAGTCTCTCCGGAGATGTTCATTCAGGTTTAAGCCCACGCTCTGGTTGGGCCCCTCAATGACATTTACTCCTGCATTGTCTTGGCTGTGTGCTTAGGGTCATTGTCTTGTTGGAAGGTGAACCTTTGCCCAAGTCTGAGGTCCGGAGCGCTCTGGAGCTGGTTTTCATCAGGGATCTCTCTGTACTTTGCTCCATTTATCTTTGCCTCGATCCTGACTAGTCTCCCAGTCCCTGCCACTGAAAAACATCCCCACAGCATGATGCTGCCACCACCATGCTTCACCGTAGGGATGGTGCCAGGTTTCCTCCATACGTGACACTTGGCATTCAGGCGAAAGAGTTCAATCTTGGTTTCATCAGACTTTCTCATCGTCTGAGAGTATTTAGGTTCCTTTTGGCAAACTCCAAGCGGGCGGTCATGTGCATTTTACTGAGGTGTGGCTTCCGTCTGCCCACACTACCATACAGGTCTGATTGGTGGAGTGCTGCAGAGATGGTTGTCTTTCTGGAAGGTTCTCCCATCTCCACAGATGATCTCTAGAGCTCTGTCAGAGTGACCATCGGGTTCTTGGTCACCTCCTTCACCAAGGCCCTTCTTCCCCGATTGGCCGGGCGACCAGCTCTAGGAAGAGTCTTTGTGATTTCAAACTTCTTCCATTTAAGAATGATGGAGGCCACTGTATTCTTGGGGACCTTCGATGCTGTTTTGGTACCCTTTCCCAGATCTGTGCCTCGACACAATCCTGCCTCGAGCTCTACGGATAATTCCTTCGACCTCGTGGCTAGGTTTTTCCTCTGACATGAACTATAGACAAGTGTATGCCTTTCCAAATCATGTCCAATTGATTGAATTTACCACAGGTGTACATTTTTTGCCAGGTGATTCATGATTTCGACTGGCTGAGAAACGCTGTCTGCCTGTCTTGTCCCGGCACGTTCATTACTGTGGCACATCTGGAGATTGAATTTGAATATTGAAATAATGTTGCAAATGTCAGATAGACAGACAGAAAAGTTTATACAAATATCCGCTGTTGAAAACTAAATGGTAGTCTAAAATAAATGTGAGATAATGTCTAGATTTTATAGTGGAGATTAAGTTAAGTTTATAAATTGCCTGGCTGGGCTGATGAGACTGTGGATTGTGTCGTCAGATTGAACAGAGTAAATAGTTATTTTAACAACATAGATTTAGCTGTGTGTAACTTGTGGAATAGACACTGGCTGCAATGCGGTTTTAACCAATCAGCATTCTGGATTAGAACCACCCGTTGTATAAACACTAATGAACTCCGTGACAGTTTGATAGCTCTGGTAAAATACCACATTATTTCTGTTAGAGGATGGCGGGCGCTGGGCAGTGGTACTGTACGGTCACCATAACAGTGCCAAGGCAGTGACAGTGTCTGAATCCCAAATGGCACCCTATTCCCTATGTAGTGAACTATTGTTATCAATGAAGATAGGATGGAGAATGGAGCTGAATTCACCAGACCACAGATGAAGCTGGTAGGTAATTATCCTGATTCAGCCTGGTAATTACCTACTGGCTTCATCTGTGGTCTGGTGTGTAGCTCCATCCTCCATCCTATCTTCATTAATAACAATAAGGGTAAAATAAGGGTTAAAAACTCATTTAATTGCCTTTATGTTAATGACATTATGAATAGCTGGAGCGGCTGGGGCGGACTGCAGAGGAGATAGGCTGTGTCCCAATGTCCCAGCACCTTACTCCCTATATACTGTAGTGCTTTTGACCAGAGCCCTCAGAAGTAGTGGACTATTGTATGTAGGGAATAGGTGCCATTTGGGACATAGCTAGAGAACAATTCTGTCCAGCAGGTACTTTCAACGTTGCATTGCCCCCCTGGGTGCCTGTTAATTTTGCCAGCATTACAGATGCACAGCTCTGCTCTACTTAACTCTCTTCTTGCAGGTGGGTTTCTCTACTCTGCAAAACTAGCATTAATGGGCAGCACACTGTACCAGCAATGACAAACATGCTCTCCAGCAAGGAATTATCATGAGAGATTGGTTGAGGACAGTCATATATTTCGTACACACACGCACGCATACACACAATAACATACACACACACTCCCCCCCTCCCACCTACACACACTACCCTTTCTCCCCTCAATCTAACTTGTATAGATTCAGTCTTCTCCCCCTACTGTCTCCCTCCCAGGCCCCACATGTGATTAAAGTCTCTACATCATTACGTCCTGTTGAGGAACATTCCTTCCCACCTCCTGAAGAGTGTAACCCAGTTGGGCTCTGATGACAAAATTAGCCAGCATATGTCTGCTAAGTTTAAGAATTATGATAATGTAAATGCCTCTCAGCGAAGAAGCTTTTTTTAACCATGAATATTGCAGAGAGGTGATTTCAAAAGAGCTTTGGCATTTTAACTAATTCAAATTCCCATTAGCTGAGCAGCCGCTGAGAAAAACTGTTTATGATTTGTGGGGCTGGTTTTTATTAGCTTAAAGGTAGATCGGTTTTTGTTGTTTGTGTTTATTGCCACTTACAGTGCCTTCAGAAATTATTCATACCCCTTGACTTATTTCACATTTTGTTGTGTTTTGTGTGTTTCGGAATTGAAAATTAATTTAAAAAATTTTTTTCTCACCCATCTTTACTAACGACATGCCACTGACATAGTATAGCCAGAGTTTCTATGTATGCGGATGACTCAACACTACACACGTCAGCTACTACAGCAACTGAAATGACTGCAACACTCAACAAAGAGCTGCAGTTGGTTTCAGTGGGAGGCAAGGAATAAGTTAGCCCTAAATATTTCTAAAACTAAAAACATTGTATTTGGAACAAAATACTCACTAAACCCTAAACCTCATCTAAATCTTCTAATAAATAATGTGGAAATTGAGAAAGTCGAGATGACTAAACTGCTTGGGGTAACACTAGATTGTGAACTTCTTAACAACACTATCAACAAGGCAGGTCCTACAGGCCCTAGTTTTGTCGCACCTTGACTACTGTTCAGTTGTGTGGTCAGGTGCCACAAAAAAGATCTTAGGAAAATTGCGATTGGCCCAGAACAGGGTTGCACGGCCGGCCCTTAGATGTACACAGAGAGCTGATATTAATAATATGCATGTCAATCTCTACTGGCTGAAAGTGGAGGAGAGATTCACTTCATCACTACTTTTATTTATGAGAGGTATTGACATGTTGAATGCACCGAACTGTCTGTTTAAACTACTGGCACACAGCTCAGACACCCCACAAGACATGCCACAAGAGGTCTCTTCACAGTCCCCAAGTCCAGAACAGACTATGGGAGGCACACAGTACTACATAGAGCCATGACTACATGGAACTCTATTCCAAGTCATGTAACTAACGCAAGTAGTAAAATTTTATTTAAAAAACAGATTAAAAAAATACCTTATGGAACAGCGGGGACTGTGAAGCAACACAAACATTGGCACAGACACATGCATACACACACACACACACACACACACACACACACACACATACGATAACATACGCCGTATACATACACATAGATTTAGTACTGTAGATATGTGGAAGTGGGCCTGAGGGCACACAGTGTGTTGTGAAATATGTGAATGTATTGCAATGTTTTAAAATTGTATAAACTGCCTTAATTTTGCTGGACCCCAGGAAGAGTTTTGGCAGCAGCTAATGGGGATCCATAACAAATACAAATACAAATACACACAATACCCCATAATGCCGAAGTGAAAACATATTTTAGCAAATGTATTGAAGATGTAATACAGAATTATTTCATTTATGTAAGTATTCACACCCCTGAGTCAATACTTTGATTGGGTCTCAATCACTGGCCATAGCCTCTCTGAGTTAATAATTGCTGTTTAGCAGTCTGATGGCCTTGAGATAGAAGCTGTTTTTCAGTCTCTCGGTCCCAGCATTGATGCACCTGTAATGACCTCGCCTTCTGGATGGTAAAGGTGTGAACAGGCAGTGGCTCGGGTGGTTGATGTCCTTGATGATCTTTTTGGCTTCCCTGTAACATCGGATGCTGTAGGTGTCCTAGAGGGCAGGTAGTTTGTCCCCAGTAATGCGTTGTGCAGACCGCACCACCCTCTGGAGAGCCTTGCGGTTATGGGTGGTGCAGTTGCCGTACCAGGCTGTGATACAGTCCGACAGGATGCTCTCGATTGTGCATCTGTAAAAGTTTGTCAGGGTTTTGGGTGACAAGCCAATTTCTTCAGCCTCCTAAGGTTGAAGAGGATCTGTTGCGCCTTCTTCACCACACTGTCTGTGTGAGTGGACAATTTCAGTTGGTCTGTGATGTGTACGCCGAGGAACTTAAAACTTTTCACCTTCTCCACTGCTGTCCCTTCGATGTGGATAGGGGTCCCACTGCTGTTTCCGGAAGTCCGCAATCATCTCTTTTGTTGACATTAAGTGAGAGGTTGTTTTCCTGACACCACACTCCGAGTGCCCCCACCTCCTCCCTGGAGGAGTTCATCAAGCCCACTACTGTTGTGTTGTCTGCAAACTTGATGATTCAGTTGGAGGCGTGCATGGCCTCGCAGTCATGAGTTAACAGGGAGTACAGGAGGGGGCTGAGCACGCACCCTTGTGGGGCCCCAGTGTTGAGGGTCAGCGAAGTGGAGATGTTGTTTCCTATCTTCACCACCTGGGGGCGGCCCGTCAGAAAGTCCAAGACCCAATTGCACAGGGCGGGGTCGAGACCCAGGGCCTCCAGCTTGATAATTAGCTTGGAGGGTACTGTGGTGTTGAATGCTGAGCTGTAGTCAATGAACAGCATTCTTACATAGGTATTCCTTTTATCCAGATTCGTTAGGGTAGTGTGCAGTGTGATGGCGATTGCATTGTCTGTGGACCTGCTGGGGTGGTATGCAAACTGAAGTGGGTCTAGGGTGGCCGGTAAGGTGAAGGTGATATGATCCATGACTAGTCTCTCGAAGCACTTCATGATGACAGAAGTGAGTGCTAAGGTGCGATAGTAATTTAGTTCAGTTATCTTTGCATTCTCGGGTACATGAACAATGGTGGCCATCTGAAGCATGCGGGGACAACAGACTGGGATAGAGAGCGATTGAATATGTCTGTAAACACACCAGCCAGCTGGTCCACGCATGCTTTGAGGATGCGGCTAGGGATTCCTTGTGAGGCATAACACTTATAAATGTTTTACTCACATCAGCCACAGAGAAGGAGAGGGGGGGGGGGGCGCGGTCTTTGTTATTGGGCCGCGACAGTGGCACTATATTATCCTGAAAGTGGGCAAAGAATGTGTTTAGTTGGTCTGGAAGCGTGACGTCGTTGTCCGTGACATGGCTACTATTTTTGTAGTCTGTGAGATCCTGTAGTCCCTGCCACATACTTCTTGTGTCTGAGCTGTTGAATTGCGACTCCACCTTGTCCCTGTACTGGCATTTTGCTTGTTCTTTATAAACACACGCACCGAGTCAGTGTATAGGTCGATGTTGTTCTCTGAGGCGGACCTGAACATATTTCATTCCACGTGATCAAAACAGTCTTGAAGCGTGGCTTCCGATTAGTCGGACCAGCATTGAATGGTTCTCGTCACTTGTACATCCTGTTTGAGTTTTTCCTATAAGACGGAAGGAGCAAGATGCTGTTGTGGTCGGATTTGCTGAAGTGAGGGCGGGGGGGGGGGGGGGCTTTGCGTGCATCGCGGAAGTTAGAGTAGCAGTGTTCAAGGATGTTGCACGCGTGTAGTGGGATCGATATGCTAGAAGAATTTAGGTAGACTTGTTCTCAAATGTTCTTTGTTAAAATCCCCAGCTACAATAAATGCAGCCTCAGGATGTATGGTTTCCAGTTTGCATGTAGTCCAGTGAAGTTCCTTGATGGTCATCTTGGTGTCTGCTTGAGGGGGAATGTACACAGCTGTGACTATAACTGACGAGAATTCTCTTGGTAGATAAAATGCAGGGACTTGATTGTAGTAAGGAGTTCTAGATCGAATGAGCAGAAGGACTTGCATTTCTGTATGTTGTTATGATTACACCATGAGTTGTTAATCATAACAAAGAGGTTGAATACTTATTGACTTATTGACTCAAGGCATATCAATTTTTTTAAATGAGTTTGTTAAAAAAAAGAAAAAAGAAAAGCATAATTCCACTTTGACCTTATGGGACAAAAAAATCTGAATGTAATATTTTTTAAATTCAGGCTGTTGGTGTGAATTGGTGTGAATACTTTCTGAAAGCACTGTACAACAATGCCAACTTATACCTAATTGTACTTGAACATGAGTCATATATAGCTGGAGAGTAAAATTATGAATTATAACTTGAGTCAAATATTCCAAACAATTTAACATATGAGTAACATAAGTAATGTAAGTCCTTGCAGACATCCACCACCCCCTCACAATATGTACATAGTATACTGTATTTTATGCTCCTTTTCTCTGTAAAGCCATCCATATGTAACATAATGAAGTACAGCTAAAGAGCATGAGTTATTAGTTTATGTCCAAAATTGCATCCTATTCCCTACATAGTGCCCTAATTTTGAACGGAATCCTATGGGTCTTGGTCAAAAGTAGTGCACAATATAGGGAACAGGGTGCCATTTGGGATGCAGGCTTAGTTTACGTCAACAATGGCCAGACGGAAATGAGGCCAAGGGGGGATGATGAGTGGATGGATCTCCTCAAGCTAAAATATGACCTGGATACAGTATCTCTCTCTCTGTCTCTCTCTCCCTCCTTCTATTTCTCTCTCCCTCTCTTTATCTCACTCTCTGTCCTCCGTGCCAAGTGAGACACCATTTTTCACTGGCTTCACATTTGGCCACGGACAGTCTTCAGACTTGGGCCCCCCCCTCTCATCCTTATGGTAAATTAGCCCTGACCTGCAATTGGCATACGCCTCCTCCATCCATATTTCCACTTCCCTCTTCCCTTGTTCTTCTCCTCCTTCCTCCTCCAAAAAAACAGTAATCTTTTCTCTTAGCTATGCTCTGTAATTTGATCAAATAGCATGCGCCTTTCCCTACCACTTATTGGCCAATTAAGTCAAGTTCTCACACAGGGGGTCCAGCTGTCTGGGTGTTATCTGGGGATGAATTGATTGAAGCCATTCCATGTCTATGAAGGCCTGCTTTAATGATCTAGGTGATAATACTTGTAATTCTTCTCAGTCAGGGGACTCACAGGCCCCAGCTGTTGCCGCAAGTAATCCTTGACTGCGTCCCAAATGGCACCCTATTCCCCATATAGTGCACTACTTTTGACCGGAATCCTATGGGTCTGATTAAAAGTAGTATACTATATAAGCAATAGGGTGCCATTTGGGATGTAGTCCTTGTTCTGATACACTGAAGTACCGGCAGAGCATTAATCTGTTCCTCAGACACGAAAAGATCTTGCGTGTAGCTGGGTTTTTTTTTGTAGCGTTTCCCCACTCCTTTCTTCATTTCCCCCTTTCTCTTTTTTGTGTTACTTCACCCCATCACTCATCACTAACACTAGCTACATCTGTGAATGGGACATTAAATGAATAATAATATAATAATATATTTTATAATATAATAATTAATGCAAAAAAAAGAACAAAAAGAGAACACCATTGTGAGGGATTCTTAGAGGCTGAATATACAGTACGAACACGTCAACAGTAGCTTTCCAGATTAACCAAGCCATACCTACGGTCCGTTTCATACAACAAAAATCACCTTGAACCATGACAGCCCAGTTCATTTAAGGAGTTAAAAGATTTAAGCCCCCCGAAAATCAATAAAAAGATGCATAATTTTCAAAGGGATAGCATTAACATTGTAAAACAGGCTTTAGCTTTAATCCTGCCTCCAGCCATCCAGCCAAAATATCACATTACCATAATAAGCTCTAAATGGATATAAATGTTAAAGGGATAGCTCACCCAAGTTACAAAATTACACACTGATTTCCTTACCTTGTAAGCAGTCTATGGACAAGATATGACTGCAATCCATGTTTTGGTTTAGTTTCCATGGCAGTGTTTCCACATGCTAACGTTTTAGCATTTGTGGCACAAGACCTATTCAAGTTTCATGCATCATTTACAAATCATCCGAATGTATCTACAATTTATTGTGACGCTCAACAAAGTCGCTTATAGATATTGGTCCCATGACTTGAATGGGATCCTAAAATGTTAGAATGTGAAACAGTGCCAGAGAAACTAAGCATGGATTGCAGTCATACCTTGTCCATAGACTGCTTACCAGGTAAGGAAACCAATATGTATTTTTTTTATTCGGGTGAACTATCCCTTTAAGCATAAATACGTATTTCCGATATTTTTTATTTTCAATCAATCAATCAAATATATTTATAAAGCCCTTCTTACATCAGCTGATGTCAAAAAATGCTGTACAAAAACCCAGCCTAAAACCCCAAACAGCAAGCAATGCAGGTGTAGAAACACGGTGGCTAGGAAAAACTCCCTAGAAAGGCCAGAACCTATGAAGAAACCTAGAGAGGAATCAGGCTATGAGGGGTGGCCAGTCCTCTTCTGGCTGTGCCAGGTGGAGATTATAACGGAACATGGTCAAGATGTTCAAATGTTCATGGATGACCAGCAGGGTCAAATAATAATAATTACAGTGGTTGTAGAGGGTGCAACAGGTCAGCACCTCGGGAGTAAACGTCAGTTGGCTTTTCATAGCCAATCATTCAGAGTATCTCTACCTTTATTTAACTAGGCAAGCCAGTTAACTAAGAACAAATTCTTATTTTACAATGACGGCCTATCCCGGCAAAACCCTCCCCTAACCCAGACGACACTGGGCCAATTGTGCGCCCCCCTATGAGACTCCCGATCATAGTCCGGTGTGATACAGCCCAGGATCAAACCACGGTCTGTAGTGACACTTCCAGCACTGAGATGCAGTACCGTAGACCACTGCACCACTCGGGAGCCTATGTAGCTGCCTTCCTTTTCCTAATAAATGCAGGTATTCAACAGAACATCACATCTCCATTTTGCAGTCAGTGTCTTTTATTTCATCATATTTTAAATATAACATTAATAACGATGACAATGAATAATAATGGGTTCGTAACATAATCTCTTTATTCCTTTAACACGTTTCTTCAGAAAGGTGAAAACTTTAATTTGTAGTGCCCAAATTAAAGATACAACAGTCTAGTGGAATTTCAAACATATTATGCACAAAAAAGCGAGGAGCACATTCTTTAAAGGGTATCTGCGTTGGCTTTTAACTTGACATCAGAGGGGGAGAATTACATAGGAAACAGTCTGAAAGTGGAGCGCTAGATGGTAAATTATTTTTTATCCAGAATCAGAGAGAGGCCACATGGAAGTAGCAGTAAGGCTCTACTCAGCCACTGGGATCTTCAACAGGGCCTTTTTATCCAGTTAAACCACAAGTCTATGGAGTGAGATTTGTTTCTTTATTCTGTAAATGTGTCGACCTGTGTGTATATTCAACATAATTCACGCATAAAACTATGATCTGTTAATATATACAAATATTTTGTAACTAAACCATCCGTAAATATGTAAAAATATTTCGGAAATATTCACCGTAAGTCACAAATAAATTGATCTGTAAATATATTTAATATAGCTCCCAAATAAAACTAAAGAATTTATGAGCAAGTGTTCAAAAATCCCTAACATTTGAAATGTGCATTTGCGCACACAAAAAGTGTTTGTGGATGTGTTTTCTGTTCTTACAGAATTTTAAGACATTATTTCCGCTTGTCAATGTATTACAATCCACAAATGTGGCTTCAGATGAGTCGGCTATCTTCGTTCATTGAGATAATCTTTGTGTCACGTGACACGAAAAGTGAAGCAAAGTGTCTAATTATTGGGAGAATGTTTCTAGCTAGAAAAATAAAGAACAACTTCATGGAATGTGAGCGTAATGTTTATGTATTCAACAGATGATGTTCAAATGTTCAACAAATGTCTTTCATGTGAATTGGGCAGGCAACGCCAAGTCTGCTTTCGACATCAGCCCACTAGCCTAGCTAGCTAGCTAACTAGCTAACGTTGGACACTACCGATAGCTTGCAGGGGATCGCGTCAGCTTTGTTAATTCGGGAATGTGTCAATTATGAAGAACTGCTCAGTTTTAAAACTGACTTGGTGATCTGGCTAGCCAGCTAATGACAAATGTTGCAAATCAAATCAAAGAATCAAATCAAATTTATTTTACACATGGTTAGCAGATGTTAATGCGAGTGTAGCGAAATGCTTGTGCTTCTAGTTCCGACAATGCAGTAATAACCAACGAGTAATCTAACTAACAATTCCAAAACTACTACCTTACACAAGTGTAAAGGGATAAAGAATATGTACATAAAGATATATGAACGAGTGATGGTACAGAGCGGCATAGGCAAGATGCAGTAGATGGTATCGAGTACAGTATATACATATGAGATGAGTATGTAAACAAAGTGGCATAGTTTAAAGTGGCTAGTGATACATGTATTACATAAAGATGCAGTAGATGATATAGAGTACAGTATATACGTATACATATGAGATGAATAATGTAGGGTATGTAAACATTATATTAAGTAGCATTGTTTAAAGTGGCTAGTGATATATTTTACATAATTCCCATCAATTCCCATTATTATCAATGAATGCTTGGCAGGACAAATAACTCTTTGGTTTAGAGGTAAGAAATTGTACATTATCTGATTAAAGGGTTATCTGATTAATTCAGCTATTTTCCGTTACATGTAGGCTTGCTAGCTAGCTTATTTCCCAGTCAATGCATGCCTTACGTGACTGATTACTGTCCGTTCCCTCCCTCTAGTCTCTGTATTGTGTTGCACCATTGGGTTGAGGGGCTGGGCAAAGTCACCAGCTACACCACCGGTCAAAAGTTTTAGAACACAAACAAATCAAAATATATTTTATATTTGAGATTCTTCAAATAGCCACCCTATGCCTTGATGGCAGCTTTGCACACTTTTGGCATTCTCTCAACAAACTTAATCTGGAATGCTTTTCCAACAGTCTTGAAGGAGTTCCCACATATGCTGAGCACTTGTTGGCTGCTTTTCCTTCACTCTGTGGTCCAACTCATCCCAAACCATCTCAATTTGGTTGAGGTCTGGGGATTGCGGAGGCCAAGTCATCTGATGCAGCACTCCATCAATCTCCTTCTTGATAAAAAATAGCCCTTACACAGCCTGGAGGTATGTTGGGTCATTTTGTCCTGTTGAAAAACAAATGATAGTCCTACGAAGCCCAAACCAGATGTGATGGCGTATTGCTGCAGAATGCTGTGGTAGTCATACTTGTGAAGTGTGCCTTGAACTCTAAATAAATCGCAGACAGTGTCATCAGCAAAGCACCCCAAAACACCATAACACCTCCTCCTCCATGCGTCACTGTGGGAAATCACCCACACAAACACATGGCATTTGGAACCAAATATCTCCAATTTGGGCTACAGACCAAAGTACACATTTTCATCAGTCTAATGTCCATTGCTCGTGTTTCTTGGCCCAAGCAAGTCTCTTCTTCTTATTGGTGTCCTTTAGTAGTAGTTTCTTTGCAGCAATTCAACCACGCAGGCCTGATTCACGCAGTCTCCTCTGAACAGTTGATGTTGAGATGTGTCTGTTACTTGAACTCTGAAGCATTTATTTGAGCTGCAATTTCTGAGGCTGGTAACTCTAATGAACTTATCCTCTTCAGCAGAGGTAACTCAGTCTTCCTTTCCTGTGGCGGTCCTCATGAGAGCCAGTTTCATCATAGCGCTTGATGGTTTTTGCGACTGCACTTGACAAAGTTCTTGAAATGTTCCGTATTGACTGACCCACATGTCTTAAAGTACTGATGGACTGTTGTTTCTCTTTGCTTATTTGAGCTGTTCTTGTCACAATATGGACTTGGTCTTTTACCAAATAGGGATATCTTCTGTATAGCCCCCCTACCTTTATACAACACAACTGATTGGCTCAAACGCATTAAGAAGGAAAGAAATTCCACAAATGAACTTTTAAGAAGGCACACCTGTTAATTGAAATGCATTTCAGGTGACTACCTCATGAAGCTGGTTGAGAGAATGCCAAGAGTGTGCAAAGCTGTCATCAAGGCAAAGGGTAGCTATTTGAAGAGTCTCAAATATAACATTTATTTTGATTTGTTTAACACGTTTTTTTTTGCTTACCACATGATTCCATATGTGTTATTTCATAGTTTTGATGTCTTCACTATTATTCTACAATGTAGAAATAGTAAAAAAATAAAGAAAACCCTTGAATGAGTAGTTGTTCTTAACACTGTTGACCGGTAGTGTAAATAAAAGGCAAAGCTATTCTACTCATACTGTAAAGACTTTTTTGAGTAAAAAGTATTAACCTCACAATAATAACGTGGGTTTAATTGTGTAACAATGCACAGGCCATCTTACAATGGTTGTTACGAAGAAACATTTTTGGAGTATGAAATTACAAATTAAATGTAAACCTGTGACATCTCGATCAACCTTAGTAATTTGTAAAACTGCATAATGATGGCACATTGGAGTGCAGAACAAATACAGGCACTGATCCACAGACGTTGACACACCCTGGCATCCATTCGCACGCACACACGCACGCACGCACACACACACACACACACACAGGGAAGGAGTTAACAAGTCATCAGGAACAGCAACCCTGTGCTATTGACTTGGGTTCCAGCGTGTGGTCCTCTTGCCTCTTTTTATTCACTGACTCCTGTTTCTAAGCTTGATCAAATAGCTTCCTAACATGATATTTCAAATGTCTTGCTCTGTGTAACAAGTGGTGTGTGCTGCCCAGTTTACATCTAACTCAATATTGTTATTTATTCCTACTGATCCCACAGAGCTGTCCATTCTGAGTCAACCTAGAACCATGACCCCACTTGGCCTGTTCTACCACTGACAAGCTGCTTCTGGACCCTACTGCAACTCCCCATTAGTCAAGCTCTCGTTTCTTTCAGGCCTTTCCTGAGTTTTTTTTATTTATCTGACCGTTGTCTCGGCCAAGGACCTATAGCAGCGTTTCCAAAACTCTGTCCTGGGGAGCCAAAGGGGTGGACATTTTGCACAAAATAAAATATAATCAAAGTTTATTGGTCGCTGATGTTGAAAGCACACACTCGGCATAGCACGCCCCAATAGTTGAATTTAACGTTCATATGTAAGTAAAATGTTGAACATTTGAACATCATTTTGTTGCTTAAATAAACGTTATAGTCACATTTCATGAAGTTGTTCTTTATTTTTTGAGCTAGAAAGCGTTATCCCAAGAATTGGACAATTTGCTTCACTCTTCACTCTTCGTGTCACGTGAGACAAAGATTATCCCAATGAATGGAGAAAGCCGACTCTCATCTGAAGCCACATGTTTGTTTTATTTGTGAGCTATGTTGAATATATTTACAGATCATCAATTTATTTGTGGCATATGGTGAATATTTGTGAAATATAGTATGTATTTGTGAAGTACAAATTCATGGATTATGGTGTAATTTATGAAATATTGGTATATATTTACTGATTAATGTGTGAAATATTTGTTACATATCTATGGATTATGGTTTTATTTCTGAGTTATGCTGAATATATGCATAGATTGTGGTAGACACATTTACAGAATAAAGAAACAAATCTCACTCCATTCAGATCTTCTCCCATGGAGCAGAACAGAACCTGGGCCTGTGAGCCCAGTGTTTCTTACCCAGATACTCCACTGGAACACACACAGAAAAGCATGCATGTACACACACACACACACACCCTCTAGGCCATGGTGGGTTCAGTGTGAGGATCCTCAGGGGTGTTTTGTTTTACAGAGGTCATCAATAGTCGTCAAATCCAGGTGGAGTCTGGGACAAATGTACCAAGGGAATGAGATCATGTAGACTTTTAAGTGTCGTCAACAAGAGCAAACCTAGGCAGGCCAGCTGGTGCTTTGTAGCAGAGACAACACTCACCTGCCAATAAAGAATAAATATGCTCTTCTCTCACTATGCACTAGGGCAGGGATGGGCAACTTTGATGGGAGTAGGGGCCACAAAAAACGATTAACTCATTACGAGGGGCCACAGTGGCTTGCAGGTTTGCCTACCCACATCCAAAGGCAACCCTAGCCTTTAGCCCCCGCCCACCTTCCCTCACCTTGGGGTAGGGGAAATGTTGAGGTTTTAATGCAAGTTTGCTGCATCTCTACTCATTTTGCCACAGGGCGGAGAGGAGATTTTTCTGTTTTACTGCAAATTTCCTGCAATTCTACACATTTTGCCATAGGGTGGAGAGAAATGTTTGCGGTTTTTAATATGATATCTGTGTAAGAGTGACTAACAAAATCAATGGGGGCACCCAGTCGATAATTCGACCATGATTACTACAAGTTTAGATAGCTGGCCGCTAGAATAACTTGCCAATTAAAATAAAATAGTTGACATGGGCTATATGAGTGACTGTCAGTGACTGTATATGCACTGGCTAAAATAATTGTTTATTTTCAGACACATAGAACCACACATATGTACAAATACTTTATATAGCAGAGTATCCATTCATAATTGTCATTACATTTACATTTTGCTATATTCATTTCCCTTAAAACCATTGTAGTGTCTTGTAGGGGAAACATCTAAAGAATTGTACATTTTGCATTATGTGTGTAAACATAAGTATACTGATCCTATTTGCAAAGAATTCTAAGATAAAATGCATTGAAGAAGAATAAATTATAAATGAAGAACTGAACAAATTAGGATGGTTTCAGATCCAGCCTCACCCCTCCTAAGTTGTTACACAGAGTAAATATTCCAAATGAAAGCCTATTCCCTATATAGAGCCCATAGGGCCCTGGTCAAAAATACTGCACTATAGAGGGGGCAGGGTACCATTTGGGACACAGACACGCAATGCCACAAAAGATCTTGTTATTAAGGATGAAAAATTGGGCTAGTAAGCAGTCCTGGCAGAGCGGATCAGTCTCATGGTAAACAATTTAGCTAGTGAGGGGGCGTAATTACTATCTACTGTCTCATTTAGAACGCCTGTTGGCGTCTGGCAAAGATGTCACTGGTGCCTGGTGGTCTCCCCATTGATGCTGTATGTGATTTGAAGCGTGATTGCAGTGACAGGACATTTTAGCTGCCACCCTGCCACAGCGCGATCCCTCTGAAAGCCTTCCTTTCGTTTCTGCTCCCTCGCTACTGTGGCAAAATGTCACACCTTTTTTTTGTTGTCTAATGGCGTATTGCTCAGCTTTAGAGTGCTGCCTTGTGGTGGTGGTGGTGGTGGTGGGCCTTGTTATGTGTGCTGAACTGATGCAAGGGGTCACTGGGCAATCAAATGTACAAATAAATTATGAACATAAATAGGGTTAGTTTTTTTGTTCTTCTTCCTGCATGTGTGTGTGTGTGTGTCTCATACATGCATATATGTGTGTGTGTGTGTGTGTGTGTGTGTGTGTGTGTGTGTGTGCGTGCGTGCGTGCGTGCGTGCGTGCGTGCGTGTGTGTGTGTGTGTGTGTGTGTGTGTGTGTGTGTGTGTGTGTGTGTGTGTGTGTGTGTGTGTGTGTGTGTGTGTGAGGCTGATAGGTAAAATAACGCATCAAGCAAATTATGTGGCCTGTAAACACAACATGCACACAGGCTTATTATTTTGGTAGGGTTGCATATGTTCCGTGTGCTGGTTAGTAGTGTGATTACCATCCCAATCAGCAGAGAGAGGCGGAGAGAGTCACATTAATTTGTAGTAATTAATAGCAGCGATGCATCTGACAGCATACACTAACGAGGATCAGCCTTTGATTGTTTGGATCTCTAAGTACGCCTCTCCTTGTTTGCATCACCTCAGAGGAATTCATTATATCAAAGCTTAGCAGCTATCTGATACTTGTCAAAATGCAATTTATAAAAGTGTAATTATTTTATTGATTTAGTTTGGGTTTGATGCCTGCAGTGTGAGCTCCCCTGGTAGGACTTAGTGGATTCAAATGCTTGTCAGCAGCTCGGCCTCCTTTTTACTCAGAACAATCGCCATAGGCCAGCCCAACAGGCATGCTTTAATTGCCTTAAATTATAAGCATAAATCTTTTTTTCTTCACTTGCTCTGCTCTTAATAAATAGGGGCTTTACGTATCTGCTTTTTTCCTTCTCTTGTCAGAATCCCTCCTGGCTAGTGAGGGTTCACCCGCTCCCCCTTCTCTTCCCATCCTCCCTCTCTCTCTTCCTCTCTCTCCCTCTCACTCTCTCGCCCTCTTTTTCTCTCCTCACCAGACATTTCTGGAATCATCTTTTTAGCACACTCCTCTGCATGATCTGAAACGGCGTGCGGCTGTTCGAGCGGCGTGGTGATATTTAGTAAACCGGGTTCCTTTTTTATTGCAGTATAATGAGGTCAAATGAATCGCCTAATACGCATGCTTAGATGGCTCCTTGCTCCAAATCCACGCTGACAGCCAGTAAAACAGCCGGCAAACACAGTACAGGCTCCCACAGACATGTCCGTAAAAAAAATCGTGCAGCTAGTGCAGAAGAAAAAAAAGCTTTTATACCCTGACAACTTCCCTCCTCTCTCTTTCTTTAATTAGGAATTTTATTAGCCTTGTTTTCACTCTCTCCTCCTCTGAGACTCTGATGCTGGAGATAGCTAAATACCCTCTGTATAATACAATACTGCTGCATACTGGCTGTAGAGCTGGGTTGGACATCACAGTAACTAGGCAGTTGAGTCTATATCCTCAGACAACTCCATGTTTTTAAACAAAATGATCTTCGGCTTGGCCATATTTATTTGTAATGGGCTCTTGTTGTTGTTGTTCAGTGTTTTGTGTGGGATAAATAATACATTATTTAGATTTTGTCGCAAGCTGATCACAATCACAAATCCTTCTCTTTGGGGCAGACGAGGGATGGTAGGATAGATGGATCGGGCGATGCTCACATCTGTGTAAAGGGAGGGAGGGTTCCACTATTCCAAAAAAAGGATCCGTGTGTGGTGACATGGGTTCATCAGTCGCTGCCAAGTCTCACCCCCTAGCCCCTCAGCCCCAGTCATTCCCTGGGCTCTGGGTGGCCATTTCACCGTCAGCGGCTCATCCGAGCTGCACGGCCGTTTACGCATATTAGCTCTCACCGCATCTGCCAGCATTCGCAACCCCCCCCCCCCCCTCCCCGCGCAGTCGCACAACATGCCATGTTGAAGGCTGAGGCCGCCAAACACACACACACACACACACACACACACACACACACACACAACCTCCCACCCAGGCCTTACAGACTTATTAAAAGCAGTTAGTGATTTGAGTTCAGGGTCGCCGAGAGAGTACAGAGCATAATAACAGCACTATCAGCCGATCAGTTTACGAAGTGTGATCTATGATCGCCCCGGCCTGCACACTCCCTACAAGCGGATGTGGTTCTGCCTAATTGAGAGCTTTGCAGCACAGATCAGATTCAGCCTTATTTGATGCTGATCATGAAGTCCCAGGAAACAGTCTAAACTAAACTAAATGTGTTTTTATGCTCGCCGTCTTCATTTGTAGGCTGGTCACAGCTCTAACCTGCCAATTTGACCTACATATTATTATACAGTACCTGAAAGATAATTTTCTCCATCCAGGGGTTATGAACACACACGCGCACACACACTCACACATACACACACACACACACACACACACTCACACATAAACACACACACACACACACACACACTCTCTCTCTCACCGAGGGGCTGAGCTCTTATTTTAATCCTGGCGGCTCACTGTGAAGGGAGGAGGAAGTTCCAATTAAAATTAAAATAAGCTCTTTTAACGGTCTCTTAAATTGACAACTGAACAATGATTTTCGTATTGGTATCTGTCAAAGGTCTTGGAAAATCCTCGGTTGATAAGGCCCTACGCATCCAATTAGGAGCAGAGCAGGGCCTCAGCCAGTAATGATTTCCTCCAGGTCCCTGAAGATGTGGCGCGGACACTTATTGCAAATTACTGACAAAGAGGCCTGCTGTATTGATGAGGGGGAGAACAGACCGCTCACCATGTTCCCATCAGGTAGAGGAGGTCCTAGTCTAGAGAAGTCTTTCGCCTGTCTCACTTTCTGACTATCTCTCTCCCTTTTGCTCTCTCTCTCTCTCTCTCTCTCTCTCTCTCTCACACACACTCTCACTCTCTGTCCTACTATCTCTTGGTCTCGCTCTCTCTATCTCTCACTTTCTCTCTCTCTCCTTTTTGCTCTTTCTCTCTCTCTGTCTCACACTCTCTCTCACTCTCTGTCCTACTATCTCTTGGTCTCGCTCTCTCTATCTCTCACTTTCTCTCTCTCTCTCCCTCTCTCATTGTTCTCTCTCTATAACTGTAACATAACCGTGGCCTTAATATTCTCTTTCTCTCTCCCTCTCCCTCTCTTGTTCTCTGGTTCTTTCTTGCTCTCTCTCTCTCTCTCTCTCTCTCTCTCTCTCTCTCTCTCTCGCTCTCTCTCACCCCATCTATCTCCAACCATAATACTGTAACTGTGGCTTTGCTCTGCAGCTCATATATGAGCCCCCTGCTGGCTCTGACCCTGCCAAACTAGACTCAGTTGATGTGTGGCTCATCCCTGGGAAATGTGCATGCTAATAGCAGGGATATGTCCTGAGTGGCTCATCAATAACGCCTGTATGTTAGCTGGGCTGCTACCTGAGTCTGGCAGGGCCATGGAAGGTAGTAGTGAAGCTACATTATTAGGGTTTGAGACCTTTCTGATATGTGAAATACCATTGTTTACTGTCCTTGGAAATGAATGAACATGAACATATTGATGCTAATGAAAATCAAACTGAATGAGTCAGCGTGTGTGAGGAATCAACCAAAGGGTTGATTAGAGTTGGTCAAATCAAGGCCAGTGTGCTCTAGCTAGCTAGAGGTCATATAATTTATTCCTGGAAACCAATACTGTTGTGTTGTACTATGCTTTGCATAACAACAAAAAACAGTCTATACTGGAGTCTTCCAGCAAGGTGTTTGCATGCTTACGTTTAGCTACAAATACTTCTGGAAACTCACCTCAGTTCACTAAACCACCAACCACCTGCTAAAAACCTTTCTCACTTACAGTACCTGATAGCGAGATTTTAAAAAAGCACTCTATACACAAGATCTATAGAAGTAACATTGGTGTCATTGTGCATTTCCTCAATACTAATCCAGCGTCTGTAGGGAGTGCAGCTGCAGGGCCGGTATAACAGAGCTCTCTGGCCATGTCAAGTCCCTGGGTGGCTGGAGGAAAGGGTTGTGTCCCAATTGGCACCCTATTCCCTGAATAGTGCACTACTTTTGACCAGGGTGCACTATGCAGGGAACAGGGTGCCATTTGGGATGAAGCCGAGAGCTCCCTCCCTCCCATCGCACTGTAGCATCTAGCACGCTGTAGGCTGGTTAAGGAAGGTGTTGACCCCTGGTGACCTGTAGCTTGGCTTCCGTTGGTGGAGAGAACACTGCTCCATCCTCGATGCTTCAGGGTCAAATGATTGATAGTTTGTAGTTTCCTTCAGCTTCGATCAGATGTCTGCTGGTGTAGTGGAAGTGATGGGACTAGAATGGGGAGAATTCCATTTAAAACATATATATATATATTTTGTTATGGATGTGTTTTTTGACGGTTAGCAAAATGAGTTGATTATGTTTTTGTTTTCCTAATGGTTACAATGTTGTTTTGTTGCAAGAAATAATTTCAGTTGTATGTTGCATGTAATGATATACCTAGGTTATTTGACCTGTTTTGTTGTTGTTGGATATTACAATAAACCTCTAATTGATTTAGTAAATATATGACTAATCTCAGTGAAGAATCTGTTACTACAATATGCCTTACTTCTTTCCACATTTTTCATGCCTCAGTCTTCCTGTGTCTTCTGTAAGAAGAGAAATCATCCTGTGTCCTCCATCCTTTGATTCCTACCATCTTTGTGTCACTCTGACTGACAGGCTCTCTGACAGGTGGGCTTAAAATTGTGAAAATTGTGGATGAGAATCCAGTCAATCTCAATCTCTAGCCCAAGGCAGTAGAACGCCAGAGACAGAAACACGGCGCTTTGTGTCAAATGTTTATCAAAGGGCCTGATTAAATGCTGCTTTCAAAGTATGTCTGAGTCCCAAATGGCACCCATAGGACTCTGGTCAAAAGTAGGGCACTAAATGGGGAATAGGGTGTCATTTTGGATGCAGATAATATCAGCCCCAATTGAAGAAGAAAAACATAAAACCCTGATACAAAAAAATGGCCGCTGATGGTGAAGACTGAGAGAGAACAAATACAACATACAAAAACCTCTACCCTTTCAATACAGTGCTTTCAAAAAGTATTCACAATTCTTGACTTTTTCCACATTTTGTTGTGTTACAAATTGGGATTAAAATGTATTTAATTGTTGTTGTTTTTTCAAAATCTACACAAAATACTATTTTATAAAAAAAAATGAAAAAAAAAATATATTGATTAGATAAGTTTTCAACCCCCTGAGTCAATACATGTTAGAATCACCTTTGGCAGTGATTACAGTAGTGAATCTTTCTAAGAGCTTTGTACAAAATATTTACCCATTATTAACGTTTCAACACTTCAAGCTCTGTCAAGTTGGTTGTTGATCATTGCTAGACAGCTATTTCCAAGTATTGACATAGATCGTCATGCCGATTTAAGTTAAAACTGTAACTAGGCCACTCAGGAACATTCAATGTCATCTTGGTAAGCAACTCTTGGCCTTGAGTTTTAGGTTATTGTCCTGCTGAAAAGTGATTTTGTCTCCCAGTGATTGTTTGAAAACAGAATGAAGCAGGTTTCCCTCTAGGATTTTGCCTGCGCTTAACTCTATTCCATGTATTTTTTCCTAACAATGACAATTGCCAATGACGCATATCCATGACATGACGCAGCCACCACCACGCTTGAAAATATGAAGAGTTGTAATCAGTAATGTGTTGTGTATTTGCAGTATTACCTTAGTGCCTTATTGCAAGCAGGATGCATGCTTTGGAATATATATTTTTTCATTCTGTACATATTTCCTTCACTTCACTCTG